>NC_140178.1:21943346-22343346 GCF_963971535.1 Notolepis coatsorum
TGGTATTTTCTGGTATTTTCTGGTACTTTGGGGTGATTAGTAGGACCCTCCTTGACGCCTTCAGGTCAACGGTAAACACCATCCGCTCTGTTCTCCACTCCCCTGACCGCCGCCCCACAGCCAGGGATCTCCCAGCTTCTCCGCTGCTTGGCCAACATCTCACAGCGAGAGGTTGAGGACATCATCACCAATCATCCACATGCACCCTTGACCCCTTCCCCACAGCCCTTGTAAAAACCCATATAACTGCCATAAGTCCCGTAATCACCACAGCCATTAACCACTCCCTTTAAAAACAGCCATCATCACACCCCTCCTGAAAAAACCCACCCTTGACCCGGAAGTCCATGCCAACTACAGGCCCGTCTCCAGCCTGCCCTTTCTCTCCAAGGTGCTGGAAAAGGTAGTGGCCGCCCAACTTCACCATCATCTAAAACACAATAACTTATTCGAGAAATTTCAGTCAGGGTTCCACTCAGCCCACAGCACAGAAACAGCGCTGGTCAGGGTCACTAATGACCTTTTGATGGCTGCTGACAATGGTTCCCCCTCCCTCCTCATCCTCCTGGACTTGTCAGCAGCCTTCGACAAAGTCGACCACACCATCCTCCTTGACCGTCTTCACTCCACCATAGGACTCTCCGACTCTGCATTCCACTGGTTCACCTCCTACCTCACAGACAGAACTGAGCATGTCTTCCCGGACACAGCCTGTCACCTGCGGCGTCCCCCAAGGTTCCTTCCTCGGCCCCACCCTCTTCACACTATACAACATGCTCCCCCTTGGTCGTGTCATCAGCCGGCATGGGATATCCTTCCATTGCTACGCTGATGACACCCAACTCTACCTCAGGACTGCCCCACTCCCCTCTGCCCCCCTGCCGTCACCACCTTCGTCACCTTCATCCACACTGACCACCTGCCTTGAGGAGATAAAGGCGTGACTCACAATTTCCTGTACCTAAACAGCTCCAAGACAGAAGCCATTCTAATCGGCACCCCACACCAAATCAAATCCTCCCCAATAACAAGCATCACCTTTTCCAGCCAGAACCTCCCCCTCTCACCTGTAATGACTAACCTAACTAAAAGTGGAGCCCCACCTGATCTTTGACTCCCACATTAAGCGCCTGTGCAAAACTGCTCCAGTGGAGTTGCTCAGTGGCCAATGGTATCAGACTGTGGTTGTACTGGGCAGCTCCCAGGTGTGAATGGAACTGTGTGAATGTGAAGCAGGGCGTAGCTGAAAAAGAGCATCTGTGCTCAGCGAACCTACCCTGGGTAAATAAAGGTTAAACAATTAGATTAGATAAGTTTCACATTTATTGACATCATATTGCACAAGTACAGATCAACGAAAAGAAGTTGGCATCTAACCAGAGTGCAAATGTAACAGTAAAGTGCTATAGTAATATACACTGTACAAGTGATTAAACTGGAATATATACATGAGTAATAATGATCATTAACACTATGATCGCCGGGGACGAGTTAAGACGTCATTCCTAGCCATGCTCATTCTGCCGAAGACGCCGTAACTCGTCTTTGATGTCAATATTTCAAAAATCTGTCATCGAAATCATATTTCCTTTCCGGAGCCCTGATATGTACTGGTGAGCTCCACTCAACTGTCTAACGGTTCGAGAGCGCCATCTGGTGGCCGATCGGCAGATCGGCCAAGAGGGAGGGGCGCGCCAAACAGGAAGTGCTCATCCATATGTGCTCCGGGCACTCGCGATCGGTAGCCGGACTCCATCTCAACACACTGGATGATCAATCGCTCGCCCTAACTCAATAAACAACGTTATTTGGACGTATATAGTATTATACAACCTGGAAATGGTTCATCAGGATCAACATCCCATAATCGAAAACGGTCTACTCCATGCTGATCGTCCAACGGCGCGAGGAACATACGGTAAGATTCAGCGTTATTTTCTAACGTATTCCATATAAACTGCTATGATGAACATATGACCCACTCTGGATGAATCATCTAACGCTGCCCACGGAATTATAAACGATCCCCCGCCCATCCAGTCATCATCAGATCATACGTAGATCATTCTAGAAGTACGTCCAGTTGAAATTTTTCATCTCGCGCCGATCGCTACCAAACTGTATTTCATCATCAATATAATGCATTTGGGGCTATAAATCAAGTTCTGAAGAAAGCTGCAGAAAACGATAAAAACATACTTACATTTACATTTACATTTAGTCATTTAGCTGACGCTTTTATCCAAAGCGACTTACAAGTTCTGTGCGACAAGACAGCAAGAAGGGTATAACCTTATCAGCTGAGTAACAATGTTCATCAAAGTGTTGCGTGTTACAGTGTAGGTTAGTTTATTAGGACAAGTGCATGACAGTAAGGTTAGTCGGGGTTAGATTTTTTTTTTCTTTTTTTTTATCATTTCAGATAATGGTTGAAGAAGTGAGTCTTTAGTCGACGGCGAAAGATTGGACGGGATTCGGCTGTCCTAACTGGGATGGGTAGTTCATTCCACCATTGTGGGGCAAGGACTGAGAATAGGCGGCTTCTCTTTGATGACCCTCCGGGAGCTTGGATAGGAGTAGATCTGAGGCGGCCAGAAGATGCAGAGCGTAGGGGTCTTGAGGGTGTGTAGTTAGAGACCATTGACCGGAGGTAGGCGGGAGCGGTTCCCTTTGCCGCACGGTATGCTAGGTCGAGGGCCTTGAAGCGGATACGTGCAGCAATGGGGAGCCAGTGCAGGTCCCTAAGAAGTGGGGTGACATGGGCCGACTTCGGTAGGTTTGAGATCAGGCGGGCCGCTGCATTTTGAATGAGTTGAAGAGGCTTGGTGGCAGTGGCCGGGAGGCCAGCTAGCAGTGCGTTGCAGTAGTCGAGGCGGGAGATGACTGTTGATTGGACGAGGAGTTGGGTGGCTTCTTTTGTCAGGAAGGGGCGTATCCTTCTGACGTTGCTCAGGAGGATATATACTTTAGACCATATTTTAGTATGAATATGTGAATGAAAAAGTTTAACGTTGCTACACCCTGAACAATACATATAGGACATTGAATGGGCCATAATAATGGCAATGTAGCAATAGAATTAAAAAAGTTATAGCCTTGCAAAGAAGGGGAACTTCTCCATAGACAAATAGAGCTGGCGAGGGATGGTAAATTATGAATTTAACCCATGGCGATTAAAGTGTTAAACTGGTTAACACATAAATCGAGAATATATTTTCACTGGTTGCAATTCATCTTCAAATGTATTTTCTTTAACTATCCCCCTTATCTGAACATGTTTTAATTCCACACAGTTCATCATATGGCCTAATTACCTTTTCTTTTTCACTCCCTGAATCTCTACAAAATCAGGTAAATTTGATTGTGTACATTTAAGTATTGTATTTTGTTATCCTCTTAGGAGGAGGAACACTTGGAGACATTCCACACTCCAAGACCTAAAGAACATCGGCGTGAGCTGGCAAGAAGCAAAGGCCCTGGCTCAGAAGATTCAAAATCTTAATTACCTATATTTATTGTAACGTATAATACAACGGATAGGGCATACAGACCCTCATCTGCATGTTTACACTGTTTATTTTTCTCTTATTTTTATATTCAGAGTTAATTATATGTGACATGCTCTATCGGATGTCGCAACAGAACATTTCTAGATTAACTCAATCAGTGCCAGCTATTGGCCTCATCCTGTTCTAGCTAGGCCACGCTTTAAAAGATAGGAGTGGGTCACCTTGTTTGTAGAGCTAAATCTATATTTTATATTATAGCTATGGGTCCAATGTCATTGTCAATTGACAGTATGAAACTTCCCTCCAATATGCCATAAAGATTTTTTTTTTCATCAATACGTTCCCGTTTTATACCGTAATGAATATGAGCGTTATATCGGAATGGTCTGGGATAATTCCTGCAAAGCTAGTTATAAGACGCTAAGCTAATAACGTTAAATCGATTGGCGTTTCGGCCCTACACAAGCTAGAGTTTAAAATCCAAATGCATTTGATCGGTATCATGTTCCATCATGAATGCATGAAAGGGGGGTGGGCGGGGGAAGTTGTTTCTGATTATTGATTACCAGTAACGGCATTAGTATTGAATGCTAAAAACGCTTAGCAGCCTGATCGGTATGAAAACATTGGATGTCCCGTAGACGTTTTGATGCGACCGATTAAACCTATAGCCTTGCCGTGTAGTAAAAATCTGCACCCGGAGAATTTACAGTGTAACACAAGGGTCTGGACCAAGGTTTACTGCAGCTCGATACCGCCACCTGGGAGAATCTGGCCGGTACTGCACCCCCGGCGTTGCAGTAGGGCTTCTAACGGGAACATACGGGTCCCTGGCATTAAATAGGATATTAAAATAAAAAATAAAAAAAAATTAGCCAAACACGTAATATTACGTGGTCTGGCACCCTTGTCGGGCAATCACGTAATATTACGTGGGTGGCACCGATTGAGTTAACATGGATGTATGTCAACATATCGATTTTTTGTCATTTGGGGGTTTTTGTTTGATTTTAAATATAATAAGTCTTGGCTTTCAGGTCCTACTCAGAACTCTCCCTCCCTCCCGCTCTGTCTCGCTGAGATTATGAATGAAAGGCGTAGCTTTATACAAGGCAGGGATGGGTTTTCATCTGATTTAAAATAAACAAAGTCTTGGCTTTCAGAATATTTAGATTTTATCATCAAATTCAGATGATAAAGAAAACATTAACGCTTGTAAAGGCAAGCTAGCACCTAACATTTCTCAATATACAGTACTCTGGTCCTAATCACAATTCTCCCACTCAAATCTATCTTCTTGTCTCTCTCTGGAGAAGACGATACGCTAATTTCCCAAAATGTTGGCGTGTTCCTTTAACAAGCGCAGCACCGGGCCGCTCCTCCCCTCCCCTTTACTACAGGTGTGTGTGAAACAAAACCACGGATGAATGACACCTTTGTAACACAGCAGGGTCATTACAATAGACTGAACATGTTCATCTTTTTCTTGTTCGCCCAATAATGTTTGGGCCGGGAAACAGACACACAGACACCAACTTTCCCTCACAGCTGATCCAAGAAATAAAAAATTCATACCTCGATGTCTACTTTAGTTAGCCTAATCAATACGATCAATGAATTCATGTGAACAATAAATAGTAAGACAGTTGAACATCAATAATATGAGAGGGGCAGCCCTGATGAGCAATGGATTCAACTGAAACAGCAAATACTTTTTGACAGCACCCGGTTGACCTTGGCACACAATCCATGAGCTGGTATGTGGGTGTGGGCACGCACGTGGATATAGGCGTGCACGTGGACATGTACAAGCATGCGTGTGTGAACATGACCACATGTGCAAGTGACAAAGGGAGAACAGTATAGTGTGTGTATGTGTTTGTGCAAACATGTCTAGATTCATTTGTTTTATGGTTCTTATTCATATTAGGGATGGGACTTTCTAGCAAAAGTGCTATTCGAAAATATAAAAATATATTGTTATTTTCTGTTTCAGTTTAAATTCAATTAAAATGTTCAGCTTCAGTTTAATTCAGTTATTCTTTTTAATAGAATGGATCATTAAAATCAAAGGGTATTGCACATAAATAGGCACTTCAGGATCTGAAGTTCAGATAATCCTTCAGAACGTTGATCGGCTCAGCTGACCGACAATAAATCAAAATGACACCATTCACCATCGTAGCCTATAACAGCCTATCAACCGGTTTTAATAAACAAACAGAAACAGTAGCATGTGCATCTTTTAGATCAATTAGGCTATGAAAATTAGGCTGCCTCTAAATATAAAAAGGAATTAAATAAGAATGGTTTGCTTCAATTAAAAAATATAGTATTTAAAAAAAGAAAATATTGAATATTTTTTTGTCCACTTTTTCTCCCATTTAAAATTTTTCCCATCCCAATTTCGTATCATCCAATTCAACCCTCCCCTGTCTCGAACGCTGTTTCTTGCCTCCCACAAGCCGGCTGCAATGTGGACTAAGTCATACATAGCACGAGTCCCCTCCGATACTCAAGGTAACAGCAGTCGCATCTTTTCACCTGCGCGGCGCAATCTTTCAGCATCAGGGGTCTGCGCTTTGGAGGGGCGCCGCCCCCATCGCTTCCTGATTCTACTGCGCAGGCGCACCAACCGACCTGTAGGAGTCGCTGTCCACAACGCCCGATCCCCACCCATCAGTTTCCCACCCCCTAATACTGCCAATGTGTATTAGTACGGACGACCAGCTAAACTGAAAGCAATGTGGAGCGCTGGGCTCGAACAGGCGAACCCAGCGTCTCCAGTATTCGTGGTGAGCGCCTTGCCCACTGCACCACGTAGCTGCCCTAAATTGAAATCATTTTTAATTATATATATAAAAAAAGATTTCGACTCTGACATGAAAATCGATATTCTATCTCATCCCTAATTCATATTATATTATTCATTGAATGAATGCCTCAAAATCTACTGCAAAACCTGTACATCCCCTCCCCCCTCACCATGCTGCTATGACGCCCACATTTCCCAGAAGGATCAATAAAGGAATATCTTTTCTTATATTAACAGAGTTGTCACCTTAGTGCATGAAAAGATTGCATCACATTCAAGGTCATAAAAAACTAAATTTGTAATATTTCGTTCCAATAATTTTTTTTTGAATACCACTATGAACCTAACTCTACATATCTATCAAAGATTCCAAATATTTCCGTTTGTAGGGTTATGGTTAGGGTTAGGGTTGGGGTTAGGGTTAGGGTTAGGGTTAGGGTTAGGGTTAGGGTTGGGGTTGGGGTTGGGGTTAGGTTAGGGGACTGTTGAGCAAGTGTTGGGGTGGGCACGGGCACAGGGATGCGATTTTACCTTCTCCTAATCTTTGTGTCTGGGTAACCCTAACCCTAACCCTAACCCTAACCCTAACCCTAACCCCCATGGCAAGAAATAAACCACTATGGACGGTTTGAAAGCTAATATTGTTAACTTTTGTGTTAGAGGGTTTCAAAATCTAATCTTTTCAAATTCTGTGAATATATGGAAAATAAGCAAACTGACACAATTTCATGACATAATAATCAACACAGCCATCGTTGTACACAGAAACACAAAAGAATATAGGCAAAAAAACACAAAATAGTCCCTATGGGGGCAGAAGAGTTAAAATGTGATATCTGTATGACAGAGTAGGCTGTTAAAAAACAGAAGCATTAGTTTAAAGTAGTTATATATACACACACATATATATATATTGTGGCAGATATCACCCCCCCTCTCATGGATATGTGAAGGATGGGAGATATTATTGCCATGGAAGGAGTAGAAACAATTAGGTAGCTAATTAGTACTGATAGAACACACCTGTGCATCATTAGTTCACCCACATCTCACATGCACACACCCCAGACACACACTACAAAGACACTAGGTTAGTCAGAAGCAGGGGCGGGGCTAGGGGGTGGCTACTTGGGCTCAAGCCCTGAATGTTTTCTGAAAATCCCAGAATCTACTAAAAATTATATATATATATATAATTTTTTTTTATAATTTTCTTTTTGACAATTAATCATTGTTACATGAAAATATGTTTGCACCAGATTTAGCAGAAGCTAATTCCCATCTGTAGTCTATCCAGCTGCTAACTGTATTTGAGTGAGTTAAGTCTTGGTGTTATGGTAGACTCAGACCTAAGCTTTAAATCACAATCAACAAGTTGACAAAAACATAATTCTTCCACCTTAGAAACATAGCTAAAGTACGGCCATTTATAAATCAAAAGGATGCTGAAAACCCGATCCATGCCTTTATCTCAAGCCAACTCGACTACTGTAATGTACTCCTTACCGGCCTCCCGAAAAAATACGATGATAACTATTTTATTGCAATGCACTATTGCATTATTTCATTCTACTTTATTAACTATTTTATTGCACTGCACTATTTTACTTTGTATCAGTGATAATCAAACCGTAAACAAAGACGCATATTAACACTTTCAGCGCCAGATGGCGCTGTTTACTGTTACTGGCCAGCACCTTTTAACATGGGGATACGTGGCTGTGTTTGCAGGCCTAAAGCTATATTATATAGCTATGGATCTAATAATATAGTCGATTGTCATTGAGTTTCTTCCGGTCAAGATGCAAAAAACAGATCATTTTCCCATCGATACATTTCCGTTTTATACCGTCGTGAATATGAGTGTAGTTTCAGGGTGGTCTGGTGTCATTTCCAAAATGCTTCGGCAACGTGTATTCTAGTAAACGCGTTATCGTTTCTTCCCTGGACTAGCTACTGTTCTCAAATCAAATTTAGATTATCGGTATTATGTTTCATCATGGATGCATGAAGGGGGGGGGGCGCCCCTCCGTGCTTTGATCACAACCAACGGAACACGCCACACACACACGCCCGATCAGCATGAAGGAATTTTTGGATCAACGCAATATTGATACCATATAGTCCTTACCTTGACCAGGATCTGTCCCGAAAAGAATATTCCAATTATCTGATTGCCATTCCAAGTACTGATGTCGATCAAGGTGCCAACCCAGATAGCAAAAAATGAGTGAATCAACGTTGAAATAGGGTTCAGCAGAAATATTGAATCTATGTTGAAGCCTGACATCTAAATTATATAGATCGTTGTCTATGACCCTAACGTTGAATCAACGTTAGGTGTCAACCATAGCTGATACTATATCAATGTTGATTCAACCATTATCTAAATGGTAATATACATGCACATTTTAGTTGATTTTATATTGAATCAATGTTAGACATCAATGTTTATTCAACCATAATCTAAATGGTAATCTACATGCACATTTTAGTTGATTTTATATTGAATCAATGTTAGACATCAATGTTTATTCAACCATAATCTAAATGGTACTCTACTTGTAACTTGTAAAGTTAAGGAATCAATACTGATTAATGTACATTTTACATTAAAATATTGCTGCTGATATGTATACATCATAACATTACATGTTTTTTTCCTGCTGTTAAACACACTATTGTTAAATAAATAATAATAAAATTCTTATATGACCATATTTCCAAAAATGTGTGAACAAAAATGACAACATGGCTTTAATATGAAAATTTATTTTTTTCTAGGGTATCAGAACTTCCAGTGACTAAAACTTTTTACAAAAAACAAATAACAGACCTTATAACAGGCTTTCATTAACAATATAGCCACTGCCAGAATAGTGACACACATATTAATTTGTGTGTGGTGAGGTGAGCACACGCATTCATGCACAACGAAGACAAGATTGCAATCATTTTAACTATAAATTTATGAGCTCAAAGTATGAGCTCACTACTGACTGAAATGTCCAACAAAAAGCATCAATTGTCAAATAATATTGATCACATTAACTAGACTATAGATGTTTGAGGAAATTAGAAAGGGAACAACAACTTAACCCTTGTGTCTGATCAGATTCGTATTTGTTTGATAACTTTGCAGTGATGAGCCAACATAATATGTGGCATAATCTTTTAATTATCTTGTATTTTTTTTTTTACTCTTCATAAATTGTTTATTCCACTTCAGCCCGATCATAACCACCACATATTCTTTTTTTTGTCATATTTAACAACTCTTTCAGAAAAGTGGGAGTATTTCATTACAAAAATAATATAAAAAATGGTTATGATCAGGGCTGAAGTTGAATAAAATATTTATGTGTTATTAGTAGGTTACAGCAGTAAGCATTAGTTTGCTCAGTCAATTATGGCCAATTCGTTTTATATTGTTTAATACAGTTAAATAAATAGATAAATGAAAAGCAATTTTTTTTGGATTACCCTAACCCCCCCCCCCCCCCCCCCCCCCCACTGTACCGAAAATAATACCGAACCGTGTCTTCAAAACCGAGGTACGTACCGAACCGTGGATTTTGTGTACCGTTACACCCCTAATGTTTCTATAACTCTCTCCCATATAACTCTCTCCCATACCCTTAACACCAACCGCTGAAGTGCCCTTGAGCAAGGCACTAAACCCCCAACTGCTCCAGTGGAGTTGCTCAGTGGCCAACAGTGTCAGACTGTGGTTGTACTGGGACAAAATTAATAGTTGGTTTCAGGTTGGTTGTCAGTTTGGCCATGGGTAGGTAGGGAATTTATTTTATTTTATTTTTTTATTTTATTCTTTCCCACGGCGACTATGGATAGGGAATTTCTTTATTTAATTAAAATGTTCACAACAACATGGATGCATGTACTCTGCCAGCATGTTTAATATCCATAATACTAAATGTTTGACTAAGATTTCTATGAAACTTTATAAAAAAAAAAAAAGAAAAAAAAAATGATTTTTTTTTTTTATAATTTTTTCCTAAAAACTCATAAAATATATTGGGTCGCACCTAAATCGGCAGGGTCGGTCGGCAACCTGAAACCAACTATTAATTTTGTTAGGCCTGGGCAGCTCCCAGGTGTGAATGGAACTCTGTGAATGTGAAGCAGGGCGTAGCTGAAAAAGAGCATCCGTGCTCAGCGAACCTACCCTGGGTAAATAAAGGTTAAAATTAAAAATTAAAAAAATAAACACTGCAAGAACAGGCTGAAGCAGCAAGTCATTCAAGTAGATGCCGTCCATGGAAGAACAGTGTCCATGAGGGTAATTCCTTGTACTGTATGAACCAGGGAAACAGTGTGCTGGGGTACCCTAAGTTTGACTCTGGTTCGCTTGACAATTAAGTTTGGGTCACTTCGGTTCCAAGAACAGGCTGAAGCAGCAAGTCATTCAAGTAGATGCCGTCCATGGAAGAACAGTGTCCATGAGGGTAATTCCTTGTACTGTATGAACCAGGGAAACAGTGTGTGCTGTGCTGTGCTGGGGTACCCTAAGTTTGACTCTGGTTCGCTTGACTTAAGTTTGGGTCACTTCAGTTCCTTGAGATGCCTCCCTCCCGGTCTGGCGCATAACGAAGCCACTTCTTGACAGTTTCGCTGTAGTCCTGGTCGGTCAGCTTGGGGTCAAACTGTCGAGCAGCAGCTGATAGACACAAAAATAAAAAAGTGAGGAAGAGAGGTGAGATGATATGCTTAGTCAAGTGGTGAGAGCACTCAAACCACAACTACAATCATTGTTGGTTCGACTACCGGTCACTTTTTGACTTTTGCTGACTTATACAAGACGTATGAGGATATAACATAATGTACATTATGTACCTTTTTTCCTGTGGTCGATCATTTACATCTCTCTTGAGACTTGTGGTGCCAGCTAGCTAACATCTATGATGAAATGAAACCTCACCAAATCTTTGCTGATTTTGATCGAGTCCTTGAACACGGTCCAAACCACAGCCTCGTTGCAGGCGGGGGTGGTCAAGGAGCCCAGGTAGCGGTAGTACTTGGTACGATCCACTCCTATAGCAGATCGTCCAGCGAAAGGCCTGCTGGCAGGGACGCGTGCTGACCTGAAGACGAAGAGACACAGACACACTTCCTCAGAGACGAAGAGACACACGTCCTCAAAGAAGAAGAGACACAGACACACATCCTCAAAGAAGAGACACACATCCTCAGAAAAGAGACGCAGACACACATCCTCAGAGACACAGACACAGACCGGTTAACTGTCTGTCGTGTGATAGTGAAAGGGTTAACCGTCTGTAGTGTGATAGTGAAAGGGTTAACAAGTCTTAAAAAGTATTACGTTCATAATTCTCCATTTAAAGCCTTAAAAGGTCTTGGTTTAACTTGTTGAACCCTGCAGACAGTCAGCCTGATAGGAGATGATTTAACTTGTTGAACCTGCAGCCAGACAGGAGATGATTTAACTTGTTGAACCTACAGGCAGACTGATAGGAGATGATTTAACTTGTTGAACCTGCAGCCAGACTGATAGGAGATGATTTAACTTGTTGAACCTGCAGCCAGACAGCCTGATAGGAGATGATTTAACTCTCGTTGGACAAGGCAACACATATCGAAACATCCTCTTACCTTTCAGCATGACGTTGCTCAGGTGGGAGGTCAAGGCGTTCCAACTGGCAGGTGAGTTAGTCGCATTTCCAGACATTTCCTGTCAAAACGCAGTCATGGTTTAGCGCTCGAGTCTATTGTACCCTGTTCTCTCACACACACACACACACACACACACACACACACACACACACACACACACACACACACACACACACACACACACACACACACACACACACACACACACACACACACACACACACACACACACACACACACACACACACTAAAGCTGTCCCCGAAGCCTGTTTTTGGGATTCGAACTTCGTCAGGGTTTTTCAAACGGACATTTGATCCTACGTTTTTAATTAAAAAAAAATCTTTAAAAAAAAAAAATGTATTTCTTTTTTTATATATATAAATATCCTCAAACTAAATCCTCAATTTGAATAAAGTGAGTCTTTTTCTTTTATTAAATCAACTTTCTTTAATGAATATAATTCATCAGTTTTTAATACTATAATATTAGTGTAGCCTAATCTCTATCTGCAACTGTGAAGAAAAACCCCATTGGTTTAAACAGAATGAATAGACATAAACAATTAAAAATAATAGATTTATTTTTTTAATTAAAAATGAAAATTTTCTAATGTTGATTTAGAATTTGAATGCCAACGTAATGAACGAAGGTCCGAACGTTCGAACGCCCAAACACACACACACACACACACACACACATCCTCACCTCGTTGAAGAAGCCGAAGGCAGCCAGCCCGGCGGGGTCGGCGACGCCCAGCGACGTGTTCCCGCCGTAGGACGACTTGAGGTTCACGATGTGCATCTGAGGGGAAGCCATGCGGGGGTTAATGAACATCTGGGGCTCAAAACGCTCGCCTGCGCCCACTTCTTTGGACTCCTTTTTCAACGCACCTGCATCTTTTTTCTATTGTTTCAATGGTTTTATATGAACCTACAGGCAGACTGATAGGAGATGATTTAACTTGTTGAACCTGCAGCCAGACTGATAGGAGATGATTTAACTTGTTGAACCTGCAGCCAGACAGCCTGATAGGAGATGATTTAACTCTCGTTGGACAAGGCAACACATATCGAAACATCCTCTTACCTTTCAGCATGACGTTGCTCAGGTGGGAGGTCAAGGCGTTCCAACTGGCAGGTGAGTTAGTCGCATTTCCAGACATTTCCTGTCAAAACGCAGTCATGGTTTAGCGCTCGAGTCTATTGTACCCTGTTCTCTCTCACACACACACACACACACACACACACACTAAAGCTGTCCCCGAAGCCTGTTTTTGGGATTCGAACTTCGTCAGGGTTTTTCAAACGGACATTTGATCCTACGTTTTTAATTAAAAAAAAATCTTTAAAAAGAAAAATGTATTTCTTTTTTTATATATATAAATATCCTCAAACTAAATCCTCAATTTGAATAAAGTGAGTCTTTTTCTTTTATTAAATCAACTTTCTTTAATGAATATAATTCATCAGTTTTTAATACTATAATATTAGTGTAGCCTAATCTCTATCTGCAACTGTGAAGAAAAACCCCATTGGTTTAAACAGAATGAATAGACATAAACAATTAAAAATAATAGATTTATTTTTTTAATTAAAAATGAAAATTTTCTAATGTTGATTTAGAATTTGAATGCCAACGTAATGAACGAAGGTCCGAACGTTCGAACACCCAAACACACACACACACACATCCTCACCTCGTTGAAGAAGCCGAAGGCAGCCAGCCCGGCGGCGTGAATATTAAAGGCAACCAACTTGTGTTCAGCTTTTCGTTCAGCGTTTCTCTGATTGGCCACACGGCCAATCAATCAATCCACTAGCACACGCCCTTGCGGCAAGAGAGACGCGGCAGAACGCTGGTCGAACCAGCGGTGTTCTGTTGTGTGACTGTACTACAGCCGGTGTTCTGTTGTGTGACTGTACTAAACTCTTCCACCATATGACCGACATTTGACATACAGTACACCTCCTATCTATGTTGGGATTATGTTTGGTCATGACAAAACAATAAAAATCGCTACTGTTAGTAATGCTGCCACCACCCTCTTCAATGACAGAGCTCTCATATTTGCGAATGCATAAACTATATCTTAAATTATGGCGATGTGTCTAATATGGCTGTCGCGAAGTCATTGATAAGCGACAGCCATATTAGACACATAGCCATAATTTAAGATATAGTTTATGCATTCGCAAAATATGAGAGCGCGCCGCTGTCATTGAAGGGCTTCCTACAACAGAGCACCGCCGCTGCTGCTGCTGAAGCTGGATCAAGCCGCCGGCGGCGCACGGACGCCGGGGAAAAACCACCGCGTCGCCCCGCTGGCGCTTCAGGCTCAGCAGCCTCCACCGGCGAAATAACATATAATGTTAGAGTTCCACACTGATGTACAGTGAGTGTCTAATATGGCTGTCGCGAAGTCATGCCTCTCCCTCTGAAAGCCGATCCACGCTGTGTATCATAGACTACCAGATTCACTCGTGTATAAAAGCCCACACAGTTATGAAATGCGCTGAACTAGAAAGCGTAACGTTATTATGTTTCGCGTTCCATTGATTAACGCCATTACCTGCTGTGCTGTAGGAAGCAGAGGTACAGTAAGTTACAGTAGGTGTAGGTTACATGTTTAATCAAAGCCCATACAATTTTTTAGATGAATGATTGTGGATATAATATTGTAGGAAAGCCTGCTAATAAGACTACTTTGTTCTGTAATATCCCTTCATATGTTGTTGTTGACAGGAAAGGGTAATTGATTCATGCCTGTGTAATCGTTCAGTGTGATGTGCCCCGATCAAGTGTTGCACTCTAGTCTTCTGATAACGTTACTGACCATTAAGAGTTTTCTCCCTTTAAGTGAGCAAGCCGGTCTCCGTGTTACTGCCTGACGACTACTTCGTTCTGTACCTGCCCTTTAAGAGTCCCTCCCCTTTAACGTGCACAAGCTATTCTCTGTGTTGCTGCCTGATGGTCGGCTGCTGTAGCAGTAATGTCCGTCCCTTTGGGATAACGTGTGCGTCAATGAACGTGAGTACATTACCTGTGCTTAGTTCTGCCTAATCCATTCATTCAGCTTACTCTACCTTTATAGTGTGTCTCCGCTGTTCTATTCCCGTTGACGTCATTCCCTCTGTTATTGAAACACCGCGCCGTTAGCTTAGCTACACGTTAGCCAACCTACGTTGCCTGCAAGTGATGCTGCGTGGTTAGCTTAGCCGCACGTGAGCTAGCTTAGGCTATATAACTCACTCACTACTTCTAGTGAATAGAATGTATCTTTACACCTGGTTTACAGTCCACCTACCTATACTGTTTACATGCACTGAAGGAGTAATTCCTGCATAGGTTATGTAGGTGATATATACTAACTCTGGTTAAGTGAATGCCCTAGTACTAGCTGCACTACTACTAATGGACATTATGTTTATGTACGCCACTACTGTGTTTACTAATGTATACTGTATTGTATCCCTACTGTGTTATTAATGTATACTGTATTGTATTCCTCTGTAGACAACCACACACATGGAAATATCCCAACCACACACACCTTTCTGTTCCCAATAAAAGACAATACCTGCAGCACGCCTCTGTGACTCTCTAATAGGAGTTACAACGCCATAGTGTCCGCCAACTCTATTAAACGCAACCCGTGGAGGCCCTAGCCCTCCGTTTCAATATAGAAAACACATCATTATGATATTGTCAGAGGGAGAGGCATGACTTCGCGACAGCCATATTAGACACTCACTGTACATCAGTGTGGAACTGTAACGTTATATGTTATTTCGCCCGTGGAGGCTGCTGAGCCTGAAGCGCCAGCGGGGCGACGCGGTGGTTTTTCCCCGGCGTCCGTGCACCGCCGCCGGCTTGATACAGCTTCAGCAGCAGCAGCGGCGGTGCTCTGTTGTTGGAAGCCCTTCAATGACAGCGGCGCGCTCTCATATTTTGCGAATGCATAAACTATATCTTAAATTATGGCTATGTGTCTAATATGGCTGTCGCTTATCAATGACTTCGCGACAGCCATATTAGACACATCGCCATAATTTAAGATATAGTTTATGCATTCGCAAATATGAGAGCTCTGTAATTGAAGTGGGTGGTGGCAGCATTACTAACAGTAGCGATTTTTATTGTTTTGTCATGACCAAACATAATCCCAACATAGATAGGAGGTGTACTGTATGTCCACTGCTACCGCAGCTGAACACAAGTTGGTTGGAACAGCAGCCCAACAAGTACACAAGTTGGTTGCCGCGCTGCCGCTCGCTTGCTCCTTGGATTTCATTTGGGACGTGCGCTTGCCTGCGCGTGGGGGCGGGGGGGCGCGGCCAATCAGAGAAAAGCCGAACACAAGTTGGTTGCCTTTAATATTCACGCAGCCCGGCGGGGTCGGCGACGCCCAGCGACGTGTTCCCGCCGTAGGACGACTTGAGGTTCACGATGTGCATCTGAGGGGAAGCCATGCGGGGGTTAATGAACATCTGGGGCTCAAAACGCTTGCCTGCGCCCACTTCTTTGGACTCCTTTTTCAACGCACCTGCATCTTTTTTCTATTGTTTCAATGGTTTTATATGTACAGTAAAGTACAGTACAAATGTCATTCAATCAATCACAGTGCAGGTGATTGATTGATTGAACATTTTATTAACAGATTGCAGAATGGGTACAATACAGTACGGCTCAATACACACAATTGTTAAGGGGATGCAGACCAGAGAAAGACTTTCGTCTTGTTTACATCAGGGTCCCCCATTTTGAATTCATAATGAATTGTAAGTAAGGGTGCAATTAGCACCGTGCAATACATTCTTTGTGGATCTAGCCCCCAGTCTGATCCCTAGTCGAACCCGTACCTCCATGGCGTAGCGCTTGCCGTTCACCGTGTGCTCGGACCCCTTCACCTCAGAGCCGTTGCCCCAGTGCAGGTGGAACTGTAGGCTGTCGTAGGCCTCGGACAGACCCCCCCCGGACACCTGCACGCCACTCCTCAGAGTCACTTTGACTGGAAGACAAACAAACAGAGGGTGGGTTCAGCTACGTACCGCGACGCTACGGGTTCAAATCCTGGCTTATGACCTTTCGTCGAATTGTCATGGTGCACAATTCGTCTAACTAAACTGTCCCTCTATTCATAACTGCCCTCTATTCATAACTGCTAAACTGTCCTCTATTCATAACTGCTAAACTGTCCTCTATTTATAACTGCAACGCGTAAAGCGGGCAGATCAAACGAGGCGGCCGCTTCGTAAACGGGGAAGCAGGTTCTCCAAACGGAATATTTCTCGAGAGTCCTGGGAAGCAACAGAACAGGGAAAGCAGCGACGGGAAGGAACAGGCAAATGCAGGGAATGTTTCAAAACGATCCAACATCAATATTAGGGAGATCAGGGTATTTAAAGCCACGGGGCGCTTAATGACAAGCTGTGACAGCTGCGGGATGAAATTGATCATTGCTCCAGAAGCGTGTGGTTGGGAGAGCACCAATCAAACGGCATCTTACAGGAAAGAAGCGTGAGGCGCGGAATGCAATTAATTTAACAAAATACCTTAAAGGAACAGAGCGAGTGGGTGGGCAGCGGACAAAACCTCACAGTACCCCCCCCTCCACGGGAGCCACCCGGCGATGGGCACGATGGAAGTCGGTGATCAGGCCGGGATCCACGATGAGCTGGCGGGAGACCCAGCTCCGTTCCTCCGGGCCGTAACCCTCCCAGTCCACCAGGTACTGGAACCCCCGACCCCGCCGTCGAACGCCCATCAACCGGCGGACCTGCCACTGGGGGTGACCGTCCACCATCTCGGGAGGAGGTGGATTCGGAGCAGGAGGCATCAGGGGACTGAGAGAGACAGGCTTAACCCGGGACACATGGAAAACGGGGTGAATGTGCATGGACGCAGGAAGCTTAAGACGCACCGCCGCCGGACTGAGTACCTTCAGAACCTCGAAAGGTCCGACGAACCGGGGGTTAAGTTTCTTGGCCGAGGACCGAAGTGGGAGGTCCCTCGCGGAAAGCCACACCCTCTGCCCAGGGTGGTACGTCGGCGCAGGAACCCGGCGCCGGTCAGCCCCACGACAGGCGCGCTCCGATGACCGGAGCAGCGCGGTCCTGGCGATCTCCCAGACCCGACGGCACCGGTCGAGGTGGTCCTGCACGGAGGGAACTGCCACCTCCGTCTCCTGTGCAGGGAAAAGAGGGGGTTGGTAGCCCAGGGATACCTCAAAGGGTGAGAGGCCGGTGGCGGAACTGACCATGGAGTTGATGGAGTACTCGACCCAGGGAAGGAAACGGCTCCAAGAAGCTGGTCTCTCGGCAGCCATACACCGAAGAGCAGACTCCACGCTCTGGTTCATTCTCTCCGTTTGTCCGTTAGTCTGGGGATGATAACCAGAGGAAAGACTGACCGTTGCCCCCAATCCCTTGCAAAAAGCCCGCCATACCTGGGAAGTGAACTGGGGCCCCCGGTCCGAGACGACGTCCTGGGGAAAACCATGGAGGCGAAACACGTGGTGTGTCAGGAGGTCCGCCGTCTCGGCCGCCGAGGGAAGTTTGGGAAGGGCCACAAGGTGAACCCCCTTGCTGAACCGATCCACCACGGTCAGAAGGCACGTGTTCCCCTGGGAGGAGGGAAGACCTGTGACGAAGTCCAGCGCCACATGTGACCAAGGACGGCTCGGAATGGGAAGCGGCTGTAATAGCCCGGAGGGTGCCTGGTGGGAGGCCTTGCTGCGGGCGCAGACCGCGCAGGCCAGTATGAACTCCTTGACATCGTTCCTCATGGTGGGCCACCAGAATCGACGAGCCAGGAAGGAGAACGTGCGATGAACGCCCGGGTGGCAGGCGAACCGGCTGGTATGGCCCCACTGGAGGACCCGGGACCGGACTGAGTCGGGGACGAAGAGACGATGAACCGGTACATTGCCTGGAGCGCGATGGAAGCGTAGGGCACGCCTTACCACCCCCTCGATGCCCAAGGTGACGACTCCTACCACCCTGGCCTCCGGGAGGATGGGAGTCGGGTCCTCAGTGGTTGGAGCCCCCTTGGAGTGTAACCGGGACAGGGAGTCGGCCTTCGTGTTGCGGGAACCAGGGCGAAACGTCAGCGAGAAGTCGAACCGACTGAGGAAGCTGGCCCATCTTGCCTGCCGACCGTTGAGGCGCTTGGAAGCACGGATGTACGTCAGGTTCTTGTGGTCCGTCCAAATGGTAAACGGCTCCTCGGCCCCCTCTAGCCAATGACGCCACTCCTCCAAGGCAGCCACAACCGCCAGCAGCTCCCGATTGCCGATGTCATAGTTCCTCTCGGCAGGGAGGAACCGACGCGAGTAGAAGGCGCACGGATGTACCTTCTGGTCCGTTGCCAACCGCTGGGATAAGATAGCTCCCAGTCCAGTATCCGAGGCGTCCACCTCAACGATGAACTGTCTCTTGGGGTCTGGATGGAGCAAGATCGGGGCGGAAGTGAACCTCTTCTTGAGGGAGCAGAACGCAGCACACGCCGCTGGGGACCAGTCGAACGGCAGGGCGGGAGAGGTCAGTCTGGTAAGCGGTTCCGCCACTTGACTGTAGTTCCGGATGAACCTTCGGTAGAAGTTGGCGAACCCGAGGAAGCTCTGTAACTCCTTCCGAGAGGTGGGTTCAGGCCATTCCTCCACTGCCTGGATCTTGCGAGGATCAGCTCGGGTCAAGCCCTTCTCCACGATGAAGCCCAGGTAATCGATGGAGTCGGAGTGGAATCGACACTTCTCCGCCTTGACGAAGAGCCGATTGTGGAGGAGGCGCTCCAGCACATGGCGGACATGCTGGATGTGTTCCTCGAGGGTCTTGGAGAAGATGAGGATGTCGTCTAGGTACACTACCACAAACTCCTCCAGCATGTCACGAAGGACGTCGTTCATGAGCCGAACGGCATCACCAGGTACTCGTAGTGGCCCCTGGGAGTCTTGAAGGCGGTCTTCCATTCATCGCCCTCACGGATACGGACTAGATGGTAGGCACTCCGGAGGTCCAGCTTGGTAAAGACGGTAGCCTGGGTGAGAGGCTCGAAAGTGGAGTTCATGAGAGGTAGAGGATACTTGTTCTTAATGGTGATCTCGTTGAGCTGGCGATAGTCAATGCAAGGTCGAAGGTCCCCGTCCTTCTTCCCAACAAAGAAGAAACCGGCCGCCACAGGAGAGGAGGAAGGCCGAATGAGTCCTGCTTCCAAGGACTCAGAGATGTATTGATCCATCGCCGCCTTCTCCGGGACGGTCAGACTGTAGAGGCGGCTGCCGGGAAGGGGAGCCCCTGAGCGGAGGTCGATGGCACAGTCGTAAGGCCGGTGGGGCGGAAGGGCCTGAGCCCTGGACTTACTGAAAACCTCCATGAGGTCGTGGTACTCGGGGGGTATGGTCGAAAGGTCCAGAGGCGGCTCACCAACGGATCTCCGGGGCGGGGGACAGGACGCCGCCTGAAGACACTGGGCATGACAGGAGGAGCTCCAGCCCTTGATGGTACCGGAGGACCAGGCGATGTGGGGCTCGTGCAGCGCGAGCCAGGGCCGGCCCAGGACTACTGGGACAAGAGGGGATCTGGTGATAAGGAACTGGAGTCTCTCAACGTGGTTACCAGCAATGGTCAGCAGGGCAGGGCAGGTGCGTTGAGTGATGTCAGCCAGGCGGTGTTGGTCCAATGCGAATACCTCCAATGGCCTCACTAGGTCCTCAAGTGGAATGTTGGCCCGGGTAGCAAACTCGAAGTCTAGGAAACTCTCGTCTCCCCCCGAGTCAATGAGTGCCTCCACCGTGGCCCGTTGGTCCGCCCAGGCCAGGGTGACGCTCATCAGATGGCCAGGTGGTGCACGGCTCTGGGAACGAGAAAAACGGCTCACCAGGATCTCCCGGGGTCCTGGCGAGCCTGGTCCTTTGGCCGGGTGGGGCAGTTGGCGATACGGTGTCCCTCCCGACCGCAGTAGAGGCAAAGGCCGGACCTGAACCTCGCCTCCCGTTCAGCTTGGCTCAGATGAGAACGTCCCAGCTGCATGGGTTCCTCCTCGGGTACCGAACGGGAGGGAAAAAAACCACCAGTCGTGTTGGGAGCAGGGCGACCAGCAGTACCGTCACGAGTTCGGGGGGTCCGGAGTACCTCAGGAGGTCCCTGTCGGGTTCTCTCACGTCTTCTCTCCTGGAGGCGTCCGTCGATGCGAATGGCGAGGCTGAACAGGTCCTCGAGGGACTCAGGTTCCTCACGGGTCGCGAGCTGGTCCCTGACTGCGTCGTTGAGCCCCCTCATGAAGGTAAGACGAAGTGCTTGGTCGTTCCAACCGCTCTCCGTAGCCGCCAGTCTGAACTCCAGCACGTAGTCGGTAACCCCGCCGCTGCCTTGCCGGAAGGTACCCAACCGGGCTCCAGGGTCCAGACCACGGGCTGGATGGTGGAAAACCCTGCGGAGCTCAGCCACGAAGTCTGGGTAGGAGAAACAGAAGTCTGCCTCCATTGCCCAGGAGGAAGTGACCCACTGGGCTGCCCGGCCTGAGAGCAAGTTAGTCATGTAGGCCACTTGGGCTCCCCTTGAAGTGAAACGACTGGGTTGATGACGAAAAACCAACTCACATTGCATGATGAATGTGGCACAATCCTCGAAGTTACCGTCGAACAGCCGTGGTTCGGAGAGACGGGGCTCCCGAGGTGCGGGATCGGGAGGCGCGGGGCCTGCCAGGGCTGCGGGTGATGCTCCGGCCAAGGCTCCTGAAGGAAGTGGGGGTACAAGCAAGGTGTTAACGGTGTCACTCAGCGTGTGTAAGTGGAGGAGAATACTTGACTGCTGGCTAGCCAGAGAGCGCCCAGGGACCCCTGAATAGGCAGGACCTGATTGATTGATTGATTGAAAACTTTATTAACAGATTGCAGAATGGGTACAATACAGTACAGCTCAATACACACAATTGTTAAGGGGATGCAGACCAGAGAAAGACTTTCGTCTTGTTTCCACCAGGGTCCCCCATTTTCAATTCATCAGGACATATATGACATACATGACATACAGATAGTCAGTACTGCTACATCTATACATTTATGACATACCAGATTTGCAAATACAGTACTGTTTGTGATACAGAAGGAGTCAAGAAAAGGGAGTATATACATTTGACGTAGAAACTGTACATTGGAGGAGGTTGGGTGGGGGGGGTTGGGTACACTGGGATATTGACAACCATACTGGGTAATTTACATTGGAGGTGGTTGGGGGGGGCACACTGTATAGACAAGCAAAACTGTACATTGAGGGGGGGGAGACTCTGTACAAACAAACAAAATTGTACATTGGACTATTGACAAAACCATACTAGGTAAATGACTGTACATTGGAGGGGGTTGGGTTAGGATATTTACAGGGGCCAGTGTTGAATTGCAGTCTCCCGTAGGTGTCTCTTGAGAGAGGTTTTGAAAGTGGGTAGTGATCCACATTCCTTTACAGCTTTGGGTAGGGCGTTCCACATTGATGTGGCATAATTGCGAAACGTGTTTAGTCCCTTATTTGAGCCGAATCTGGGTTTAACATGATTTGTGGAGCTCCCTCTGGTGTTGTGATCGTGGTATTCACTGACCTTTGGGAAGTATTTTGCCATGTACATGGGTACCTTGGTCGTGTAGTGTATCTTGTAGACCAGGCCCATTGCAAGTTGCTGTACTCTGTCATCTACTCTAAGCCATCCTAGGTTGTCAAAGTGGGCAGGGGTGAGGTGGGTTCTAGGAGTAAGGTCAAGCAGTAGTCTGACCAGTTTGTTTTGAGATGTTTGTAATTTTGTTTTTAGCGCCTTTGAGGTGCTTTGGTACCATGAGGTGCAAGCATAGTCGTAGTACCCCTGAATGAGTGCTCCTGCCAGAGTCTTCAGGGTATTCTTGTTTACCAGAGAGGAGATCCGGTACAAGAATCGAGTTCGTTGGTTGACTTTTTTTATTACATTGGATGCCATTTTGTCACAGGAGAGATTAGCCTCTAGGATGGAACCCAGACCTGCTCTCGGAGTTCCTGTACTGCAGCCGCAGCCCTGTCTAGCTGTTGGCTGTGTTCCTTGGTTAACTCAATCTGGCCTGCTAATGCTGTTCTGACTCTCTCTGTGTCGGCTGGGGTCGTCATGGTTGGATCGTAATGTTATGGTTTGAAACCGACCCCAAACGCGAACGGCACAGAGAGAGTTGTTTCAGAGTTAGCCAAAATCAAGGGCGTGTTTATTTACTGAGTAACAAGAATGAATTAGGTGGTGAACAGAACAAACTGGGAAACAGGCATGTGAGGAATGTTTGCTGCTCTGCAGCTTCTCCCAGAAGGTGATGTTGTGGAATTTGTCCGTGACGTCTGAGCCGCTCTGCAGATCCTCCCAGCATATACTCCGGATGGAGGCGGAGAGGGAGAGAGAGAATCCGAGTTAGCTCAGCGCACAATTGAAACTGACAGGTGACTGGTGAGGTGAATTGTCCAAACAAATAATCCAAGTGACAGATCTTCGGTGTGAAACACACAGTGAGCAGTGTCCAGAGTGAAAACAATTAGGTAATCCAAACGTGTAATTCCAACTGACAAAAAGGTGAGAACAGTATGAACAAAAACAGGATCTCTTCGGTGCTTTACAAACACACAAAAAACGATAGATCCAAAAGACTGTTTACAAAAACTCACCAGAGCGCAACGCGTAAAGCGGGCAGATCAAACGAGGCGGCCGCTTCGTAAACGGGGAAGCAGGTTCTCCAAACGGAATATTTCTCGAGAGTCCTGGGAAGCAACAGAACAGGGAAAGCAGCGACGGGAAGGAACAGGCAAATGCAGGGAATGTTTCAAAACAATCCAACATCAATATTAGGGAGATCAGGGTATTTAAAGCCACGGGGCGCTTAATGACAAGCTGTGACAGCTGCGGGATGAAATTGATCATTGCTCCAGAAGCGTGTGGTTGGGAGAGCACCAATCAAACGGCATCTTACAGGAAAGAAGCGTGAGGCGCGGAATGCAATTAATTTAACAAAATACCTTAAAGGAACAGAGCGAGTGGGTGGGCAGCGGACAAAACCTCACATCAACTGTGATATTAATACAGAACATTAGCAGCACATGGCTGTGTTTATCTCACTGAAGACACATCATAAACTGATGATATTAATACAGAACATTAGCAGCACATGGCTGTGTTTATCTCACTGAAAACACATCATAAACTGATGATATTAATACAGAACATTAGCAGCATAATGACTGTTTAGCTCACTGAAACACATCATAAACTGATGATATTAATACAGAACATTAGCAGCACATGGCTGTGTTTAGCTCACTGAAAATCATCATAAACTGTGATATTAATACAGAACATTAGCAGCACATGACTGTGTTTAGCTAACTGAAAATCATCATAAACTGTGATATTAATACAGACCATTAGCAGCACATGACTGTGTTTAGCTGACTGTACATCATCATAAACTGATAATATTAATACAGAACATTAGCAGCTCATTGCTGTGTTTAGCTCACTGACAATCATCATAAACTCTGATGATATTAATACAGAACATTAGCAGCACATGGCTGTGTTTATCTCACTGAAAACACATCATAAACTGATGATATTCCGTAATACAGAACATTAGCAGCACATGACTGTGTTTAGCTCACTGAAAATCATCATCAACTGTGATATTAATACAGAACATTAGCAGCACATGGCTGTGTTTATTTCACTGAAAACACATCATAAACTGATGATATTAATACAGAACATTAGCAGCACATTACTGTGTTTAGCTCACTGAAAATCATCATAAACTGTGATATTAATACAGAACATTAGCAGCACATGACTGTGTTTAGCTAACTGAAAACACATCATAAACTGATGATATTAATACAGAACATTAGCAGCACATGCCTGTGTTTAGCTAACTGAAAATCATCATAAACTGTGATATTAATACAGAACATTAGCGAGTTTCTTTAATAGTTGTCATACAGAAGTACAGAATACTTTTATACAAAATGCTTCTTACTGTTACGCTCCAGAGACTGTGCAAGACAAGATAAGTATGAAATAAAATAACATAGTATAGCATGTAAATTAGAAGTAAAAAATGAGGTCACAGTGTTCAGTATAGACATATGTACAATGTTCGATGCAGAATAGACGTAACTGAGTTACCATATAATATACAATATACTATGCAGTGTACTAATATACAATACTATAGTGCAAGGCAGAAATGGGATGAGGTGCAATTTAGGTACAATTTACAGTAGGTGTACGAGTTGTAGTGCAAATCCTTTATCAATAAATATAAAGTGTGTTTGTGTGATCTAAAGTGTGGAGAGTGGGTGCTGCAGTGTGTTGTTTGTTCAAGTGAGTGTGTGCGTGTGGGTGTGTGTGCTGTGTGCATTTGATGGTTGTTGCATAGTGTTTATTGTTCGTTTAGCAGCCTGATGGCCTGGGGATAGAAGCTTCTTCTGAGTCTTTCTGTGCTCGCCTTAAGACTCCGGTATCGCTTGCCTGACCGCAGCAGTTCAAAGAGGCAGTTGTTCGGGTGACTGGAGTCCTTGATGATTCTCTTAGCCTTCCCCCTGCACCGCTTGTTGTAAATGTTCTGGAGGGTGGGAAGCCCCCCTCCAATTGTGCGTTCGGCTGAACATGTCACTCTTTGTAGTCTGCTACGGTCTTGTGCAGTGCTATTCCCAAACCAGGAGGTGATGTTGCCAGTCAGGATGCTCTCTATTGTACATGAGTAGAAGTTCCTAAGGATCTTCTGACTGACTTGGAACTTCCTTAGGCGCCTGAGGAAATAGAGGCGTTGTCGTGCCTTCTTCACAACACTGTCAATGTGTGTGGTCCATGTCAAGTCCTCGGATATGTGGGCTCCGAGGTACTTGAAACTGTTCACTCTCTCAACCGGTGCCCCGTCGATGCTGAGGGGGCTGTAGTCCTTGACCCCCGACCTCCTGAAGTCCACAATCATCTCTTTTGTTTTGCTGACGTTCAGGGAGAGGCAGTTCTCCTGACACCACTGTGACAGATTCTCTACCTCTTCCAGGTAGGCCCTCTCGTCGTTGGCAGAGATCAGGCCCACCACTACTGTGTCATCAGCAAATTTGATGATTGTGTTGTTGTTCCGCTGTGCCACGCAGTCATGTGTGTACAGGGAGTAGAGGAGGGGGCTCAGAACACAGCCCTGGGGGGCCCCTATGTTGAGCGTGATGGATGAGGAGGTGCAGTTGCCTGCTCTTACCACCTGGGGTCTGCCCGTCAGGAAGTCCAAGACCCACTGGCAGAGGTCATAGTTCAAGCCCAGGTCCCTGAGCTTGGCTATGAGTTTGGAGGGGACTATGGTATTGAATGCTGAGCTGTAGTCGATGACAGCATTCTCACATAGTTCCCCTGCCTCTTGTCCAGGTGTGATGCTGCTGTGTGCAGCACATGGGCTATGGCGTCCTCCGTACGACTGTGTTTAGCTAACTGAAAACACATCATAAACTGATGATATTAATACAGAACATTAGCGGCACATGACTGTGTTTAGCTGACTGTACATCATCATAAACTATCCTACAGCTAAGTCAGCTTTTAATGTGGATTTGCTTACAAAGAAATAGGAGAGATATTCTGGAGATATTCTGGAGATATTCTGCTGACAATATAAGGAGACTTTTAAATGTAATAAATCATTTGGACACCAGTCGGAGCCCTTCTCTGCTCCTATCACTGGACGCAGAGAAGGCCTTCGATAGGGTTGAATGGAACTTTCTTTTTTCTATACTTGACAAGCTTAATATGGGACCAAACTTTATCACTTGGATTAAAGCAATCTATAAAAATCCTAAAGCAGCTGTCATTACCAATGGAGCTTCCTCTGATTTTTTTGCACTAACGAGAGGGACAAGACAAGGATGCCCACTGTCGAGTTCACTCTTCGCGATGGTGATTGAATTGCTGGCGTCATGTGTACGAGACAATATTAACATTAAAGGACTGAAAATGAATAAGGAGGAACATAAAATATCCTTATACGCAGATGACATTATTTTATACATAAAAGACCCAGAACAGTCCTTATCACACTTATATAATGAAATAGAACAATTTGGAAAATACTCTGGATATAAGTTAAACTTTAATAAATCAAATGCTTGTCTCCTGCATATGACCCCAACCGAAACGATGTATAAAACATATCCTTTTAATTGGTCTCCAGAAGGGTTTAAATATTTGGGAATAAACATTACACCGCAACTAGAGAACTTGTACAGGGAAAACTATTGTCCTCTTATAGAAAAGATAAAAAATTATTTGTGTAAATGGTCCACGCTCCCATTATCTCTGCTGGGAAGAATAAATGTAATAAGAATGAACGTCCTTCCAAGACTAAATTTCCTTTTTCAAATGTTACCATGTTACTTATCTACAGAATTTTTCAAATCTATGAATAGACCCATCTCAAAATGTATTTGGTGCAACAAAATGCCTAGGATAAAGTTATTGACACTTATGAAGCCAGAATCCATGGGAGGTCTCGGTCTCCCCAACCTCCAACATTATTTTTGGTCAGCCCAATTAAGAAATGTACTGTCATGGTCGTTGGGAAGACGGGACTCACAGTGGTTTCAGTTAGAAGCTAAATTTGTTGACCCGTTACCATTGGACTCTCTCATATTTATAAAACAATTTAAAAAGATAAGAAACATAGGTAATTGCTTCACTGTTTTCAACACACTATGTGCTTGGAAGGACTGCTAAAAAAAAACTGGGTATCACCAATTGTACCTCCATATACTCTCCTATCTATCACAATCCTGATCTAGATAAACATCTAAGATCAATTAATATACTCAAATGGGCTCAGTTGGGGATAAGTCAATTCAAAGACCTGTTTCATACAAATATGCAGTTAAAATCATTTATGGATTTAAGAACAGAATATGCCATCCCAAATACTGATTTCTTTAAATATTTACAAATGAGAAACATTATACACATACTGAGAAGAGAAAATAAACTAAGACTAGAATTACATGAAATAGAAGAAATACTAATGTCATCGACCACAATTAAAGGTAAAATTAGTGAATTTTATGACATCTTCTCCAAAGAATGTCACTCATCTTTTTTGCCTTTGTTGAGGATCTGGGAGACAGACCTAACCATGAAATTTGAAGAAAATACATGGCTAAATATTTGTGATAGAATACACTTTCCATTTACAAGTAACAAAATCAAAGAAGCTAATTTTAAATGTATCCATAAATTGTATTTAACTCCAATAAAAATGCATAAAATGTCTAGAGATAATTCAATAAACTGTCCTAGATGTAAAACTAACGAAGGAACATTTCTACACATGTTTTGGCACTGTGATAAACTAAAACGATTCTGGAATTGTATTCATTCATTTACAAAATCTGTATTAGAAACGGAATTTGACTTGTCTCCATGTGCCTATTTACTAAATGAATTACCAGAGATCCAGATGGATCCAAAAAAATATAGACTGCTGATTGTTATAACATACTTTGCCAAGAAATGTATTCTCCTGTTTTGGAAAAATGACTCTTCGCCCACTTTTGAGATGTTTCAAGATCAGATATCCCAGCTTCTTCCATTGGAGAGATTGACCTTGGAGGAGCGCGGCCGGGGGTGGATGTTCCGGGACCTTTGGTCTCCGCTGTTTTCTCGATAGAGCAGGGGGGCTGTTGATTGATACGGCTAGTGGCGGTATGTGAATATATCCGCATGCTGTCGCTGGCCGTGTCGATTGGTGGTTTTGCTGTTTGGTTGGGGGAGGGGTGGGGGCCGGGGGTCTTGGGATGTCTATCCCCGGTTGTGTATTTTTTGGAGGTGGGTTTCCCTAGTGGAAGAAGTTGTACAACAGACGCGTAAGAGGCCTGTCTGTTGTATAACAATGATGTTGTTGTCGTCATTGTTGTTATTATTTATTATTGTTTATTTAAAAATACGTATGAGAAAAAATGAACAGTGTAAACAATATCATTAACTCTGTTGATAAAAAAATATGAGAAAAGCAAACAAGACGCGGTCTCGGACTGGTGGGGGCCCCTGATTCGAGGTCTTGGTGAGTCGGAGTGTTAAAGAGGCATGATGCTCTGGTTCGCTGGGGCGCCGGATTTGGGGTCCTCACGGGGTGGGGACCTTGGTTGTCGATACTGGAGATGACGGGGGCTCAGGTAATCTCGCCTTATGGTACATACATGTGGGTATATGCATATATATATGTATATATATGTATGTGTGTATATATATATATATATATATATATATATATATATATATATATATATATATATATATATATATATATATATATATATAATTAATTTATATATTTAATTTATACATGACTATTTTATTTTTCATTATTCTGATTTAACTGATGGTCTTGTCATTGTCGTTATTATTATTATTATTATTATTATTATTATTATTATTATTATTATTATTATTATTATTATTATTATTATTATTATTATTATTATTATTATTATTATTATTATTATTATTATTATTATTATTATTATTATTATTATTATTATTATTATTATTATTATTATTATTATTATTATTATTATTATTATTACTGTTATTGTCCTGTGATGTCTTGTTTATTAGTATTGTTATTGTATTGTCTTGTTTCATGTTGAAAAGGGAAAATAAAGAAAAACTGTGTATATTAAAAAAAAAGAAAAAAAAAAAAAAGAGGATCCTTTCTCATTCTCTGTGTCTGACTGTTAAGCCAGGTACTGTAGCTAATCTACTAACATGATATTCATGTGAATGTTTGACCCAGACAGTTCCACACCCACCCTATTGTCCCTGTCATCAGAACTACACGATTCCCGTATCCAGGACATAGCTTTGTTGTTCTGGGGGACAAAGGGAGGAGACTGATGCTTATTGATGTTTATCTTATATTACGGTAGAGGCATCTCCATGCTGTTTATCTAGGACAACCACGAAACTACTTTGAAGTTTAGCTTATATTACGGTAGAGGCATCTCCATGCTGTTTATCTAGGACAACCACAAAACTACTTTGAAGTTTAGCTTATATTACGATAGAGGCATACAGTATCCATGATGTTTATCTAGGACATATGTGTCAAAGTCAAGGCCTGCGGGCCAAATGTGGCCCACAATTTACTGTACTAGGGCCACCAGGAGAGCACATAACATAATTAAGGACAGTACACACCCCCAACACAGACTCTTCAACCTCCTGCCATCAGGAAGGCATTACAGGAGTCTGAAAGCCAGGACTACGAGACTGACAAACAGTTTCTACCCACAGGCCATCAGACTCATCAATGCCAGCACCTCCACCTAGCCCCCCCCCCCCCCCCCCCCCCCCACACACACCTTGGCAGACACTCTGACCTGTGAACACACTGTCACCCTCCCCCCCCCCGAACTATGAATCACTAAAGACACTTTTAACTGCTGCTGTGACCAGTGGCGGACTCAGGCTGTTTGAAGGGCAGGGGCGAAAAGAAAAAAAGGGCACCTACTGCGCAACATGGGACCCCATCAGTGAGCAAAAAGATATGATGCGTCATGTATGGTGAAATAGTCTTCATCCTTGATTAAGATTAACATTAGAATAACATAGACAATCCCGATTAATAGTATAACCACACCTCTATGATAAAAACACACAGGGAACAATACACCTTTCAAATGTTTATTTCACCTCATTGTCATGGTGTTTGAAAAGTAGATTTATCATGGTGTTTGAAAAGTAAATTATCATGGTGTTTGAAAAGTGGATTTATCATAGTGTTTGAAACTTAGATTTATCATGGTGTTTGAAAAGTAGATTATCATGGTGTTTGAAGGCCTAAAACCATTGCTGCAGTGGTACATTTCTCAATGCTAAAGATATGAGTGAGGAATATAAATATATGGGAAACAGCATTTTAATATAGTCTGGGTTGAAAAAGAGTGAACCTATTCTTTAAAAGCTATTTACAACATATATTTTACAGGATATAAAACAGTTTAACAGTTAAAGTAAATTTGAGTGCCGTTGAGCTTCTTCCTTTCTCTCTCCTAACTCTCCTCCCCTCCTGCCCTCTCCTTCTGTCCTCCTATACTCCCCTTCTCTCCTCCTGTAGGCCCAACCTCTGCTCCTGTCCTCCCCTTCTCTCCTCTTGTCCTCTCCTTCTCTCCTCATGTCCTCTCCTCTCCTTCTCTCATCCTGTCCTCTCATTCTCTCTTCTACTGTATCTCTCCCTCCCCCTCTCTATCTTTCCCATTCTCTCCATTAAAGTTAATATATTGTACCTGGATACTGGCTGGATCAGTGGGGTACATAAAGACCCAATGCCTCATCCGAAGCTAACAGTGTACTGCACTGCCACAGGACCTGTGCTGTGGCATGCTCTGTAAATAGCTCATGTACAGATACCGATATGCCTACTTTGTTTACTTGTTTATTGCACTGTTGGTTGGACTCTTATATTATATCATTACTGTATTATGCACATCGTTGCAGGCGAGACCCCCCGCATTTCACTGTATACCTGTATGCCGTGACAAATAAAACTCTTGTATCTTGTATTTTAATGGCAACAGGAGAGCATTAAAGTTATTTGTTGTTGTGTCGTTTGACTCATTTCTCTCCCCATCATCATTTTCATCCTCGCTTTCTTTAGTATCTCCATGACCGTCTTCATCATAATTTCTCTCCATAGCATCATCTGCATTCTCTTTCCTCAACTTCATCATTTCTCTCCATAGAATCATCTGCATTTCTCTTTCCTCCACTTCTTCATAATTTCTCTCCATAGAATCGTCTGCATTTTCTCTTTCCTCCACTTCTTCACCATCTCTCTTCCTGATATCATTATTTCCCTCTTGACTATCTCCATCTTCATTGTCTGTACTGTCTATACGACCGGGGTGCCCATGTACATGTCAAAATACTTCCCAAAGGTCAGTGAATACCACAACCACTACACCAGAGGAAGCTCAACAAATCATGTTAAACCCAGATTCGGCTCAAACAAGGGACTAAACACGTTTCGCAATTATGCCACAACAATGTGGAACGCCCTACCCAAAGCTGTAAAGGAATGTGAATCCCTGCCCACATTCAAAACCGCCCTTAAAGAGCACCTACGGGAGGCTGCAATTCGAAACTGGCCACCGTAAATGCCCAAAACCCCCACCACCTCCTAATAGACAGTCTCCTCCCCACCGCATGTATATATTCCCTCCCCGCCGTATGTATATTTCCCTCCCACCCACCCCCCCCCTCCTAATGTACAGTCCCCTCCCCATCATATGTATATACTCTGTCAGGATCTAGGGGTAACAGTACTGTATATTTGAATACCGCCTATGTCACAAATGTATCAGTACTAAATACCTATATGTCCCTATGCCATAAATGTCATGTATGTTGTGTATGTCATAAATGTCTATATGAATTGAAAATGGGGGACCCTGATGGAAACAAGACAAACGTCTTTCTCAGGTCTGCATCCCCTTAACAATTGTATGTATTGAGCCGTACTGTATTGTACCCATTCTGCAATCTGTTAAATAAAGTTTTCATTCATTCATTCATTCAGTCTTTATCTAAGGTGGAGCAAATAATATTTGTTTTATAATAGTAATATAATTGTACTGTATATAATATTCGTACTGTAGCCTACAATGTTATAATTGTATTATAAAATAATATGTCATATAGCACTACCACCACTAGCCCTCTTGCCTTGATTGGAATAAAAACAATTGTCTGTCCAAAATAAGCATTATTGACCATGTTAGCACCAGATTCTCAGTTATAATCCAAACTATGGCTCTGTGAGACAAGCTTGTACATGTATCTAGTAGTGAGGACTTACAAATACATAACAGTATCCTTATCTCCTCCATTACTATTGTTGCTTTTAGACCCAATTTTTTAAAGAGCATTTTTCAGCTGCTTTTTAATATTATTCCGATTTCTTTCTCTCCTTGGCATTCTGTAATCATAAAATATAGGCCAATGCTAAACCCACTTCTTATCAGGTGGGGGCCCACATGTACTTTGGCGACCTCTAGTGGCCCGGTTGTGCATATTTTTTAATACAATATATATATCGAATTAAAGCCCCATTACTTGCCTGTCGATAGCCCTTTCAGGTGACAAAATTCTCGAGTTACATGCCGATATGTGAGGCTTGCGCGAAGTACATGTTATTGCGCAAATACTACTCCCGACTCTTGGGGCTCTAGTTCCGTCAATCATTTGGCGATCTCGGAAATGATTGGACAGGGTTGTAGCCAATGAGTGTGGCTTTCCAATGATACCCCACCTGGGGATGTACGAATTAGGGATCTAGGTGAAAAGTCATGAGTGAAAACAGGAAGAGAAAAACCGCAGAATTAGTTGAAGTCTATGAGAAAACTGAGCTTTTCTTTTGTACACAGTTTACCAAAATCACTCCTAATCACTCATTTCTGAACGGATCTTTATGATCTACATAAGACTTCAGGCTATGGATCTCGGGTGTTTTTTAAGCCTCCAGCCATTCTGGGGAAAACTACTTCTGGACTACTACAGAAAAACGTGAGTAACACGTTTTTCTACAACTCAAGTTCAGACCTATGTTACTCTATTTCATTAGCACTAAAGGTGAGTTGTCCTTATTTTATCAGAAACTCCATAATATCATCTTTCAAAAGAGACCAGGCTCATGCATGTGGTTAGCCCCTTACGTATCCGCAGTCACTCTCAGCTATGCCGCCACCAGGCTCATATTAAGTACCAAGCGCTGAATTCTGAGCTGGGGGTGGGTCAAAAATATATGAATGAATGAATGAATGAAAACTTTATTTAACAGATTGCAGAATGGGTACAATACAGTACGGCTCAATACATACAATTGTTAAGGGGATGCAGACCTGAGAAAGACGTTTGTCTTGTTTCCATCAGGGTCCCCCATTTTCAATTCATATAGACATATATGACATACATGACATACAGATAGTCAGTACTGCTACATCTATACATTTATGACATACCAGATTTGCAAATACAGTACTTTTTGTGATACAGAAGGAGTCAAGAAAAGGGAGTATATACATTTGACGTAGAAACTGTACATTGGAGGAGGTTGGGTGGGGGGGGTTGGGTACATTGGGATATTGACAACCATACTGGGTAATTTACATTGGAGTTGGTTGGGGGGGGGGGGCGGGGGGCACACTGTATAAACAAGTAACACTGTACATTGAGGGGGGGGGGAGGAGACACTGTACAAACAAACACAATTGTACATTGAACTATTGACAAAACCATACTAGGTAAATGACTGTACATTGGAGGGGGTTGGGTTAGGATATTTACAGGGGCCAGTGTTGAATTGCAGTCTCCCGTAGGTGTCCCTTGAGAGAGGTTTTGAAAGTGGGTAGTGATCCACATTCCTTTACAGCTTTGGGTAGGGCGTTCCACATTGATGTGGCATAATTGCGAAACGTGTTTAGTCCCTTATTTGAGCCGAATCTGGGTTTAACATGATTTGTGGAGCTCCCTCTGGTGTTGTGATCGTGGTATTCACTGACCTTTGGGAAGTATTTTGACATGTACATGGGTACCTTGGTCGTGTAGTGTATCTTGTAGACCAGGCCCATTGCAAGTTGTTGTACTCTGTCGTCTACTCTAAGCCATCCTAGGTTGTCAAAGTGGGCAGGGGTGAGGTGGGTTCTAGGAGTAAGGTCAAGCAGTAGTCTGACCAGTTTGTTTTGAGATGTTTGTAATTTAGTTTTTAGCGCCTTTGAGGTGCTTTGGTACCATGAGGTGCAAGCATAGTCGTAGTACCCCTGAATGAGTGCTCCTGCCAGAGTCTTCAGGGTGTTCTTGTTTACCAGAGAGGAGATCCGGTACAAGAATCGAGTTCGTTGGTTGACTTTTTTTTATTACATTGGATGCCATTTTGTCACAGGAGAGATTAGCCTCTAGGATGGAACCCAGGTAGGTAATTTCATCTTTCCTTGTGACAATATTGTCACCCACTGTAACTGAGAAGCCGTCGGTCTTGCTGAGTTTGTTATTTGAACCGAAGAGAATGGACTCTGTTTTGCCCATGTGTAATGATAGTTTGTTATCAGCGAGCCATATGCAGATTCTGCCTAGTTCCGAGCTGAGGGTTTTTTCAACCTGTAACTTGTTCTTGTCAGAGACCAGCAGGGCTGAGTCGTCCGCAAACAGGAACAAGTTGCAGTCACAAGCTGACGACATGTCATTTGCATAAATTAGGAACAGTAGCGGTCCTAGTATGCTTCCTTGTGGAACACCACAGCTCACTGTGAGGGGGGGGGATAGAGTACCGTTTACCTCCACCATCTGTTCCCTCCCCTCAAGGTAGGATTGCATCCAGCTCACTGATAGACTATCAAAACCAATTGCTTTTAGCTTGTCAATCAGAATGGAGTGATTGACCGTGTCAAAGGCCTTTTGTAGGTCCAGCATGACCATGCCGCAGTATTTGCCTGCGTCCACCTCTTGTTTGATGTGGTCATTCAAATAGAGAAGGCATGTGTCAGTGGAGTGGGATGTTCTGAAGCCAGATTGGAATTCGTAGATTAGATTTTTTTCCGCTAGGTACTTTTCGACCTGTTCGTAGACTATTTTTTCCATGACTTTCGAGATGGAGGTGAGAATAGAAACAGGGCGGTAGTTGCCTGGGTCTAATTTGCTGCCCTTTTTGTGCAGAGGGGTCACCCTCGCAATTTTGAAGTCCTTGGGGACGTGTCCCTGTTTTATGGAGAGGTTTATTATGTGTGTGATGATTGGTGTGATGGCGGCTGCTGAGTCTCTGAGGAATTTGGAGGGGATGTTGTCATGGCCAGTGGCCTTGTTAGGTTGGAGGGCGCTCAGTTTATTGAGTACCTCATCTGTTGTTACCATTTCCAGCTTGAAGTCGTCCTTGCGGACCCCTAGGTTTTTGTAGTAAGCTACTATGTGTTCTACCCCATAAAGCCCTGAGTGGGAGGGTAGTTTGTTTACCAGTGTTGTGGCTATGTTTGTGAAGAAAATGTTTAAGTAATTGGCTACATCCAGCTTGTCTGTGATGAGCGTGTTGTCCGTTTTTATGTTTATGTTTGAGAATCTGGTTTTAAGTTTTTTACTGCATCCTAGTTGATTATTGAGTAATTTCCAAAGTTCACGTGGTTTGTTTTTGTTTTCCTCAGTTTTGTCATTGATGAAATTCTTTTTTGCAGTTTTGATCATGGAGTTTACGTCGTTTCTTAGTCTGTTTCTTTCTAGTTTGAGTTCAGTCACGTGGGCTTGGAGTTCACTGCTCGTGCTTTTAGTAAGCTTTGACTGACTTTTACGAAACTCAGAGCATTTTTTGTCTCTGGTTTTCATAGCGGCCAGTATTTCGGAGTGCATCCACGGCTCAGCGCGATTTTTTACCCTGGTGGTTCTTAGGGGGGCCATGTCGTTTAGTATTGCTGAGAATTTCAGCAATATCAGATATGAATTTCAAAGATACCCAGCGTACAATATGGGTTTAACACAGCTTTACGGTGGGGTCTGGAAGCTCGGAGTTGCTAATAAACAGTTTAAATCATTGTTACAAAACGAGTGGTACTTACAGACCGAACGTCCATTTCCGCCGTTGGTGTCACAGCGCATGCGCACCAGGCAGCCAAATAGCGGCAGAAGAAGAAGACGCCATCTTGCCAACATTTGCTCTGTGAGTACCACTCGCTTTGTAACAATGATTTAAACTGTTTATTAGCAACTCCGAGCTTCCAGACCCCACCGTAAAGCTGTGTTAAACCCATATTGTACGCTGGGTATCTTTGAAATCTGATATATTTTTTACCCACCCCCAGCTCAGAATTCAGCGCTTGGTACTTAATATGAGCCTGGTGGCGGCATAGCTGAGAGTGACTGCGGATACGAAAAGCCCCTGGCTTGCAGATCGCAGTCACGTAAGGGGCTAGCATGTGGTATAAGTATAAAGTATAGTATTTTGGTTTGCAAAAAAAGTATGCAGTCCTCAAAAACGAAAACTAAAATGGCCAATTTTGGGGTTTACTACGACTCTTAAATTAGCTTTAAAAAGCAATTCACACTGAACTTTAAAGTGCTATGGGTATATTTTGTGCAAATAATCCTAAAATAATTTGTACACTTTATTTCTAAATTGAGAACACAGGTTAGCATAGAATCAGCTAAGCAAGGTACCTGTTTAGTTAGCTAGCTACAGTTGCAGCTAGCCTAGGCTAAAACATACTGCCATCAATAAAAGCACTTGCAGTGTACATACATTAGTATTTAGTAATGCATAATTGGTAAAACAAACTCAATCTTTGCAACTTCAAAGAAAGCTTGCTGTATTACCTACCTCACACAGCAGTAGGATGCAGGGTTACAGCTCAGACTGCATTAAGCCCTCTGGCATCTGAACATTCAAGAGGGGATGTGTCTAAAACTGAACATTTAAATGGATGGAATATTGTAGTGACAGGGCTGCTCAGAGTTGTAGCTAACACTTTTGTGTGACATTATTTAACCATCTGGGTCAAGTTTAGACCATTGAAAGGGCACCAATGGGCACGTCCTCTAATTTTCGCCACTCAAAATGCAATTTTTATTTTTTATTTTTTTATTGATCTTTTTCCCCCTCCATTTTTCCTCCGATTTTCTCCCATCCCAATGTTAGTCGTATGCCAATTCCCAATCCCTTCCTGGTCGCTGCGCACTTACCCCCCACAGTCAGATCATCTGGGAGAGTGGAGGCTATCACGTGCTTCCTACGACACACGTCCAGCCAATCAACCGCTTCTTTTCACCTGGCAGCGCGGATCCTCCCTGAGAGGGCGTAGCGTGCGGAAGGATCACACTATCCCACTCAGGTCCTATCCGCGCTTAGCAGGCACCCCGACCGAACTGTAGGAGTCGCTGTTTACAACGACCCGGACCCACCCCGCCAGCTTCTCCCACCCTCTAATACAGCCAATTGTATTAGTGTGAACGGCCAGCTAAGCTGGTGACAACCCCGGAGCTGTGAGCTGGATTCGAACAGGCGAATCCAGCTCACAGCTCCGGGGTTGGTGACGAACGCAATCTCCGCTACGCCACCTAACCGCTGCCTCAAAATGCCATTTTAGCGTGATGTTTGCAGCTGTGGGGGCACATAGTCAAGTTTAACCATTGGAAGGGCACCAATGGGCACGTCCTCTCGCTTTTGCTACACAAAAGGGCACTTTAGGTTTAGCGCAATGTTTTCAACTGTGGGGGCACATGGTCAAGTTTAGACCATTGGAGGGGCACATCCTCTAGTTTTTTCACTCAAAAGGGAACTTTTGCGTGATGTTTTTCAACTGTGGGGGCACATGGTCAAGTTTAGACCATTGGAAGGGCACCAATGGGCATGTCCTCTCATTTTTGACACTCAAAAGGGCACTTTAGCGCAATGTTTTCAACTGTGGGGGCACATTGTCAAGTTTAGACCATTGGAAGGGCACCAATGGGCACGTCCTCTCGTTTTCGCCACTCAAAAGGGCACTTTAGCGCAATGTTTTCAACTGTGGGTGGGGGCACATGGTCACGTTTAATCATTAGAGGGGCACCAATAGGGCACATCCTCTAATTATTTCCACTCAAAAGGGCACTTTTGCATGACATTATTTAACCGTGGGGCACAAAAGCACTCAAAAGGGCACTTGGTCAAGTTTAGACCATTGGAAGAGCACCAATAGGGCACACCGTGGGGGACCCACTGTCACCTCCATTCATATGTAAATACTGATCGGAACGTGCAATGTAACTCACTGTGCCTTGTATATATATATATTTATCTATTTGTACCTTATTTTCTAGCACTTGCTAGATATAAATATATAAATATGTTAAGTTAAGTATTGTGTGATTTTGTGTGAAGGGCGGACTAGCAAAGTAAGATTTTCATTGTATCGCAAACTGTCTGTTTAACTGTGCACATGACAATAAACAATCTTGAATCTTGAATCTCTTGAATCTTAAATGTCATTTTATGTGGCCCGTGGGAGCTTAAAGTGTGTATGATTGTCTTATAATAAGTCTATACGATCGCAACACTTCCGGGATTCTGAAATCATGGGAGAGAGGGCGGGGGGAGAAGAATAATGAATGTGGATGAGAGCCTCGACATTAAGGTCGCTTTCACATATAGTTTTGGTGGACTCGGTGCGGTTCTGGGGGTGAAGTTGCAACATTGTTGCATTCTTCATTTGGTTCGCCTGCGTTCACATAGAAATCTGTGAGGCGGACCGAGACCTTCTGAACAATGTCACGCGGTCGAAAAGGGCGCTTGTCTATTGGACAGTGGAAATGTGTGTGTGGCTGCGAGCCCGTGTGCGCGCGCGCGTGTGTGTGTCTGTGTGTGGACTGTATGCGAGCCCTCCAGATCAGCGGAGGCGGATTTTGACATGGCATTGATCCATTGTTCTATTGAAGCACATTACCACCATCCTCTCGCTAAACAACTTGTAGACCACAGTGTTTTTAGCTGTTTTATTAATAATATAATAAGCCGCGTTTTTTCTTCCTTCTTCCCAAGATGCACAGATATATACTAGATAGAGAGATAGATGCAGTGTGCTTGTTTTGCAGTGAATGAATGCTGCGAGCAGTGGTAAGGTAATAATAGTATTGACGTGGCATTGATCCATTGATCCAATGCCGTGCGCCTCGGTAATAATAATAAGCCGCGTTTTTTCTTCCTTCTTCCCAAGATGCACAGTCAGATAGATAGATAGATAGATAGATAGATAGATAGATAGATAGATAGATAGATAGATAGATAGATAGATAGATAGATAGATAGATAGATAGATAGATAGATAGATAGATAGATAGATAGATAGATAGATAGATAGATAGATAGATAGATAGATAGATAGAGAGAGAGAGAGATTAGATGCAGTGTGCTTGTTTTGCAGTGAGTGCTGCGAGCAGTGGTAATAATAATCACTTCCTATATTTGGTTCGCGTTTGGTCCGCTGAAGCCGAACCGAGACCTACATTTTCAGGCGGACCAGAGTTTGCCTGTTTGGTCCGCGAACCGAGTTTGACGCGCATTCACACAAACCCGAAAAACCGGACTATCGAATTCTGGTCCGAAAGTCCGGACCAAACAGCCCCTGTGTGAAAGCGACCTAAGTGGTTGTTGCTACGGCTGTGTGGGTGCTGGAGACATGATCCAATATATATACGCCTGAGTCTCCTGAACGCTGCACGACCAATCCCAAATCGATCGCCACTTTCTCGGCCGAGCTATAGTCGCCTTTTCGTACCTACTCCCGAACTACGCATGCATAGACTTCCCACGGAGTCTAGGGCCATGTCCAGACGAAACCGATTTCGGTCGTATCAGTCAAAGTATTTGCACATTTCATCCACTCGGAACTGCATTCTTGGAGCTTGAAGACACTATTTTCTGAAACCGGCTTCCAGAGTGCGCAAATCTGAAGACGCTCCCCTTGCGTCGCCGTCTTTACAAGCGATACAAGTCTTTTCCTGAATCGTTGACGCGATAGCCCACCTCTCCCTTAACCCGCATGTGCAAACTCCCACATCACAACAACAATGGCATCATACAGTGTAGTTGCGTTCGTGTTACAGAAACTATTGAGCTTGATCTGGCTTTTACAGCTAAATGTACTGCGCCTGTACTACCACCGTCGACAACAGATTGACATCTCCCTTAATCCGCATGCGCAAGCCCAGCCAACAAAAAATAAACATGATAAATATATGTCTTATATGTCCAGATATGTCCTGGCTAGAAGTGTTTATTAAACACCGGGAGGCTACTGTGATGCAATACACGATACTAGCTAGAGATTAGCGTCACATAGCTGGCCTTTTTCGGAAAACCCAATAGCATTGGATACCCCTTCAGTTGATCATGACAAATCCTCTCTTACCTTGACGATTAAAAAGTCTCCATATTTTTGTAAATAAGGATAAGGATAAGGATAACTTTTATTGATCCCCCACGGGGAAATTCAAGTGACATACACATACAGCTCATCAACAAATAGTATTCCCATGGCTAGTGTTGAGCTGTAGCGAGCCAGCTAGCGTTGATGCTATTCAATGCTATCAACATTAGCTAAATAGCCAACCAACCAAATACAATAGACAGTGGTATCCTGAGGTAACGTTAAATACAGACAACTTTTGCTACAATAAGACAGTGGTAACCTGAGGGTGGGTACAAGGCTCATTCTGCTAGCGGCTTCGGAAAATCTGATCATGCGGCCATTTTTTCTTTCACCAAAATATAAACAAAGGATCAAGAGCACTCCGGTAGTCTCGCGAGAGGTGCAGAAATGGGATGTGGCGTCAGAGGAGACGCTACAGGCTGCGCTTGAATGCACAGACTGGAGCGTGTTCCGTGACACAGATAACATGAATGACTACACGAAGACAGTGCTGGACTTTGTTCGTACTTTGGTGGAAGAAACAATCCCCACTACCATAATTTTTTTTATTTTTTGGATCTTTTTCCCCCTCCATTTTCCTCCGATTTTCTCCCATCCCAATGTTAGTCGTATGCCAATTCCCAGTCCCTTCCTGGTCGCTGCGCACTTACCCCCCACAGTCAGATCATCTGGGAGAGTGGAGGCTACCACGTGCTTCCTCCGACACACGTCCAGCCAATCACCGCTTCTTTTCACCTGGCAGCGCGGATTCTCATCGAGAGGGCGTAGCGTGTGGGAGGACCACACTATCCCCCTCAAGTCCTATCCGCGCTTAGCAGGCGCCCCGACCGAACTGTAGGAGTCGCTGTTTACAACGACCCGGACCCACCCCGCCAGCTTCTCCCACCCTCTAATACAGCCAATTGTATTAGTGCAGACGGCCAGCCAAGCTGGTGACAACCCCGGAGCTGTGAGCTGGATTCGAACAGGCGAATCCAGCTTACAGCTCCGGGGTTGGTGACGAACGCAATCTCCGCTCGGCCACCTAACCGCCCCCCATTACCATAATTAAAGTTTACCCAAATCAAAAGCCCTGGGTAGACAAATCCGTCCGTGAAGCTCTGAAAGCGCGCACCACAGCATACAACGCCGGCCTAGTGGCAGGCAACATGAATGACCACAAGGTGGCGCGATACAACGTAAGGAGGACAGTAATAGAGGCAAAACGGCGCTACAGGGATAAAATTGAACTTCAGTTTGAACAGGCTGACTCCAGAGCTATGTGGCAGGGCCTCAAAATGATGACAGACTACAAAGGCACCTCCCTCAAACTGAACAGTGACATCTCCTTAGCAAATTATCTCAATACCTTCTATGCGAGGTTTGAGGCTGGTAATAACAACACCAGCCCACAAGCCACGGCAATGGGGGGGGGGTCTGCTGATGGAGACTCAGTGTTCAGGGTAACAGAGCATGAGGTGAGGCGGACCTTTAAAAAAGTGAATATCAGGAAGGCAGCAGGACCAGACGGCATCCCCGGCCGCGTCCTAAAAGTCTGTGCCGACCAGCTGGCCCCGGTATTCACTGACATATTTAACCTGTCCTTAGAACAGGCTGGCATCCCCACCTGCCTGAAGAAGTCCACTATCATCCCTGTACCTAAAAAATCCAAGCCTGCTTGCCTCAACGACTACCGCCCTGTAGCTCTCACCTCCATAGCCATGAAGTGCTTTGAGAAGCTAGTAAAGGGCTACATCTGCTCCTCCCTCCCCATCAACCTGGACCCCCTGCAATTTGCATACCGCCCCAACAGGTCCACGGAGGACGTCATAGCCCATGTGCTGCACACAGCAGCATCACACCTGGACAAGAGGAAGGGGAACTATGTGAGAATGCTATTCATCGACTACAGCTCGGCATTCAATACCATAGTCCCCTCCAAACTCATAGCCAAGCTCAGGGACCTGGGCTTGAACTATGACTTCTGCCAGTGGGTCTTGGATTTCCTGACGGGCAGACCCCAGGTGGTGAGAGCAGGCAACTGCACCTCCTCATCCATCACCCTCAACATTGGGGCCCCCCAGGGCTGTGTTCTGAGTCCCCTCCTCTACTCCCTGTACACACACGACTGTGTGGCTCAGCGGAGTAACAACACAATCATCAAATTTGCTGACGACACAGTAGTGGTGGGCCTGATCTCCGCAAACGACGAGAGGGCCTACCTGGAGGTCAAGGTCCTGGCGGGATGGTGCCAGGAGGACAGCCTCTCCCTGAACGTCAGCAAAACAAAGGAGATGATTGTGGACTTTAGGAGGTCGGGGGTCAAGGACTACAGCCCCCTCAGCATCGACGGGGCACCGGTTGAGAGAGTGAACAGTTTTAAGTACCTCAGAGCCCACATATCCGAGGACTTGACATGGACCACACACATTGACAGTGTTGTGAAGAAGGCACGACAACGCGTCTACTTCCTCAGGCGCCTAAGGAAGTTCCAAGTCAGTCAGAAGATCCTTAAGAACTTCTACTCATGTACAATAGAGAGCATCCTGACTGGCAACATCACCTCCTGGTTTGGGAATAGCACTGCACAAGACCGAAGCAGACTACAAAGAGTGACACGTTCAGCCGAACACACAATTGGAGGGGGGCTTCCCACCCTCCAGAACATTTACAATAAGCGGTGCAGGGGTAAGGCTAAGAGAATCATCAAGGACTCCAGCCACCCGAACAACTGCCTCTTTGAACTGCTGCGGTCAGGCAAGCGATACCGGAGTCTCAAGGCGAGCACAGAAAGACTCAGAAGAAGCTTCTATCCCCAGGCCATCAGGCTGCTCAACGAACAATAAACACTATGCAACAACCATCAAATGCACACAGCACACACATCCACACACTCACTTTAAACAAACAACACACTGCAGCACCCACTCTCCACACTTTAGATCACCTAAACACACTTTATATTGATTGGTAAAGGATTTGCACTACAACTCGTACACCTTACTGTAAATTGTACCTAAATTGTACCTCATCCCATTTCTGCTTTGCACTATAAAGTATTGTATATTAGTACATTGCATAGTATATTGTATATTGTATGGTAACTCAGTTACTTCTATTCTGCATCGAACATTGTACATATGTCTATACTGAACACTGTGACCTCTATTTTTACTTCTATTTTACATGCTATACTATTTTATTTCATACCTATCTTGTCTAGCACAGTCTCTGGAGCGTAACAGTAAGAAGCATTTTGTATAAAAGTATTCTGTACTTCTGTATGACAACTATTAAAGAAACTTGAAACTTGAGATAACGTTAATACAATTGCCTGCATCATTCATTGTTTACAATGCACGGGTAGAGCTAGTCAAAAGGACTGGACACAGAGACAAGTTAGACATCAATCAATTAATTTAATACAACAGCTGCCTCCGACCGCACGGGGTCATTATATTATATACGGCTTTGACATGCTCTATCTCTCTCCTGCCGATTAAAATCAGCAGCTCTTCCTCCTCCTCATCACCGGCTGCCTGTGAAGCTGCATTTGTGCCGCGGTGTGTCTCTCCTATCCATTGGAAACTAGCGTCAGCTCAAAGTCACAGAACCGGCCGATAACAGACAACGATAACACTTCCGGTAGGGGGGTGTCAAAATAAAAGAGCGATGTCTAAAACAGGAAAGACATTTATTTTGTAAATTTGTGGTACACACTTATTTCTTGAGACAATTTCATTTTTACGGAAACCTTTTTTTAAATGAAAAAGAAATGAAAACGAAAAAGATCAAAATAGTTTTCGTCTGGACATGATGGCCTAGGACCTCTATCAATCTGCGCATGCGTAGTTCGGGAGTAGGTGCGAAAAAGCGACTATAGCTTGGCCGAGAAAGTGCCGATCGACTTGGGATTGGTTGCGCCGTGTTCAGGAGGTGTATACAAATATATTTGATCATGTCTCCAGCACCCCCACAGCCGTAGCAACAACCACTTAATGTCGAGGCTCTCATCCACATTCATTCATTTTCTCCCCCGCTCTCTCCTCCATGAGCTCAATGTAACGCGGAAGTGCAGTGGTCTATGCTGCTTTTAACCGTGCATTGACCATAAACTACATTTCCCACAATGCATGTCAATTATGTGACCGGCAAAGTGACGGCATCCCATGTAGATGGCAATGTAGCCTACATCAGTGTTTAATGTGAGACACCCCAGGTGAATAGGCAAAACAATATATATATATTTTTGAATCCTCTTTTTCTCTGCCTAATTTTCTATGCTTTTTCTCCCCATCCCAATTTAATCATTATGCCAATTCCCCCCCTCCCCTACCTGGTCGTTGTGCGCATGTTCCCCCTACTGGTCGGTACAAGGGAACCCGGAAGTCCACCACATGCTTCCTCCGACACATGCAGAGACAGCCAGCGGCTCTCTTTTCACCTCGCAGCGAGGATGAATGAATGAATGAATGAAAACTTTATTTAACAGATTGCAGAATGGGTACAATACAGTACGGCTCAATACATACAATTGTTAAGGGGATGCAGACCTGAGAAAGACGTTTGTCTTGTTTCCATCAGGGTCCCCCATTTTCAATTCATATTTAAGCATTACATCACACGCAGGAGTGGTTTGTGACCAATAAACCATGCCTAGGGGTGGTTGTTAGGCCCGAGGCGCAGCCGAGGGTCGTTAGACCCCCCTAGGCATGGTTTATTGGTCACAAATCACGACTGCACGTGGTGTAAAGCTTTTATACAACTGCCAGATTCATCCAACCTTATTTCTATACAATAAACACACATTAATCGAAGATTTATTGAAAAAACCATCCGCCAGAAAAAGTAGTTCCCACAACTCCATGTGGAAGCAGCTTGAAGTGCATCCAACCAACTAACACATCCAACTGTGTATTATTGGAATGATTGATTGAAAATTTATTAAAACGTTTTCTTTGCCCTATAGGAAAAAAACGTTTTCTTCGCCCTATTTTTTTATTTATTTCTTTTAGCCTAAACTTAACCAGTTGGAAACCAGGGGTACAGTAATAAAATTAGCAATCAACCAATCAATCAATTCAATAGACCATGCTCACTTAAAACAGCGCTGCTTCACTCTCAGTCTGACTCCCCCGCTGTTGCAGACAGGAGTGTGTGTGTGTGTGTGTGTGTGTGTGTGTGTGTGTGTGTGTGTGTGTCACAGTGTGTGTGTGCGTGTGTGTGTGTATGTGTGTGTGTGTGTGTGTGTGTGTGTGTGTGTGTGTATGTGTGTGTTTGTGGGTACGCCAGCGTCGGACAGTGTGAGAGAGAACGCTGCAGTCGGAAAGTAGGAAGGAAGAAATTTAAATCAATCAATTAATCTATCAATCAATCCGCGATTTTTCTTTTGTTCTAGATTGAGTCAAGACCCATCAATTACATCATCCAACATTGTTTAAAATACTAACACATTCCCCTTGACAGAATCGCTTCATATTTAGTCGTTATGGTGCTTTCAACATAACCATTTGTTGTCCGCGATCCTGTTTTCTCCCGGAGTGAGCCGGGGAGGGTTATGTGATTTGGTTGTGGGCGGGTCCTGAGCCCAGGACCGTGGATTGTTGCCAATAAAGACGTGTGAATGGCCAATCAGAATCGAGAAATTTGCATGCCGTTGTATAAAGACATATATGACATACATGACATACAGATAGTCAGTACTGCTACATCTATACATTTATGACATACCAGATTTGCAAATACAGTACTGTTTGTGATACAGAAGGAGTCAAGAAAAGGGAGTATATACATTTGACGTAGAAACTGTACATTGGAGGAGGTTGGGTGGGGGGGGTTGGGTACATTGGGATATTGACGACCATACTGGGTAATTTACATTGGAGGTGGTTGGGGGGGGGGGGGGGGGGGCACACTGTATAAACAAGTAACACTGTACATTGAGGGGGGGGGGGGGGAGACACTGTACAAACAAACACAATTGTACATTGAACTATTGACAAAACCATACTAGGTAAATGACTGTACATTGGAGGGGGTTGGGTTAGGATATTTACAGGGGCCAGTGTTGAATTGCAGTCTCCCGTAGGTGTCCCTTGAGAGAGGTTTTGAAAGTGGGTAGTGATCCACATTCTCATTGGTGAAGTGTAACGCGTGGGAGGTCACGCTGCCTTCACCACTTCCTGCCTTTCGCTGAGCAGGCGCCCAGACCTGACCTGTAGGCGTCGCTGTCCACAATGCCAGATTACCACCCACGACTTCCCTCCCGCTAACTCAGCCAAACGAGTTAGTATGACGATCAGCCCAAGCCGCAGGCAACGCTGACTCCGGGAGTCGAGACCACAGCCTCTTGCATTGGTGACGAGCGCAATCTCCGCTATGCCACCCGACCGCCGCAAAAAATATTTGAATAGATATCACTATGAAACTTTCCCAGTTTGTTATGTACATAACAACTAAGAAAACATTTATTGCAAGATATCTTATGTTTATATATGCTAAATAGGCGTTACCTAATTAAATATGCACTAATTTGCATATGACGTTTGGGTATAAATACCAACATTGGATGATGCCAGATTAAAAAAAAAAAATGTGTATTTTAAAATGCCATACATTTTTTTAATCAGCTATTTACAAACACAATACCTAATCAAACCATTAGTAATAGACAACCTAAATACATGCCTAATAACTGAATAATAATAATAATAATAATAATAATAATAATAATAATAATAATAATAATAATAATAATAATAATAATAATAATAATAATAATAATAATAATAATAATAATAATAATAATAATAATAATAATAATAATAATAATGATGTTATTGAACAGAACTACACACAGGCTACAAACAGTGTAGTAACAGTGTAGTACCCCTAATAGGCAAACAAAATATTTGAATAGATATCACTATGAAACTTTCCTAGTTTGTTATGTACATATAAACTAAGAAAAATATATTGCACGTTTTCAGAATTTTATGTTTATATATGCAAATGAGGCACTTCTTCATTAAATATGTGCACATTTATGGATGTAATCAGGCAAAATGAAGTAAAATAAACAACTAAATGTGTGTTATTGACGTTTTATTGTCACTAGTTTCATAGAAGACATGTTTAGGAAGCAAAATATAACAAAATCTCAAAATCAACCAAAAAAATTATATTTGCCTATTCGCCTTAACTATGGCGATTTCACCATCAAGTCGAATTGAGCATTTAAAATCTTCATTAGTGATGCCAACAGTAAGAGAAAAGTTGATGCAGATGGAAGGCAGTTTCAAGAAAGATGTGAAAGTGAATACATGTTTGTGCTTCAAGGATAAGAAACGGTATGTCAGATAAGAAACACATGCCAGATTTAGCCTCACAGAAAAACAACAAATTGTCCAGGAATTAAAAGGCAGACTGCAATCGCAGCAGTCTACAGCCATAAACCATGCAGCAGTGAAAGCTAGCTTTATTGTGGCTGAAGAAATATTGTCTGAACTGTCAGATCCAAACTGGCTGTGTGACTTTGCTCTCTTGTGTGACATAAACAAATATAAACAAATTGTATAAGAAGCTGCAAGTCCCACCCAAAACCTTACCAATATAGCTGTGAACTGAGACAACTGCCCCCCTTGACTGTGACAAAAAGGTTTTGAACAAAGTTAATGTCATAGCTTGTATTTGATTATATTTTTCTTGTATTATGGGGTTCCTAACCTGATAAATCAAAAGGATGTATGTTAAAATAACAGAGCAATAAGCTAACGTATATACTTTTTTTTTTACATCTATGCAAATGCATATTGTGGTGGAATTTTAGCTAACAATGACCCAGTTGGAACTGTGAAAGAATGATTACTTGAATCAAATGTAGCAGGGTGGATTATCCCTGCTTCGTGGGAACGGTTGCTGGCAGTCACAAGGTAGCTGGACACAGTAGAGCTCCGTCTGACTGCACCCTCGTCTTTGGGCCTGGAGCGTCAACCTGGGACCCGGTAGTGGGAGTGAATGGGGCCCGGGATTTACCAACCTGGTTTGGTACTCTGGTCCTCCTAGCCTCTCCGGGGCGGTCAGCAGTACTCCCCAACTTGCTCTCACTTCCCTGATTACCTCCTTGGGCCCTCCCACACCTATTGACTGATATGCCTAAATAGATTCGTCCCTCCCGCAAGCAGTACCCTCCCTTGATGACCACTAGAAACCTTACAATGAAAAGGGGAGAGTTGGGTAGGAAGGGGTTAATTGTATTAACGTTACCCACACCAAAAGAGTTGTTAAACGGCTCATGGATAGACACGCACACAGAACTCCCATCTAATTCTTTAATGTTAATTATACTGGTCAGTTACAATGATTTAATAATAGTGACCAAATGGACTGAAGTCCCACTATAATTCCGTTTGTAACTCAATACCTCATAAACCTGTATATTACACCCACCTCTGAGTTAGTATCAGGGGTAATATACTGCAATGTGTTTGACTCCTCACCCACGTCTGGGGCGCCCTGTATAATACCTCTGACAGGCTTTAATTATACGGCAAGAATAATACCTCTCTAGGCTTTACTTGTAGTGCAACAGGTCTGTAACCTCCCCACAGGGAAAGGGTTAATTAGATAGGAAAATATTATTAAACACAAACACGTTATCACACTCAAAGAAAATGAAAATAAATCAAAAGGTGGGCCCACAAATACCAAACACAAGTCCTATGCTAATGCCGGCATGTATTGTTAATGGGGTACCCCTAGAACGGTAGTTAGCAACATTAGCTTCGCCCGCGGGCCGCACCACACTGTGTAACGTGCAATAGAATCCTGGGCATCGAAGCCCTAATGTATTTTACCAAGATGGCGGCCTTGCCGCGCCACCGTCGTCCGGCAAGCAAGATGGCGTCGAACGCTCTCGGCGAGGGTGCTAGCAGGCGGAGCTGGAGCAGAGAGGCAGTGCTGGGCTGAGAGCGTGTGCTGGGTGATGGCGACCTCTGTTGGTCGGGACGAACTCCCGTGCGCTGCAGGCAGCCTGGTGCAGATCTGGTTGTAAACAGCCGGAGCAGACCGGTTGTAGACGGTTGGTGTTGGGTCGACACGCATTTATAAGCTCGCCCTCACTAACACTGCAGCTACACTCTGGGTCCCAAACAGCCCTCCTGCTAGACGGGATGTATAATAACGCAGGGTGTCCCTAAACACCGGTCCTCTTCACGCCACGCTGGCGGGGCGCCTCCATAGAGGGGATAGCCTTAACTTAAGCCCAACTCGGCTATACCGCCTTTGTTCTAGGATAACTCGTTTTATATCACTAGGGATATTCAGGGGGGAAACATGCAAGGCTCCACTACGATTACGTTCATAGGATAACCCGTCACATGCTCCGGTTCAGTTCGTCCGCCCGTGTTGCACAACGGGGCTCCCCGATCCACGTCTGTTCACAACAATCGTCCGGACTCTAAGAGGTCCGTCTCCCCTCTTCAGCCTCCATATATTTCCTTCCATCTCTCTCCGACACTCTCTGCCTGCCACCGCCCCCTGCTGGTACCGCCAACTAGTCACACAGGGAAAAGACTGATAGAGTATGGTCCAGTAACCCTGTTCATAATCCATATTCCAGCGATAGAAGAAGGAGGAGCTCGCGTCATTGTTCGTGAGAATATCAATGGAAACTAGTCAACATGTCTTTGTGCACAAAGGGGAGATAAAAGGCAAGTCAGCACATCTGAATAATAGGCATAGTTTCAGGTTGCTACATTTCCCCCCACTTTGAACTTGCTAAGTCCTCTGCAAGTTAACTCAATGAAACACCAACCACTGCATGCATGAAAACGGTCCTGAGACCAACAGTTTCACACATAGATCGACAATCACACATTATGCTAACAGTTTCACACACCTTGTTTCACCAAGACACCTTCGCACATGGTCCTGGAAACACCGAGCGAGTGGCTGACCTCTGCTATTCAGCTGTGGCCGGGTTCGTTCGACCCCCCTTGCGTCTGACTCTGTGTCAGATTCGTCTGTCTCTGTTGGCAGGTCCTCGGCCACGGCTTCGCCCTCCAAGGCCTCTGACGGGCCGCTCGCGGCGCCCTCCTCGCCCCTGTCTCCGCCGTCTTCGCTGTCCTCGTCTGAGGGGACCAACTCTACCTCTCCTCCCTCGTTCGGCGCTGCTTCAGCGACGACCCGCGGGGCCCTGGGTGGGCTACCCGCCCTAGGGTGCGGTTCCCGAGGGTAAACGAAGGCACCCCCCACGTCTGCTTCGGATGAGCTCCGCGCTCTCATCGGGATCCTTCGGGGAGCTCTCATCCGCTCTTCCGGGTCGGAGGCCAGGAAGGAGCAGGTCTTGCTCTGATCTCTATGCACGGTCCTTTCGGGGCCCCCTCTTTCGGGACGAACCGTGAACACTGACGTCCCCTTGACGTTTCCATCGCCGCCCTCTGGGCCCGGCTTGTCGCCGGCCGGTGAGCGCCTGCGGCGGTAGTTGAAGTTGCGGCGGCAGCGGCGCCGACGAGGCCCCTGGTCCGGGCTCGCCCCCTTGACCTCCTTCCGACCTGTTCCCCTTGTTCTCCTCTCTGTCTCGCACCAGCCTGGGACGGGGGGAACCCCTTGGTCGGAAGCCTCCGTAATAGTTCTGTCTCCTGGGTACAGCCTCCGGTTCTGACCGCATCGGGATGCACGGCCGGGCGCCAGCGCTTTCGTCTGGCCGGCCGCAGTGGTATCGAATCCTACGGCACGCTACCACACCTCCCCCTCCAGACCATGGTCTGGCGGTCGCCAGGTCGGACGACCCGCCTGCTGCTGTGTGGGTGGCGTCCTGTACTGGTGGGAGAGGAACCTCACCGCCCGGTGCTTCCGTTGGGCATGATTCTCCCATCGCGCGGGGGCACTCGCGGCCGATATGGCCGGGCTGTTGACAGGTGTAGCAGATCAGTCTCCCATCCTCGCCCCGGCGGGGTAGTCTGCGCGGGGTAGAGGGCCCGTCTCCCCTCCGTCGGCTTCCGGCGAAGCCTCTCGGGGCCGTGTCTCGCTCCTGTTGAAACGCCTGGAAGAGCTGTTCCATGCGCACGCCCAACCGCTCCTGGCCGGCGAAGAGCTGTCGGATGGACTCCTGGAGTGCGGCTATGTCCAGAGGTGGCTCGTGTCTTTCCACGACGACGCCGCGTATCATGCCCCTGCCGGCACCCCTTGTGGGGGGCAGGACCATCTCCTCTTCGGACCAGTCTATCACCGCCATCATCAATTCGAAAAACGTCCGCTCCCCGTCCTCCTTTACGTACTTCCTCATCTCCCGTCGCAGCATCCCATCCCTCAGGCCTAGCACAAACTGCTCCTGCAGCTGGGCGGCAGGATCCGCGACTCGTTGGGGGTCTCGGCCCTGTATGCGACACATCCGCTCCTGTAGGTCGTAAGCAAACTCTCTCACGGTCTCGCCATCTATTTGTCTGCGGTCGAGGAACTCTCCCAGGCGGACACTGACCGGGGTCTTGTCTCTGTACGTCTCCTGCAACAATCGGAACATGGTGTCCGGCTCTGGGGCGGCCCCTTTTATCACGAAGCGCACCGTCCGTTTAGCCTCGTCTTTTAGATGCTGTTGTATGAACTCCGCCTGTTCGTCGCCGGGCACTCTGCTGATCCGGAAATGCGCTTTCATGTCCTGGATCCAGTCCTCCACCAGCGGCTCTCCTCTCTCTTTTCCCCCTCCGAACTCGCTGCACTTTCGGTCCCGTTGGACATACACGGTCGAGGGGCCCGCGCGGGGTTCGCGGCCTTCCCTGTCGAGGTCTTTTCCAGGGCCAGCGCCTGTTGCTCTAGGAGACCTGCCTGCCAATGGGCTTTGATCGTCAGGGCCTTCACCTGTGCGGTCAATTCCTCGATGGTTTCGGCCTCCACCTTCCGTACCTCGGTGGCGGCGTCTTGGCCGTCTCGTTGCTCCCGTAGGTCCGCCTGAGTGTAGCGCTTCTCTTGGAATGCCAGTTTGGCCATCTCCTTCATCGCTTCGGATTGCCGCGTCAGTAGTACCGCCTGCGTCTGACACTCCTCCTGTAGCTCCTCAAACTTCGCGTCCCGGCCCTCTCGTAGCTCTTGTAGGGCCGCCTGAGCGTCGCGTTTCTCTTGGAGTGCCCGGTCGGTCGACTCCTTCATCGCTGCGACTTGCTCGGCTTGGGTCTCCTCCCCGGACATCGTGGGTCTCTCTACGGGTCTTGGTCAAGGGAGTAAGTTAGGATGTTGATCCTGTTCGTGACGCCAAATGTAGCAGGGTGGATTATCCCTGCTTCATGGGAACAGTTGCTGGCAGTCACAAGGTAGCTGGACACAGTAGAGCTCTGTCTGACTGCACCCTCGTCTTTGGGCCTGGAGTGTCAACCTGGGACCCAGTAGTGGGACTGAATGGGGCCCGGGATTTACCAACCTGGTTTGGTACTCTGGTCCTCATAGCCTCTCCGGGGCGGTCAGCAGTACTCCCCAACTCGCTCTCACTTCCCTGATTACCTCCTTGGGCCCTCCCACACCTATTGACTGATATGCCTAAATAGATTCGTCCCTACCGCAAGCAGTACCCTCCCTTGATGACCACTAGAAACCTTACAATGAAAAGGGGAGAGTTGGGTAGGAAGGGGTTAATTGTATTAACGTTACCCACACCAAAAGAGTTGTTAAACGGCTCATGGATAGACACGCACACAGAACTCCCATCTAATTCTTTAATGTTAATTATACTGGTCAGTTACAATGATTTAATAATAGTGACCAAATGGACTGAAGTCCCACTATAATTCCGTTTGTAACTCAATACCTCATAAACCCGTATATTACACCCACCTCTGAGTTAGTATCAGGGGTAATATACTGCAATGTGTTTGACTCCGCACCCACGTCTGGGGCGCCCTGTATAATACCTCTGACAGGCTTTAATTATACGGCAAGAATAATACCTCTCTAGGCTTTACTTGTAGTGCAACAGGTCTGTAACCTCCCCACAGGGAAAGGGTTAATTAGATGGGAAAATATTATTAAACACAAACACGTTATCACACTCAAAGAAAATGAAAATAAATCAAAAGGTGGGCCCACAAATACCAAACACAAGTCCTATGCTAATGCCGGCATGTATTGTTAATGGGGTACCCCTAGAACGGTAGTTAGCAACATTAGCTTCGCCCGCGGGCCGCACCACACTGTGTAACGTGCAATAGAATCCTGGGCATCGAAGCCCTAATAAGATGGCGTCGAACGCTCTCGGCGAGGGTGCTAGCAGGCGGAGCTGGAGCAGAGAGGCAGTGCTGGGCTGAGAGCGTGTGCTGGGTGATGGCGACCTCTGTTGGTCGGGACGAACTCCCGTGCGCTGCAGGCAGCCTGGTGCAGATCTGGTTGTAAACAGCCGGAGCAGACCGGTTGTAGACGGTTGGTGTTGGGTCGACGCGCATTTATAAGCTGGCCCTCACTAACACTGCAGCTACACTCTGGGTCCCAAACAGCCCTCCTGCTAGACGGGATATATAATAACGCAGGGTGTCCCTAAACACCGGTCCTCTTCACGCCACGCTGGCGGGGCGCCTCCATAGAGGGGATAGCCTTAACTTAAGCCTAACTCGGCTATACCGCCTTTGTTCTAGGATAACTCGTTTTATATCACTAGGGATATTCAGGGGGGAAACATGCAAGGCTCCACTACGATTACGTTCATAGGATAACCCGTCACATGCTCCGGTTCAGTTTGTCCGCCCGTGTTGCACAACGGGGCTCCCCGATCCACGTCTGTTCACAACAATCGTCCGGACTCGAAGAGGTCCGTCTCCCCACTTCCGCCTCCATATATTTCCTTCCATCTCTCTCCGACACTCTCTGCCTGCCCCCTGCTGGTACCGCCAACTAGTCACACAGGGAAAAGACTGATAGAGTATGGTCCAGTAACCCTGTTCATAATCCATATTCCAGCGATAGAAGAAGGAGGAGCTCGCGTCATTGTTCGTGAGAATATCAATGGAAACTAGTCAACATGTCTTTGTGCACAAAGGGGAGATAAAAGGCAAGTCAGCACATCTGAATAATAGGCATAGTTTCAGGTTGCTACACAAAGATAGAAGCTGATAAGCTAAATGTATTATCTGTGCACAGAGTCTCACTTCAGTTTACAAGGTGTAGCTGAAAAGAGCCACTATTGAACATCGCACTCGGTTTAAATACAAAGAGACAGGCAGGATACCGGGGGTGGGGGGGCTGCCCAGAATCAGAAATGTCTAAGAAGCTGCACTTCGTATGTTAATAGTGGAATTCAGACATGGCTATGTCTGGACAAAAAGATGCAAACCTACAATTTATAACAGGAAACAAGCTTCCTGTGTTGTCCTGACAACGGGCAGTTTTATCGTTACAATGCAGTAGGTACACACATAGTGGGGGATGTTTTAAAAACAAAATGTTTGCTTCACCAAAAAATTTGGTCAGTTGCCGCCACTGAGGTACACAGTATGAAATACGTGTTTGACGTATAGCAGGATGTGTGGGGGACTGATACTGATCTTTACGAAGAAATATAGAGCAGAAAAACTTTTCCACAGAAGTGCATTGAAGAAATTTTCTGAGCAGGGTTAACTCAATGGAGGCCAAACCCGATATAAGTCAGGTTAACTCGCCTGGGCGCCAGACCCGAGATTTCTCTGGGTTTGGTCGTTTATTCCTTTATTCGATATTTGTATTCATTATTCATCCAGGGACCTTGGTGTTACCATAGGGAATGAGTCTGAGATTGCCAAAGTGCAATACCGGCCGCATCCAGCTAGACGGCAGTATCGAGCACCCTTTATAACCTTGTATCATGGTCTGTGTAATGGCCAAAGGTCTCCGGTCTCACTTTTCCTTGTCGGCCGAGGGGAGCGGTTCTCCCGGTTCCATTGAAGCGCGTCAAATATCCCCGATCTATATGTTATGGTGGGTTATGCCGTGGACCAAATGGACATCGGATGTACCAGATGGCAATCAAACAATTGGAATATTATTTTTGGAATACTCCCGATCACAGCTAAGGACTATCTGACGTAAATTTTAGCTTGATCCTGCAATGCTTTTATACCGATCAGGCTGATAAGCGTTTTTAGTGTTCAATACGAATGCCGTTACTGACAATCAAATAATCAGAAACGACTCCCCCCCCCCCTTTCATGCATTCATGATGAAACAGAATACCTATGACATAGATGTGATTTGGGAATAGTAGCGTGTACAGGCAAGAAACGGCAACGTCTATAGTAGAATTGACGTATAAGGCTATAACTCAGCATTTCGGGAATTACCCCAGACCGCTCTAAAACCATACTTATATTCACCTCGGTATAACACAGGAACGTATGGATGGAAACATTTATTCGTTTTCACATATTGAACGATAGATAGGTGATGTCAAATGGGACATAGTATTGTATCCATAGCTATAATATAGAATATAGTTATAGCTCTACAAACAAGGTGACGCACTCCTATCTTTTAAAGCGTGGCCTTTCTATGACTGGCTCCGTCTAATAGCTGGCGCCAAATGAGTTAAAGAGCAAATACAAAAATAAAGATTTTCCTATCCCAATATGTAATATTTGTAACTTTAAGTAATAGAATAGAAGTAATACATACAGAAAGTTATTTAACAATATGTAAAGGACTAGTTACATTCATTTGACATTACATTACATTTACATTTACACTGTCTTTGGCCCTTTGAGGGCAACCATAATGCTGATGTGGCCCTCTGTGACAATGTGTTTGACACCCCTGATCTAAAACAACCACAAAACTATTTGGATGGATTTGTGTGGCTGTGATCTGATTAAATAGTGTTTAAAGGTTATGAATTATTTATAACCATAGTTATATTAATGCTTGCTGTTGTGAAGGGCCAGATTAAAGCTGAGAATCTACATTTATTGTTTTATATACCTTGTATATTATTTATATATACACGGTATATCCCTTTAAGCCTGCGTTTGAATCATAGTAATATTCGCTTTCCTTATTGGATAACGCCATCGGCGCCAGACCGCAAGCCCCCAAAGTCAGGTTCAAAGGCGAGTCAGCGCATTGATTCGAGACGAGAACTGAGGTTCGGCACTAGATAGCCACTTAAGTATATATACAGCGGCAGGTGCGAACAGTAGCTGTTCGTGCAGCAAGTTCACCGTTCATCAAGTTCGGTAAAACAGTGAAGTGAGAAGCAGTGCGTCTAACAGAGCGTTGAGAACCACGTGCGTAGTGAATAGTAAAAGTGTCAGATTTAATGCAGTAACGTCAAGTTCGACTTAGCTTAATGTGAAGTAAAGAGTCGTTAATTATTGTGTATCGTGCCAACAGCAGTTTGTTCGTGTGTAGCATTACCCAGCAGTTCGTTCGTTTAGCTAGTGAACCTTAGCCAGTGCACGTGGACTAAATACATTGGTACCAGCACACGAGGAGGCCTAGTCGGAGAACCTACTGGACATGTGCACAGGAGAACCGACGGCGGCGATTGCAGAACCAGTATTGGTTGGATTATATTGATTGTGGAACGTACTACCTGGAGAAGAGCATCGTTAATCTCCACTGTCGTTTGGATTTAAACACCGTGAGGATCTACATTCGGGCTGGCCTCATGGACCGAGGCTAGCTGGCTATTATCATTGCTATTGGGCAATTGGATTACAGTTATTGCTTTTGATGCTGAGCTTTGGATTACAAGGACTGGCTTCTGTACGTGAATCCCCTTCTTCTTCAATTGATCAGACTGAGTATCCGAACATTCCTCTCTCCTCCAGAACTTACAACTCTGGGAGGAACCCATTGTCTCCAGCGGTACCAGCGTTGCCCTCTATAATTGCCATTCTACGCCAGGCGGCGTTAGCCTAGTACCCCATCGTAGGAATCATTCTATTCCCATTGACTTATGCTACTGACTGACTTTATGCTTATTCTTCGCCATACAAGCGCGACCCTAATTCTCATATCTGTAACATTTACTGCCTAATAATAAATACCCTCAAATGATATTTCTTTGTCAGTGCCGTGTTATTATGAGTGTCTGCCATATATTAGATGTACTGTCTGGCCAGTAATTAAAGTACATACCTAGCAGTGGTTTAATCTATCACAATCTTTAATACAGTCAGGGTTTTGTAACCCCTCAGTTACACTTGCAAAGCGTCTTTCTTCACCTACAGGATTGCTCCTGGCCCCTGAAATGTCACTCAGTGCACCTATCCCTGACCAGGACCACGCCCCCTCTGCTTAGCATGTAAGCAGGTGTAGTTGCTGCAAATCTAGGGTTATAAATCATAACAACTCACGTGCTGGACACAAGGCAGGGGTCAGAGTCATAACTCTGTGTAAAAGCACACCAGCCATGTATCCGGGGCATACGGCCCTGAGCTATTGTCTTGTATCTCATCCTGTATACATACGCTTGCAGTAGTTCTTAGTTCTATCTATTACTTAATTTCACAATTTTCTTATATACTTTGATTCTACTGTCACCATGTATGCATATGCTCACTACATGTATTTATTGCTCCATCTCCGCCCACTACAAACATGGGAACTCTCTAACCCCTATTTTTTCCTATTGCTAGGTTTTAGTGAGTTTTTGTCGGGTATGTCTGGGAGTGTTGCATTCATTTATTTTATATTTTCAAATCAAATGCATATGATACGTATTATGTTTCATCATGAATGCATGAAAGGGATGGGGGGGTCGTTTCTGATTAATTGATTGCCAATAACGGCATTCGTTATTACCACAACACACGCCGATCAGGGGGATGGGTATGGGTACCATGCACGATCAAGCTGAAATTGATGTCAGATTGTCCTTACCTGTGGTCGGTGGTATTCAAAAAATAATATTCCAATTATTTGATCGCCATCTGGTCCATCCTATGCCCATCTGGTCCACGACATAACCCACCACAACATATGGATTGGGGGTCCTGAAAACGATTCAATGCGATCGAGTGAAGCCCTAGGTTTCCCATTACTAGGAAAGTCCGTCCGGAGACATTTGAGTGTTACACCCGGTCTGGAACAGGGTTTACTGCACTCTCGATACTGCCTACTAGCAGGATCTGGCCGTTACTGCACCTTCGGAGTCCCAGTATGCCTTTTAACGGCAACATACATGTCAGAATGCAGGTAGGTGAATTCCAATGGGTGAAGGCAATCACAGAGACAGAGAGTGTTTACTCTTGAACAGGTTCGACTTTAATAGTAAGAACACCGAGTAAATTCTAAGAGAGAACAAGTGCTAATAGCACAAGTGGAAAATAAGGTAAATGGGAGCTTATTGGAGGTCCAGAGTAGAACCGTCCGCGTTATCCCCGAACGCAATTAGTGAAGACCTGACAATGGACAAGCAGAAGAGAGGTATGTTACATAGACACCAAATACCAACATTCCACACACACCCCTGTGACAGCCAATCAGGAACCACCCCTAAGTGACAGCACTAATTGACAGGGAAATGACAGGTGACAAGCCCAGTGACATATGCCAGGAATGTGGGTGGTCACCGACCGAGGTCGGTGTCCAGAACGTAACAGTACCCTCCCCCGACGAACAGCACCAGACGTTCACCTAGTAGCCTCGGGATTCAGCCGCCGGAAATCAACGATCAGGCTGGGATCTAAAATATCCCTTTGAGGCACCCAAGAACGCTCTTCTATCCCGTACCCCTCCCAATCCACCAAGAACTGAAACCCCCTACCCCTCCGCCTACAACCCAGTATCCTCCGCACCGTGTAAATGGGTTGACCGCCAATAAACCGGGGCGGAGGAACCACAGGCAGTGGCGGGGCCAAGGGCGATGAGAGGAATGGCTTCAACAGGGACACATGAAACGTCGGATGAACCCTCATAGAGCTCGGAAGTCGTAGCTTGTAAGCCACTGGATTAACCCGATGAATCACTTTAAATGGTCCTATAAAGCGAGGAGCCAGCTTCTTGGATTCCACCCGGAGAGGGAGATCCCGGGTGGAAAGCCAAACCCGCTGCCCTGGACGGTAAACTGGAGCCGGACGACGCTTACGGTTAGCCTGCCGTTGGGTACTAACCGAAACCTTCTGTAGCGCCTTCCGAACCTGTTTCCACGTCCTGCGACAGCGAGCCACATGTGCCTGGGCCGAAGGCACCTCCGCCTCCTGCTCCTGTTCGGGAAACAGAGGAGGTTGAAAACCATACTGGCACTGAAAGGGAGACATACCGGTAGAAGAGGAGAGAAGGGTATTATGCGCGTACTCAGCCCAAGCCAACCTCCTACTCCACGTTGCCGGACTACCGGCAACGTAACATCTCAAGACCCCCTCCAAATCCTGGTTGACCCTCTCCGTCTGCCCGTTCGACTGTGGATGGAACCCAGACGACAGACTGACAGAGGCGCCGAGGCCGGCGGCAAACGCCTTCCAGAACCTGGAGGCGAACTGAGGACCCCGGTCCGACACGATATCTACTGGCAGCCCGTGGACCCGAAAGACATGCTGTATAATTAAATCAGCAGTCTCCCGGGCCGAAGGAAGCTTGGGGAGAGGGACAAAGTGAGCCGCCTTAGAGAACCGATCCACCACCACCAAGATGGTGGTGAATCCGTCCGAAAGGGGAAGACCAGAAATAAAGTCCAGAGATATGTGTGACCAGGGTCGTTTAGGAATAGGAAGTGGTCGGAGGAGACCCGCCGGTGCCCGTCGAGAGGTCTTACTACGTGCGCACACCGGACAGGCCGCCACAAAGGAACGCGTATCCCCCTCCACTGTCAGCCACCAGAACCTCCTACGGATAAATTCCAGGGTCCTGGTTGCCCCTGGGTGGCTGGTGAGGGATGACGCATGTGCCCACTGTAGCAAGCGTGAGCGCGCCACCTTGGGAACATACGACCGTCCCGGAGGACCCCCACCAGGATCGGGCTCCCGCGTTAGCGCCGACCTTACCACCTTCTCTATGCCCCAAGACACGGGTGCCAAAATCAAGGCCGGTGGAATAATGGGATGGGGCTGCTCCTCCCGACCAGGAAGATCAAACTGGCGCGACAACGCGTCAGGTTTGATATTCTTGGAGCCGGGTCTATAGGAGATGGTATATCGAAATCGTGTGAAGAACAACGTCCACCTGGCCTGGCGAGCGTTAAGGCGTTTAGCCCCTTGGATGTAACCAAGTTCTTATGATCAGTCCAAATAATGAAAGGATGTGCCGCCCCCTCTAACCAATGTCTTCACTCCTCCAGTGCCAATTTGATCGCCAATAACTCCCGATTACCCACGTCGTAATTACGCTCGGCTGGTGACAGACGGCGAGAAAAAAAAGCACACGGGTGCACTTTCCCATCCTTTAAGCATCTCTGAGAGAGCACCCCCCCCACCGCGACGTCAGAGGCATTCACCTCCACAATGAACGGAACCTCCGCGTCATGGCGGATCAATACAGGAGCGGATGTAAAACGACGTTTAAGATCGCAGAAGGCCGACTCAGCCCTAGGCGACCATTCAAAGCCAGGGAGAGAGGCCTTAGTGAGAGCTGTTAAGGGATTGGCTAAGGCGCTAAAATTGCGAATAAAGCGCCTGTAAAAATTTGCAAAGCCCAAAAACCGGTGTAACCCCTTGAGCGACGAAGGCCGTGGCCAGTCCAAAACTGCACTCACCTTGGCTGGATCCATGCGCAGATCGCCCTTCGTCAACACAAAGCCCAGGAAGGACACGGTGTCCGTGTGTAACACACACTTCTCAGCCTTAACGAATAGTTGATGCTTGAGGAGACGGTCTAGCACCTCCCGAACGTGCATTTGGTGTTGCACCATATCGCGAGAAAAAATCAGGATATCATCTAAGTAGACAAACACCGACACCCCAATCAAGTCTCGCAGCACGTCGTTAACCAGGGCTTGGAAGACTGCCGGAGCATTAGCCAAACCAAAGGGCATGACCAAATACTCATAGTGCCCATTGGGTGTGTTAAATGCAGTCTTCCACTCGTCTCCCTCTCTAATCCTGACCAGGTTGTATGCATTACGTAAGTCAAGTTTAGAAAAGACCTGTGCCCCCTGTAAGCACTCAAAGGCCGTGTCCATGAGGGGTAAAGGATATCGGTTCTTGATGGAAACGTCATTCAATCCCCTATAATCAATGCATGGGCGCTGATCCCCATCCTTTTTATCAACAAAGAAGAAGCCAGCGCCGGCAGGGGAAGTGGAAGGGCGTATGTGCCCCGCAAGCAATGCCTCCTCTATGTAGGTGTTCATGGCCAAGGTTTCGGGGCGTGAGAGAGAGAACATTCGCCCGCGAGGCGGGGAGGTACCGGGTAGAAGATTAATGGGACAGTCGTATGATCTATGAGGTGGAAGTGCTTTAGCACGCGTCTTGCTAAAAACGTCCGCCAGGTCCCAATAGATCTCAGGCACCCCTATTAAATCGGGATTAGAGGGTAGATCAGAATCTGCCACGCTCCCCACCATCCTGGAGAAAGAGGGAGGAGACAAAAGAGAAGAGGGGGGGGGAGACAAGGGTTTGGGCAAACTCCCGCTGACGATCGACTTGACGTCGGCCGCCGTTGAGAGTTCGCCCGTGCTCCAATTAATGACACGAACACATGACGACAACCAGGGATGACCCAACACCATGACAGAATAGGGGGAAAAGATGACAAAAAATGTAACCCATTCCCACTCCCCACCCTCCACCCGGATGTGTAAGGGAACTGTGCGCTGGGTGACGCTCCCACTGCCCAGAGGCCGACCGTCCAGGGCATAAACTGGTAAGGGAACCCCTAAATCCTCCACTGGGGTTCCCCACTCCTTCACCAATCCCACGTGAATAAAATTGCCCGCCGCCCCTGAGTCAATGAGAGCCTTAGTTCCCCTAATGTCACCCCCACAGTTGATCGCCACCTCAAAAAATGTACGAGAATCCGTGGTTTTGGCAGGAATGAGCCCACCTGCTGGCGCCTTTTCGAAGCCCGACGGCGCACCTTCCATCCCCGATTGGCGCCGAGCCGATACAGCCTGGACCCGACAGCTGCCGAAGCGGTGACCGGTGCGGCCGCACCGGAAGCAGCGTCGCTCTTTGATGAAGCGCTGCCTCTCGTCGTCCGAGAGCGACAGCGCTCCAAGCTGCATGGATTCATCACCCAGTGGCCTACTCGTGTAATGCATGGAATTATCAACACCAGGAGAAGAAGGAAAACATACCTGTGGCTGGGTGTTGTTGACATGCTCCTTCTCCCTCTCCCGGTGCCGATTGTCCATCTTGATGGTGGTGTTGATCAGCACTTCCAGCTGCTCGGGGATCTCACGCGCGGAGAGCGCATCTCGCATCCGCGCTGAGAGTCCCCTGACGAACAGAACCACGCAGACGTTCTCCGCCCAAGCTGTCTCCCGAGCCAAGATCCGAAAATTGATAGCATAAGCTGCGACCGTGCGGAGGCCCTGCCGGCAGTCGAGAAGACGACCACCAGCCTCGAAGATCGAGAGTACCCGGGAAGTATCGAATACTCTTCTCAATTCCCGGGTAAAGGCGTCCAGACTGTCGCAGATTATCGCCCCTGCCTCTAATTCCGCCGTAGCCCAGGAGAGAGCTTGACCGGTGAGCAGTGTGATAATATACGCTACCTGCGCTGTCTCCGATGGAAATGATCGTGGTTGCAGCCGGAAAACGAGTAGACACTGGGTGATGAATTCCCGACAACCATCCGGTGATCCGTCATAGCGAGCGGGCGCCTGCAGATGTGGTTCGCGGGACCGCTCCTGGACCCCGAACACCCCCCGACTCTCCTCTGCGTGGAGCGCTGCTTCTCCCGCCGCCGACTGAACACCAGCCACTCCTTCTTGGGCTTGTCGGGCTGTGGCCAACGCCGACTGCGCCACCGCTTGGGATGATCCGACGACCCCATTGAGTCGGATTAACTCGGCGCTGACCAGCTGCTGATGTTCCTCCATCCGTGTCTGGGCTGCTCCCTGCGTCCGGAGCATCTCCATGATGGCCTCCATGGAATTCTGATGGTCAGGTCTTCTGTCAGAATGCAGGTAGGTGAATTCCAATGGGTGAAGGCAATCACAGAGACAGAGAGTGTTTACTCTTGAACAGGTTCGACTTTAATAGTAAGAACACAGAGTAAATTCTAAGAGAGAACAAGTGCTAATAGCACAAGTGGAAAATAAGGTAAATGGGAGCTTATTGGAGGTCCAGAGTAGAACCGTCCGCGTTATCCCCGAACGCAATTAGTGAAGACCTGACAATGGACAAGCAGAAGAGAGGTATGTTACATAGACACCAAATACCAACATTCCACACACACCCCCGTGACAGCCAATCAGGAACCACCCCTAAGTGACAGCACTAATTGACAGGGAAATGACAGGTGACAAGCCCAGTGACATATGCCAGGAATGTGGGTGGTCACCGACCGAGGTCGGTGTCCAGAACGTAACACATACAGGTCCCTGCCATTGAATAGGATATTAAAATCAGAAAAAAGGGAAAGCGATCAAATAACGTATATATATACGTTTTTGGCCATTAACCGTTGGTGCCCAATAGCGTATATATACTGTACTTGAATGGCCCCGAAACTATTAACGTGTGTTGTCGGGCCTTACAAATCAATTTGATTTGATTTATCCAAAACCAACAACTGTTTTGAAAATGGCTCAGAGCTAAATAAAACCTCTCCCTGGTCTAAAAGAATGTCTGAACACTGACAGTACAGTGTGTCAGTGGAGATCACAGATAGTAAAGGTTGGCTGTTCTGAATGTAATCTATGAACCACCAAAGTTAAGAGCCTCTGAAGACCCGACAGTCGTGTAAGGATACAAAACACACAAACATGGGACTTTGATAGTGGAATTTATTTATTTAACCAGAAGCAAAAGAAAGCACACAATATGGTTGTAGTTGAAGTGTCGTCCACAGACATATAGAGACTACCTACACCATGTCACTTCTCTATTATCTGTAACATTATGATGATTAGAAAAACACATTTTCACTTAAAGGCCAACTTGCAGGTTAAACCCTACTCTGCAATTATGGGTCGTTTACATCATTGGTATCTAATTTAATTATATATTTTTTTCCATTTGACGCCGGAAATGGCACTCAGAAAGGGTTAAAAAGGTCCACGCACGAATAACATGCACGAGCAAATCTAAAAGCTTATCAGACGCTAGCACGGCCGTGACGTCGCTTCAGGCAACTTATGCCTTATGCCCGTCCGGGTCATAGTACTACTGGATATATGGCGCTGGCTAACGTTAGCATTATGTCTACTGTCGTGAACCATTTTAGATCGGGGCATGTAGAGGAGTTTGGGGAACGAGTAAAATCATGTGCAGGTCCTCTTCTCAGACCTGTGTGGCAAAGCACGCATCATGCAAGCTACACGTCGCTGCATGTTGATCAATAGTAGCCCACTCGGTGCATCACAGTCAGTGACTGTGAGGCACCGCGTGGGCTACTATTGTGCTAACAACATGCTGCGGCGTCTAGCTTGTTAGCCGGCATGAATGCCCGATTTAAAATGGTTCTCTCCTCTTTGTATACCTTTGTCTTCACAAGTATTCTGCCAGGGAACTTATGGACACGACAATAGTAGTAGTTATAAGGTGTTTGAGCTCGTAATGTTAGTTAGCTCATAGCTATCGTGTACCACGTCGGGGTATGTTGTTAGCACAATAGCTACCAAGCTAAGCTACGTTAGCTTCTAACGGTGTATACACAATATGTACAACGACAATGATCAAACACCTTATAACTACTACTATTGTTGTTGTAGTTTTGGCTGGGTTCCGTATAGCAATAACTGGACAACACACACAAGCTCAGTTGGTAGCCACAGCAACAGGTTTAGTGAGCGTCAGGTCAGGAATGCACTACAGACATCATTAGTCAATCACAACACTCTTCAACATGCTGCTCTTAATCGAACCAGAGTACCATATATCACATCCCCCTTTCTTAAGGAAAAGTTATTACTTTTAGTAAAAGTTATTACTCTCTTACTGCAGACCAGAATTAGCTAAATACTCCAATCACTCTTCCCAATAGCTTACCAACAGGAATAATGTAACAAATAATAAATTCATATTGTCAGTATCAGTTGCTTGGGGCCAGAGGTTCCAGAACATAGCCCACCGGTGGAGCTCAACCTTCAGCGTTGGCTCGTGTCATAATAGCTGTCGCTGTATCTCACAGGCGGCACGACAGCTCTCCCAGATCTGGTGCGGCATGTAGGGGAGTCGCCCGTGCTGGACTGGGAGGGCTGGTTCTGGGCAGGCGGCTCATCCCGCAGAGTCCATGGCTCGTCCCGCAGAGCTTCTGTCTCGTCGATAGACTCAGGATCAGCATACTCAGGATCAGCATTCTCAAGCAGACTTGGATGAACCGTCCTCAGGTGGCATCTGTTTCTCCTGAAGATCACGCCTGCCGGTGATTCCACACTGTAAGAGCGTGGCTCTACTCTCTTGCTCAACACGACAGCAGGCTTCCAGCCTTGCCTTGTTTTCATGTGTACTGTGGTTCCAGGAGTCAGTACAGATAGTGGTCTGGTACCCACATTGTAGTACTTCTCCCTTCGTGCCTGCAGGTGTTGGAGCCTGTTATGTATGTTACTTGGGGTGGATGGCTGCAACACTGCGCTGGTGCACGGCAGCGGGCTCCTCAGGACACGTCCCATCAACATCTGCGCTGGGGAGACATCTAGGCCTGTCACTGGTGTGTTTCTCAATGACAGCAAAGCCAGATGCGGGTCAGTGCCTGTTTTAGCTGCCTTCTTCAGTGTGCGTTTCACCATTTTGACCATACTCTCTGCCAGGCCATTGGACTGTGGGTATCCAGGGCTAGAGTGTGTGATCTTGATGCCCCATTCTGCAGCAAACTTCTGCATCTCACAGCTCGCAAAAGGAACATGATCACACACTAGCTCTTTGGGAATCCCATGTCTGGAGAAGACTGACTTCAGCCTTTGTATGACTGAGTGGGCAGTCTTGTTTGGTAGGTTTAGCACTTCTGGGTACTTGGTCAAGTAGTCAACAATCACTAGATAGGATTGTCCATGCAGCTCAAATATGTCAGTCCCCAGTTTCATCCATGGCAGTTCTGGTATCTCATGTGACTGGAGAGGTTCTCTTTGATTTTGTGGCTGCATCTGTTGACATGTGGCACACATTTCCACTTTTTTCTCTATGTCTTGTGCCATTCCTGGCCAGTATAGGACCTTCCTGGCATGGGCTTTCATTCGCTGGACACCTTGGTGTGCAAGATGCAATTTATCCATGATTACTGCTCTCATGCTCTGAGGAATGATGATCTTGTCGTCCGTTATTACTACACCATCTCTGATGCTCACTGTGTGACGCATCGGCCAGTATTGGTGTAATATGCCATCACAGCGTTGTCTCCTTTCTGGCCAGCCCTTTTGGTGTGCTTGTATCACTGCCTGCAACACTTTGTCTGCTGCAGTTGCTTGCTGGAGTTGCTTGAGCATGTTTTCACTCAATGCATCTGTGGCCTCCATCGCATACACCACTTTCTCATCAAACAGATTCTCAGTGAGATCTCCAACGTGCCCTTTCACCACTGCACGAGAGAGAGTGTCGGCAACATGCATGTCTTTTCCTGGAGTGTATGTGATTTCAAGATCATAGCACTGCAGCTGGAGAAGCATCCGCTGTAGTCTAGCTGGTGCTTTGCTTAGATGTTTCTTAAAGATGACGTCCAGAGGTTTATGATCCGACTGCACACTCACTGTCTGCCCATATATGTACTGATGGAACCGCTTGGCTGCAAACACAATCGCCAACAGCTCCTTCTCTATTTGAGCATAGTTTTTCTCTGTGTCTGACAATGCTCGGGAGGCATAGCTCAGCGGGTAGCCTTCCTGTAGAAGACACGCCCCCAATCCATCTTTAGACGCATCCGCTTGGATCGTCAAGGGTTTGTGTTTGTCATAAAACTTGAGACTTGGGGCTTGAATGAGAGCAGCCTTCAGGCTTTCCAGTGCTGCATCATGTTCATGGGCCCACTGCCATGCTGCATCCTTTCTCAGCAGCTGTCTCAGAGGAGCAGTTATTGTGGCTTCCCCTGGAATGTATTGGGCCAAGTATCTTGTCATGCCTAACAATCTCTGGAGGCCTTTCTTGTCTTCCGGTGCCGGCATGTTGGCGATGGCTATCACCTTTGCATCATCAGGTTTAACACCCTCTGGTGTGATGATGTGGCCCATGTATTTCACTGTGTCGACTTTGAACTGGATTTTGTCTTTGTTGAACTTGACATTGGCAGCTTGTGCCCTCTTCATGACCTGCTGGAGGATTTCAGCGTGCTCTTGGTCTGAGGATGCAGCGATTATCATGTCATCAGCTATGATATGTACACCTTCTATGTCACCGAAGGTCTCACTGTTCTTCTGCTGAAACACTTCACTGGCTGACTTGATGCCAAATGGCAATCTCTTAAAGCGGTAGCGGCCCCATGGTGTGTTGAATGTACACAGCTCAGATGATGGCTCATCCAGTTTCACTTGCCAATATCCATCCTTCTCATCCAGAATGGTGAAGATAGATTTCCCTGCCAGTTTGCAGCAGACATCGTCTAGAGTGGGAATGGAGTAATGTTGCCTCTGTATGGCCTTGTTCAGTCACAGGGGTCCAAGCACACCCTGAGTTGAGTATTTCTTTTTTCTGTTGTCACCAAACTGCTCACCCATGCTGTTGGGTCATTCACAGGGGTTATTACATCTGCTTCCACAAGGTGGCGCAGTGTGACCTTCAGCCTGTCCAGGACAGCAAGGGGAATCTTCCTGCACCCATGTACCACAGGTGTAACTGCCGGGTCAATGTGTATGTGATGTACACCCGGGAACTCACCCAGCCCGCAGAAGAGAGATGGGTACATCTCCAGCAACTCCTCTTTAGTGGCTGGAGGTCTCTTCAGCTTCTCTGTTGTGGCTGGAGGTGTCTTCTCAAGTGCATCAATTCGTTTCACAAGCCGCAGTACTTCACTTGCCTCTCTGCCCATGATCGGCACGGTTGACTGGTTGATCACATAGAAATCAAGCTTGGCTTTAGCCTTAGCAGTTTCACACATCAGTGTCACGGTCCCTTCAGGCTTCAGACGGTTCCCTCCATAAGCTACCAGCACTGTTCTTGTGGGCTGTAGCTGGATACGACCTGGAAATGTCTTTACAATGGACATAGGCAGCACGTTTCCATCCGCCCCTGTGTCAATCTTGAATTTGACCGGGACATTCCTCACATTGGCCACAGTGTACCATGCAGTGTCTTTACTTTTAGTGACTGCATCCACTTCCACACATGACAGTACCTATAAACAGTGAATCTACATCTACCTCAGTCTCAATGTCGTGGACACCACGTCTTATTACTGTTCTGTATGTTTGGGTGCCCGTCCTGTCAGCTGGTGTAGAACACATCCTCGCAAAATGGTTTTGCCTGTTACATTTGTGGCATACAGCACCATAAGCCGGACACTGGCGTGGTTCATGTGTTCTCCCACACTTGTTGCATTGTGCAATCCACTCTGTGTTTTTCTTTTCTGTCCTCCTGTCTTTGTAGAATCTTCCCCTCTCTGGTTGAGCTGGAGCTCTACTTATGGCTTGCACATATGATTCCCCCACAGCCTGTGTTGTTTGCATAGCTTGCAACTGGCTCCTCGCAGCTTCTGATGCTCTGCACACATCTACTGCTTTCTCAAGGGTTAAATTCTTCTCCCTCAGTAGCCTTTCTTTCAGAGCAGCATTATTCAGGCTGAACACCAATTTATCTCTGATCATTTCGTTCTCACTTACAGTTTCTGCTCTTCTGGCGCAGTTCCGTGACAAACTTGTCCACTGTCATCCCATCAGCCATAGAATGGGACCAGAACTGGTACCGTTCAAAAACAATATTCTTCTGTGGGCTGCAATATGTTTCAAAAGCCTTGAGGATTGCATCCACTTTCTCCTCGTCACCCCCAACAAATGTGAACGTGTTGAATACATCCAAAGCATCTTCACCAATTGTGTGTAACAGTATGGCCACTTTAATTTTTTCATCCTTTGCAATTGCTCCAGAGGCTGTCATATACAGTTGAAAACGCTGCTCCCACCTGCGCCAATTCTCTGCCAGGTTTCCCGTGAGTAGCAGCGAGGACGGTGGTTTGAGCTGCTCCATCTCCTCTGTTCTGTGCTCTGCTGCGCCGTCCAGACGCTGTTGCTAGCGTTAGCAACAACTAGCCCAACAAAAGTTCATCACTCACTCCGCAAATCCGCTGGGTTTTATAATCCGTGAGATCGACGTGCGTAGAGTGAAGATTCAGCCGCTTCTGACAACATGTTGTAGTTTTGGCTGGGTTCCGTATAGCAATAACTGGACAACACACACAAGCTCAGTTGGTAGCCACAGCAACAGGTTTAGTGAGCGTCAGGTCAGGAATGCACTACAGACATCATTAGTCGATCACAACACTCTTCAACACGCTGCTCTTAATCGAACCCGAGTACCATATATCACAATTGTCGTGTCCATAAGTTCCCTGGCAGAATACTTGTGAGGACAAAGGTATACAAAGAGGAGAGAACCATTTTAAATCGGGCATTCATGGCGGCTAACAAGCTAGACGTCGGGGTATGTTGTTAGCACAATAGCTACCAAGCTAAGCTACGTTAGCTTCTAACGGTGTATACACAATATGTACAACGACACAATGATTTACATTATTACAAATATGGTAACGTGGTTGTGGCTTATACAAATAGTGGTTAGCTTTAGAGATGGATGGCTATGATCACGGAGCAATAGTGTTGTTAGGTGAAACAGATACATTTTCATTCATCACTCGGCTAGTAGTAGCAAGGCTCTCTGCCTGCCACTAGCTGTGTGTGACTCTCAGAGCCCCCTGGTGCCCTGCACCTGATGTGACGACATCATTTCAATTACACGCGCACGTTATGAACCATTGATTAAAATATCCACGTGCGTGGTGATTGTGTTGGGCAGACAACATGTTTGATAAAAACGCTAAAACTGGGTCAATTTCAATACTTTTTTTTCCTTCTTCATGAAAGTCACCGTTGGCCTAGTCCACATTGTTTATTGAACAAAAATACAACCTGCAAGTTGGTGGTAAAATATGAGAGAAACCTAGTCAGGTAGGGGGGAGGGGGCATCTCTGCATGTGCACCAGAACGTTTTAGTTTTGTCTGAGTTCAAGCACACACACACACACACACACACACACACACACACACACACACACACACACACACACACACACACACACACACACACACACACACACACACCACACACACACACGTCTTTCTCACTGTGTGTGTGTGTATTTGTGTGAGAATGAGAGAAAGTCAAATACTAGAGCTACATTTGATGGCATGTGTGTTCATGAAAAAACGAAATAATTTGGTACAAGGGAATGACATGCATCATGCGATAACTATCACTACTCTATTTTACTTTTCAATACCAACTCAATACCAACTTTTACCTTTATATAATATATTTCTTTCTTTAATTTGCCATGCCGAACTGTAACAATGTCATCATTTCCCCATGGGAACATTAAAGGTAGAATCAACATTTTTGTTCTGGTCTAATATGTGGGTTGGAGTTAAGGAGAACTCAAAGAACACCTACGGGAGACTGCAATTAGAAACTGGCCCCTGCAAATGTCCTAACCCAACCCCCTCCAATGTACAGTAAATGACCAAGTATGGCTTTGTCAATATTCCAATGTACAGTGTACAGTGTCCCCCACCCACCCCCTACCCAACCCCCCCCCACCCACCCAACCGCGTGTACCTGTTCCGCAACAGTAAGTGACTTCCGGGGTAGGCCTGATTGGCCCCGACAGGCACGTGACGCGGCAAACTCAGGACGCGCAACGAGGCTGCTGAGAGCTGTCGCGCGGAAATAGGCTGTCTATTGCCATTCTCTAACACAAACTCTAACCTTAACCAGCTCCTTAACAGCGCCTAAACTTAACCGTTCTAACCTTAACCAACTCCGAAACAATGCCTAACCTTAACCTTAACCTTAACCATGCCTAACCTTAACCGGCGAAAGAATACACGTTAAAAAAAAAATCACGTTAAAAAAAAAAGAATTGATGGGATTCGAACTCACCAACAACGGACCACAGGATCGCAGGACCGCTGCTCTGCCAGGTGAGCTATAGCGCCGAATGAGAGTCATGGCGTATTTGGACGGTTACGTAATTCCGTAAGCTCTGCCGCTCGGCTCCGCGGAGCGTGCCGCGCGGCAGAGAAAGTTGCGCGTCACGTGCCTGTCGGGGCCAATCAGGCCTACCCCGGAAGTCACTTACTGTTGCGGAACAGTTACACGCCACCCAACCACCTCCAATGTACAGTCCCCCCCCCACCCACCCACCCAACCCCACCCCACCTACCCAACCTCCTCCAATGTACAGTTTCTACGTCAAATGTATATACTCTCTTTTCTACAAACAGTACTGTATTTGCAAATCTGGTATGTCATAAATGTATAGATGTAGCAGTACTGTCTATCTGTATGTCGTGTATGTCATATATGTTATGATGAATTGAAAATGGGGGACCCTGATGTAAACAAGACGAAAGTCTTTCTCTGGTCTGCATCCCCTTAACAATTGTATTGAGCTGTACTGTACTGTACCCATTCTGCAATCTGTTAATAAAGTTTTCAATCAATCAATCAATCAATCAAGTGGTAACGGGGGAGATGTCTGAATGTCTCCAGACCTCTCTTGGCAGAGCCTGAGGTGTGGCCAGCAGTAGCAACCCCTCCCCCCTGTCCCCACTCAACTCTAACCCACACATCGGACCAAAACAAAAGAAAGTGCAATAGTGTTGTCACGATACCAACATTTTTACTTTGATACCGATACCAGCCTAAGTATCACGATACCACGGCGAACCTAAAACATCAGGAAAAGTAATGGAATCCAGCAATCCCCAAACAGCAGCTGGGGTCATTGGAACTGTTATCGAGTCCTTCTCCGAAATTTCTGGATACACAATCAACTGGAGCAAGTCAGAAGCAATGCCTCTCTCTAAGTGCTGTCCCCCTGCTATTAGGAGGGGATGGCAGTACAGGTGGATGCCGTCAAGGTTGATATATTTAGGAATAAAGCTGATCCCAGGTCTGAAAGAGATAGTACAAGCCAATATTGCCCCTATAATCGAACACGTTAGTGCTCTGACCCAGAATTGGGCCAAGATGAATATGTCCTTCCTTGGGAAGATAAACTTAGTAAAAATGATATTGGCTCCCAAATTAAATTATATCCTATATATGCTGCCGCTGACTCTCCCGACTCAGTTACTCAAACAGTATGACAAAGTCATTAATGTATATTTGTGGGGGGGCAAAAGGCCACTATTTGGTCGGGCCAAAATGCATGCAGCAAAGGAAAATGGCGGCTTATCCCTGCCTAAGCTAGACTGGTGTCACTATGCGTTCTTGCTCTCCCAGCTCTCCAAATTGAATCACTCAACTGAGGAGGCACCTGCTTGGGTCAAGATAGAGGAGGAAATGGTATATCCCTCATCTCTGGAATCCTTCCTGACACAATCAGACAGACCTATACCTTTTAAGAACCCTCTAATGGCGTTTGCCAGGGAAACTTGGAATCAGTCGCACAGGCTGACTGGTGATAGCCCATATTTATTGATGAAGGATTGCACTACAACTCGTACACCTTACTGTAAATTGTACCTAAATTGTACCTCATCCCATTTCTGCTTTGCACTATATAGTACTGTACATTAGTACACTGCATAGTATTGTATATTATATGGTAACTCAGTTACGTCTATTCTGCATCGAACATTGTACATATGTCTATACTGAACACTGTGACCTCATTTTCTACTTCTAAATTACATGCTATACTATGTTATTTGATACTATCTTGTCTAGCACAGTCTCTGGAGCGTAACAGTAAGAAGCATTTTGTATGAAAGTATTCTGTACTTCTGTATGACAACTATTAAAGAAACTTGAAACTTGAAACTATCTGACTACAAGAGCCTCTATATGGTATAATAAAAAACTAAAGATTGGTAAGAAATCAGTCATATGGGACGACTGGATTAAAAGGGGGATACATGTACTAGGTGATATAGCCGGGGAAGATGGGGTATTACCTTTTGAGGATATTAGAGAGGACTTTGGTATAGATAATAAAAACGTCTATAAATTCCTACAGATTAGACATTGTATATCGTCATCAATGGGAGGGCCAAAATGTGGCCCGATTACTGCAATTCAAGAAATATTTTATAAAGGATGGCGTAGGAAAGGCGGTGTGTCAAGATTCTATGATGTTATAAGATTCAGATTCAGATTCAGAGTTTTTATTTGCCACATGGAATCATACAATCAGAGTTTCTTCATTACACAATCATAAATAACATTCCATGGACAAAAGGAGCAGGAAGAAGAATAAATCTTATAGTTACCTGCCCCTTATTCCTAAACTAAAAAAGTATTTTCTTAATGGTCGGCGTACAACCTAATTTATACAAATAATAATTTATACCATTATACAGAAACTCACAATTCACAGTTAAACAAAGAAAAAATTTAATAATAATAATAAAGAATAAAGAATAAAAGATAGAGAAAAAAAGAAGAAAAGAAAAGATCACATTTGATTTTCATACTGACTAAATTTTTTTTTTTTATAATTTTTTTTGAATTGATAAACACTATTACATCCCTTAAGCTCGCTATGGAGAACACAATGCACCCAAGTTGGCGGGTCTGAGGTTGAGCTGGGAGAACGCTGTACGTGAGGATATTACTGAGGAAATATGGGAGAAGCTGGTATCCAAATGGGGTAAATTCTCGCGGGAGGCACAATCACAACTTATCTTTTACAAAGTTTTAAACAGAAGCTATTGGACGCCTAGTAAACTGGCCAGAGTCCAGACTAAAGTTAAGGGACAGTGACATCTGCTGGAGATGTGAGAAGGAGACAGGCACTTTACTATGTTATAAGAATGTGAGAAAGTCCGGAAAATGTGGGATCAAATTGTGATATTCCTAAGTAAAGTTTTGAATGTAAAGGTGAATAACTCCCCAATGGCATGTGTTTTGGGTATAGTACCGAAAGAGATTAAACTGCCTAAATACCAGGGAATGTGGTATAGAATGGCCATGATATCAGGATGTAGAATTGCCTTACGACATTGGAAATCACACATTGATATTACTTTTAAAGAATGGATGGAACTAATGTTCCGGACAGCATCATATGAAAGGGTAACATATAGAGTCGCAGGGAGAGAGGATATCTTTGCTGAGGTATGGAACCGTTTTCTACACCTGACTGAACGGTCTGGGGACGAATGATTAAGGTGGGGTTTCAGTATTATCAATGATTAAGGTGAAAAATGGGATCTGACCTGATGGTACCTATACTTTATATTGTATTATGTATGTATATGCATTAACGTATATGCATCTTGGTTATATATGCACATATAGTAATGTTTTTTTTGGTTTTTTTTTGTAAGTACTTTTTTAATTTCCATGTCTGTTTTTGGTATGTCTGTATAAGTCTTTTGTATGTTTTATGTGTCAATACGAAAAAGAAAAAAACTAATCTTGGACTTTTCATATTATGCTGTTGAAAGATGTCTCTTGAATATTTGTGCAAAAATATTAAAAAAAAAAAAAAAAAAAAAAAAAAAAAAAAAAAAAAAAAAAAAGGAAAAGTAATGGAATATATATATATTATATATATATAGTGAGAGAGAGAGAGAGAGAGAGAGAGAGAGAGAGAGAGAGAGAGAGAGAGAGAGAGAGAGAGAGAGAGAGAGAGAGAGAGAGAGAGGGTTTTGGGCTCAGCCCCTCCCATTCCTCACTTTTGGAAAACAAAATGTAACTCTACCCAGACTCCAAAATATTCTAAAAGTATCTATACTAATAAAATGGAGTATTAGATTGTTTTTAACGGCTGGGTATGGTGATACATTTCTAGTATCAGTGTATCGTGCAACCCTAATACCAAGCAGGGTATTCTACCTGTAATACGGAGTTGGGGTATTCTACCTTTAAAGTCTTATCGTCCCCACATTCCCCCGGAGAAGGTGATGCCCGAGGAACAGCCCCTCCTCTGAGAAACCCAGACCCTGTCTCCAGACTTTAGAGGCAGCTGGTTGGCACATGGCCAGTTGAATCTACCAGGTGTAAAGTAGCATGACAGTGCCTGTCTGTGGTTGACCAGTATAACCCAGGAGGTGTTCTGAGTGTAGTCGCAGGGCTGGGCCGTGAAGAAGAAGTAGTAGACGCCGAGGAAGGGTGCCGTGAAGACATTGTTACTGAACCCAGAGCCAGTGTTGTCCATGACGAGCTCATACTGAATGTATATATTGTAGCCTTGGGTCGCACTCATGTGCAAAACCATGAAGTGTACTGGTTGGGGCATCATGGGTGGACTGGTAGCAGTAGTTAGTGTTGTAGGAGTTGTGATAGGCTGTTGTGTTGGTCTGAAGAAGCCTACAGGAAGAAAGGAGAATTTATTTTGTGATTAATTATTAGCGTTCCAAGCAGCGAAGATGGATATAAAATATTGGGACAATACTCCTGATGGTGGCGCTACAGCTAAAGCTAAAATATTTTCTGAATTGTATTACAAACACAATTGTGTGGAAAGTGGCCTAAATGTTAGAGAAGTGGACCAGAAGGTTGCTACTCGTATGTCCCAATGGTTTTAAGTCTTATTCGTGAAATATTAGTTATAGAAATCTAGTCGGAAAAAAGTGAGGATTGACGCGATGATTTGGCACAACCTAACTTTGAGTGTAGTCTTTTGAGAGAAGAGACCCAGGGCTTTCGGTGGGCTTTCGAATAAAAAAAAATATATTCTGGATTGACATTGTTATTTCTCATATTTTTCGGGATTATCTCCCACAAACCTGAACGTTATTGCCATAAAACAGAACACAGTTAGTTTCTCTACCTTTCTGTGAAATCTAGCAAAATAAAAATTGCAATCTGATTAAATATGGTGGAAAAATGTACATTATAAAAAACGGTTTGTGGATCACACCTGGTGATACTAAATCCAGATTGAACTCTGCCATTGGAAAGGGGAGATTTGGCCCAATCCATAGATGTGCCACTTGGCCATAATAAGGTAATTTATAGGCCTGATATTCTATATTCTATAATCATATTTCAAATGTCCAGATGGCAGAATTCAGTACTGTCTCTACAAAATCTCCGGTTTAATCATCTTCCCTTTATTCATTTGCTTAGATTTTTTGTACACGTTATCTCAAGAAGGTGATCTCATTGTCACCTGGGCTTGGTGGATTATTTGTATTGTTCCTGCCCTGAGGTCTTTCGGGGTAGCCTCACAGAAGACAAATTAATTGAAGCAGATAAGGACCAGCTAGCCTAGCTGTTGGCCATAAACACCTCTCCCAGAATTTTAAGCTAGGCTAGTGGCTCGTATCCGCTTCCATTCATTTGTGCTAAGCTAGGCTAGCTTGCAGCCAGATAGCTTTCTACTGAACGCAATGCAGGAAATTGGATCATCTTGTCCGACTCTCGAGAAGACGGTAAGTTCATTTCCCATAATGTTGGTGTGTTCCTTTAATGTCATAATGCACAATGTCATATTGCTTATGCTTCAGTGCCCCATGCCCAATGTTTGGACCCCTGCAATGGGTTAAATGTAGTGCTGGCAGGTGATACAAAAAATTAATCTAATTAACACTATGATCGCCGCGGACGAGTTTTCACGTCATTCCGAGCCATGCTCATTCTGCCGAAGACGCCGTAACTCGTCTTTGATGTCAATATTTCAAAAATCTGTCATCGAAATCATATTTCCTTTCCGGAGCCCTGAGACCCACTGCAAAGATCCACTCAACTCTCTAGCGGTTCAAGAGCGCCATCTGGTGGCCGATCGGCAGATCGCCAACCGGATATTAACCTTTGAACCGGTAGTGCTCATCCATATGTGGTCCGGCCACTCGCTATAGCTCCCGCGACTCCATCTTGAAACACTGGATAATAGATCGCTCGCCCTAACTCAATAAACAATGTTATTTGGACGTATATACTATTATACAACCTGGAAATGGATCGGGCATTTCTACATCCCATAATAGAAAAAAATCTGTTCCACGCTCATCTGCCAGCGGCACGAGGAAGCCACGGTAAGATTCAGCGTTATTTTCTAACGTATTCTATACTAACTGATCTGATGAACATCTGACCCACTCTGGATGAATCATCTAACGCTGCCCACGGAATTATAAACGATCCCCCGCCCATCCGGTCATCATCAGATGTAGTGCTGGCAGGCGATACAAAAAATTAATCTAATTAACACTATGATCGCCGCGGACGAGTTTTCACGTCATTCCGAGCCATGCTCATTCTGCCGAAGACGCCGTAACTCGTCTTTGATGTCAATATTTCAAAAATCTGTCATCGAAATCATATTTCCTTTCCGGAGCCCTGAGACCCACTGCAAAGATCCACTCAACTCTCTAGCGGTTCAAGAGCGCCATCTGGTGGCCGATCGGCAGATCGCCAACCGGATATTAACCTTTGAACCGGTAGTGCTCATCCATATGTGGTCCGGCCACTCGCTATAGCTCCCGCGACTCCATCTTGAAACACTGGATAATAGATCGCTCGCCCTAACTCAATAAACAATGTTATTTGGACGTATATACTATTATACAACCTGGAAATGGATCGGGCATTTCTACATCCCATAATAGAAAAAAATCTGTTCCACGCTCATCTGCCAGCGGCACGAGGAAGCCACGGTAAGATTCAGCGTTATTTTCTAACGTATTCTATACTAACTGATCTGATGAACATCTGACCCACTCTGGATGAATCATCTAACGCTGCCCACGGAATTATAAACGATCCCCCGCCCATCCGGTCATCATCAGATGATGCGTAGAAACGTCTAGAACCACGTCCAGTTGAAACTTTTTATCTCGCACAGATTCCTACCAAACTGTATTTGATCATCAATATAATGCATTTAGGGCTATAAATCACGTTCTGAAGAAAGCTGCAGAAAACGATAAAAACATACTTATACTTTAGACCATATTTTAGTATGAATATGTGAATGAAAAAGTTTAACGTTGCTACACCCTGAACAATACATATAGGACATTGAATGGGCCATAATAATGGCAATTTAGCAATAGAATTTAAAAAGTTATAGCCCTGCAAAGAAGGGGAACTTCTCCATAGACAAATAGAGCTGGCGAGGGATGGTAAATTATGAATTTAACCCATGGCGATTAAAGTGTTAATTACAGGATTTGTAATTAATTAATCTAATTAATCGCATTTTAATTGCATAACCATTTTAGGCCTGATATTTTATATTCTATAATCATATTTCAAATTGCATGTGTCCGGATGGCAGAATTCAGTACTGTATCTACAAAACATTCTGTTTAATCATCTTCCCTTTATTCATTTGCTTAGATTTTTCAAGTCTGGTCAATTTTAGCATGGTGTTATTCACAGTTAAAAAAAAGAAAAAAAATAATTGAATTGATATTCTCATTTGGTTCATTACAATTTACTCAAGCCTAGTAACAGACACAGTATTTCTGACACTGGGAATACATTCCCTGAGATCCATAGATTCAGATACCAAGAACATGCAAATGCATTTTTTTTTTTTAAGTCTGTAAATGTTTATTCTATGTTTTAACACATTGGTCGCCAAAATCGCTGTTCAGCGTTATTGTCCGCCATGCGTTGTCTGCCAAGATCGCTGTACAGTGTTTTTGAGATCAATATTTAATTTTTTCGCCATGGCATTCATAATTCATCCACCCACCCCCGGTGCTGCAGCTGGACCCTAGATGTGACTGCAACGACGGCTCAATACCGCCGCCTGGTGGAGGGTTGGGCGAGTTACACTCGCAAAACAGGAAGTGCCATCAGTGCATCGAGGAAAGTCCTCCCGGCAGTCACATCTCGTTACGGGACTCCTAACAAACACTATAGTACATATGGATCGCTTTCTAAACTTAATAATCTATATGATTTCTGCGTTTATTGCGCCATACAAACCGGAAATGGACCTAGGCGATCTGCGTCGTATAATTGGGATCTTTCACCGCCAGTCTCATTGGCCCAGGGTAAGAGGAATATAATGTTATTTTCAACCCGATTGTGCATTTCCTTGTTTGCAAACCATCTGATCAATATATCCACCCATACTACTGTACATAAAGCCGTTACTGATGATCAAGGAATTATAAACGACCCCCCTTTCCTCCACGCATGATGAAGCATAATGTATACCGATCATATACATTTAAATTTTTTAATATAATATTTTAGTATGGGAAAGAAACGGCAATCGATAATCTATATATGCGTTTGGGCCTATAACTAGCGTTTTTGGAATTACAGCTGAAAAGATTAAAAACATACTTATATTCTAGAAGGTATTAACACAACAATGTATGAATGAAAAAGTATAACGTTCCCACATCCTGAACGATAGATAATCGATGTTGAATGGGCCATAGTAATGTCAATATAGCAATACAATTTAAAAAGTTATAGCCCTGCAAAGAAGGTAAACGTCTCCATAGGCTTACAGCGGTGGCAGAGAGGGGTATGAGATGGGCATACTGCCCGGCGGGATGAATACTGAATTCCACTGCCCGGTGGAATGAATGAGATAAAAAAAAAAATTAGATTTCTTTTTTTTGTAATTCATTTTCAGTTAATTTTCATAACGCGTTAATTTGCTGTGTAATTAATTAATCTAATTAACGCGATAAACTGACAGCCCTAGTTAAATGTGCTAAATGTGTCATTATTTTCTCCTGCCCCTGCCCCCCAAAGAAAGACAATCACACAAATACAAAATAGGGCACTTACAGTTTGGCTGATAACCAATTAACTTGCATGATGGTGTGCCTATCACGCAACTGTATACATCTGACTATAAACTGGACAAGCACATAGACAGACAGAATCACCTGTAGTCATGTTTATATTTACCTTCACACATCACACTAGCGTCTTCATGGCGATTACAGTTGTGTGTTCCACTGTGTGGACAGTCTATTAGTGTGAACTCCATTCCCGTGCAATTGACATCATCCAACCAGATGGGCCCTGTGCCAAATGCAGATGAATAGACAGACAGGGCATCGCCACAGCCCAGCTGTCTGCACACCACCTGGGCATCACGGAGGTCCCAGAGGTCATCGCACACCGTCCCCCACTGGTCTTCATGGTAGACCTCCACTCTGCCATAGCAGGAGGTGACAGTGGAGCCATCAACCAGTCTCACTCGAACAGCTGAAACAAACGCACAGAATTCAACATATTACAGATGGGACACAGTATTGGGGGTGACAGTGGCTCAGGAGGTAGAGTGGTCATCTGGTAGTCGGGAGAAAGTTCCCGGTTCGATTCCCGCTCCTCCCAGGCAGTGTGTCGATGTGTCCTTGAGCAAAACATTAAAAAATGTCCCCCTTTTTACCCCTAATTGCTCCCATGAGTAGGCACCTTGCATGATCGCCTCCGCCATCGGTGTGTGAGTGAATGGGTGAACGTGAGGAACAAAAAAATGAACACGCTTTGGATAAAAGCACTATACAAATTGACCATTTAACATTTACACAGGGTAATTTTAGTTGTCTTCACATAGTACTTGGTAAATGGTCTGTATTTATATAGCGCTTTAATCCAAATCGCTTTTCAACTTATGCCTCACATTCACCCATTTACTCACACACACACTGATGGCAGAGGAGACCATGCAAGTGCCAACCTGCTCATCGGGAGCAGTTAGGGGTTTACTCAACATGATGCCAGGAGGAGCCGGAATCAAAAACCGATTACCAGACCACTACAAATGAATTGAAGCAGATCAAAACAATCTTATAAGATATGTCTGATTCGTCAGACCAGAGAGGACTGCCTTCACGGTGGGCAGTGTTTGTTGCAGTCTCTGCCTGTAAGTGGATAGTAAGAGGACGGTGGAGTGATCTGATTCACCAAATGAATGAATGAATGGCGTGTTAGAAGTATTTCGGTAATACTCTGCACCGAGACACTTGGTTGAAATACCCAACTATGATGAAAGCAGCCTCTGGGTGCTTTCTGTGTTGCTGATTGTTTCATACAGAGTCTGTATTAGTGTTAGGCGGCACACAGCTATTGTAATACTGTAACAGCTGTGAACTCCCTCGGTAGCCAGAAGAGCCGACATGAGAAGGAAGATATTCCTGGTCTGGGGAACAGAATGTTTTTAGTGAGTGAACACTCCAAGGATCACTCCCAGAGTCACTGGAGAAGACATGTTTGTGTGGGTGACAATATTGTCAATATTGTCACAAGGAAAGATGAAATTACATACCTAGGGTCTATCCTAGAGGCAAATCTTTCCTGTGACAAAATGGCATCCAAGGTAATAAAAAAAGTCAACCAACAAACTCGATTCTTGTACCGGATCTCCTCTCTGGTAAACAAGAATACCCTGAAGACTTTGGCAGGAGCACTCATTCAAGGGTACTACGACTATGCTTGCACCTCATGGTACCAAAGCACCTCAAAGGCGCTAAAGATTACAAACATCACAAAACAAACTGGTCAGACTACTACTTGACCTTACTCCTAGAACCCACCTCACCCCTGCCCACTTTGACTACCTAGGATGGCTTAGAGTACGACAGAGTACAGCGACTTGCAATGGGCCTGGTCTACAAGATACACTATACGACTATGGTACCCATGTACATGTCAAAATACTTCCCAAAGGTCAGTGAATACCACAACCACAACACCAGAGGAAGCTCAACAAATCATGTTAAACCCAGATTCGGCTCAAACAAGGGACTAAACACGTTTCGCAATTATGCCACATCAATGTGGAACGCCCTACCCAAAGCTGTAAAGGAATGTGAATCCCTACCCACATTCAAAACCGCTCTAAAAGAGCACCTACGGGAGGCTGCAATTCTAAACTGGCCACCGTAAATGTCCAAACCCCCCCACCCCCACCCCCTCCTAATAGACAGTCTCCTCCCTACCGTATGTATATATTCTCTCCCAACCGTATGTATATTTCTCTCCCACCCACCCACCCCCTCCTAATGTACAGTCTCCTCCCATATACTCTCTGTCAGGATCTATGGGTAACAGTACTGTATATTTGCATATCATATATGTCACAAATGTAACAGTACTATATACCTGTATGTCATGTATGTCCCTATGCCATACATGTCATGATGTCATGTATGTTGTGTATGTCATAAATGTCACTATGAATTGAAAATGGGGGACCCTGATGTAAACAAGACAAACGTCTTTCCCTGGTCTGCACCCCCTTAACAATTGTATGTATTGAGCCGTACTGTATTGTACCCATTCTGCAATCTGTTAAATAAAGTTTTCATTCATTCATTGAAACTTTATTGATTTTTGCACCCTATTAAATATTTTTCTAAAGATGATCTGTGTGCTGTGTGTGTACCTTCCTTTTTGATCCTATCCTAATCATTCCTACTTTGAAAAGCTAAGGTCTGAGCTTGTGCCACATGATGACTCAACTACATACTCGTCCATCCTTTTCTGCTTCCTCCTTTGGCTAGTAGTATGTTCCTCAATCCCAAGGCCATTACATATGGCCTTCGTCCTGTCATACATGTCCACTGCCATCTCTGAGGTGCGATAACCTTTGAGTGTGTCCTGCACGCGTGAATATTTTCGGCAACCAACTTGTGTTTAGCGTTTCTCTGATTGGCCACTACGCCCATGTGACCGCCGCAGCGCGAGAGAGCTGCAGCGCGGAAATAGGCTGTCTATTGCCTCGAGCTGCAGCGCGGAAATAGGCTGTCTATTGCCATTCTCTAAGACAAACTCTAACCTTAACCAGCTCCTTAACAGTGCCTAAACTTAACCCTTCTAACCATAAGCAACTCCGAAACATTGCCATTCTCTAAGACAAACTCTAACCTTAACCAGCTCCTTAACAGCGCCTAAACTTAACCCTTCTAACCATAAGCAACTCCGAAACATTGCCATTCTCTAAGACAAACTCTAACCTTAACCAGCTCCTTAACAGCGCCTAAACTTAACCCTTCTAACCATAAGCAACTCCGAAACAATGCCTAACCTTAACCAACTCCGAAACAATGCTTAAAGTTATGACTAAACTTAACGGCGAAAGAATGCAAATGCACGTTAAAAAAAAAAAAAAAAAAAAAAAATTAAGGGAATTGAACTTGCCAGCAACGGGCCATAGGATCCACAGCAATGCAGTGCTGCCAATTGAGCTAGTTCTGGATAGTAAAAAAGGGCGGATTACTGCTACATAATGCTGCCGCGACTGCTGCCGCGTCGCCGCGGGGGCGTGGCTAGACGCAAGTTGGGCGTGACTAGACACAAGTTGGTTGCCTTTAATATTTAGGCCCCCCGCACTGTGCTTTTAAATAGTACAGAGCTAGAGCTAGGTGGTCTGTAGGTAGGCTACTGTATATTTATTTCATAAATAGTGTTATTTATTTCATTAAAAGTGTTATTTTTTTTTCTGTGAAGATCCCGGAAAGGGTTATTAATATTTGGTTATGTGTGGCTTTCTGCAAAACAATACATTTTTACGTTTAGGCACCCCTGCGATCGTCACACTTTTTCTGTTACAAACTGACCCCGGCCCCCACCAGAGAAGGGAAAAGTTATGTGGCCCTCACAGGAAAAAGTTTGGGGACCCCTGCTCTAAGGTCTTACTCTGTTGCCCCTTACCATATACTGATAACCAATTAACAATATCTTGTATAGATGAGTAAACAGAATATGTTATTACATTACCTGGGGATGTAGTAGTAGCAGCAGTACTAGTAGTAGTACCAGCTGTAGTTATTGGAGGATTTATAGTAGTAGTAGTGTCAGCAGTAGTAGTAATAGTAGTAGTGGCTGGATGGGGTAGAGAGGAAAGAATGTTTTATTTTTAGAATGAGAGTTCAATTTGGATTTAGTATCTACATGTGTGCAGCAAGAACCGTGAATGAAATCTAATGTAAATACAGTCAGTTTATTCTTTTTGACACAGGTCCGCCATTTTGGATCGGATTGCAACACTTTAACCTATTGGTAAACAAACGTATTGCGGACAATATACACTATGACTGCTGTTGTGACATGGTTAGGGTCTTTACTTTTGGATATATTTGGAAAAAGAAACTCAAAATTATGTCATACAGTCTGGAGAGATTGATTTATGACGTGATGTCATCTGCGGTCCGCCAGCGGATGCGCTCAGGCTAAAGAGGTTAAACACCCTTGGATTTGCTGCCCGCCTCATCTTGTCTGCTCTTGGGTCCTGTTGCGCTGCCACACTTTTGTGACAGTATCTATCTTCTTGTCTGACTCTGGAGAAGACAGTAAGTGCCTTTTTCCCAAAATGTTGCCCTGTTCCTTTAACTCAATTTCCGCCAAAAACGAGTATACTCGTTATTGGGCGCCATCCTTTGAACGCCAACAACGAGTATACTTGTTATTTGATCGTTTTTCCTTTTTTTCGATTTTAATATTCTATTCAATGTCATGGACCTGTATGTTGCCGTTAAAAGGCATACTGGGACCCGATGGTGCAGTACCGGCCAGATCCTGCTAGGTGGCAGTATCGAGAGTGCAGTAAACCCTGTTCCAGACCATGTGTTATGTTGTTATGTAGACTTTTAGTACAGGGAAGCCTAGGGGTTCACTCAATCACATTGAAACGGGTCCGGGACACTCAATGCATGAAGCAGTGTTCCTATCTGTTTTGGATTACGGAGATGTGATTTATAGACATGCAGCGGCTTCCACTCTTAAGCCCTTAGACTCTGTTTATCATTCAGCCATTAGATTTATCACCGGTAATAGTTATGGTACTCACCATTGTATCCTATATAATAAGGTCGGGTGGGCCTCTCTGGCAGAGAGACGTAAGTTGCATTGCAATCTTTTTATCTATAAAGCCATAATTAGAGATTGTCCAAATTATATTAGTTCTTTATTGGAATGGACCACTGGACCATGTCGTACACAATCCAGTTTTTGGCTTACACTTAGAGTGCCTAGAGTTTGTACTGAACTTGGTAGATCTGCTTTTGGCTTTTTTGCCCCTACATCATGGAATACCCTGCAGGAAACACTGAAACTAGACACTCTAGTGTCTATGGGTCGGTTTAGAACCTTAATGACCAATCAGGTCACCACAATATGTAATTGTTTTTAAATTATTACCTCTGTTTTAATTTTGAGCTATTTTATTATTTTTAAAAGATTTTTTATTATTTTTTTTAATGTATTTTAAAATGTACTCTCAATTATTCTGATTGTCTGATGTCTTTATATTTATGAACACACTGTGACACTTGTGTATGTAACATCTCGACGGCACTGTAAATGAGTTTAATTACTCAGTGTATTATCGAGTATAAATAAAGATTGAATGAATGAATGTGTTGTGTCGGATTATGTTGTGGACCAGATGGACCAGATGGCGATCAAACAATTGGAATATTCTTTTTGGAATAGCCCCGATCAAACGTAAGGACTATCTTAAGATTATTTTTTAGCATTTATTGCTTTTTCATGGTCAGACATGACCGACAGAGGAGGAGAGGATGAACGGGAGAAGAGGCGGGGAAGACATGGGACAAATGTCACCGGGAGCGGGAGGCGAACCCGGGACGGCCGCGTAGGTGTGTGAGGCACTATGCGGTGCGCCACGAGGGCGCCCAAAGGTAAGGACTATCTGACGTCAATTACAGCTTGATCCGGCAATGATTTCATATCGATCCGGCTGATCAGCGTGTGTAGTATACAAAATGAATGCCATTACTGGCAATCAAAGCATCAGAAACTACCACCCCCTCCCCCCTCCCCCCTGTCAGCAACGGGCCGTAGGATCCACAGCAATGCAGCGCTGCCAATTGAGCTAGTTCTGGATAGTAAAAAAGGGCGGATTACTGCTACATAATGCTGCCGCGACGCCGCGGGGGCGTGGCTAGACGCAAGTTGGGCGTGGCTAGACACAAGTTGGTTGCCTTTAATATTTAGGCCCCCCGCACTGTGCTTTTAAATAGTACAGAGCTGCTAGGTGGTCTGTAGGTAGGCTACTGTATATTTATTTCATAAATAGTGTTATTTATTTCATTAAAAGTGTTAATTTTTTTTCTGTGAAGATCCCGGAAAGGGTTATTAATATTTGGTTATGTGTGGCTTTCTGCAAAACAATACATTTTTACGTTTAGGCACCCCTGCGATCGTCACACTTTTTCTGTTACAAACTGACCCCGGCCCCCACCAGAGAAGGGAAAAGTTATGTGGCCCTCACAGGAAAAAGTTTGGGGACCCCTGCTCTAAGGTCTTACTCTGTTCTCCCTTACCATATACTGATAACCAATTAACAATATCTTGTATAGATGAGTAAACAGAATATGTTATTACATTACCTGGGGATGTAGTAGTAGCAGCAGTACTAGTAGTAGTACCAGCTGTAGTTATTGGAGGATTTATAGTAGTAGTAGTGTCAGCAGTAGTAGTAATAGTAGTAGTGGCTGGATGGGGTAGAGAGGAAAGAATGTTTTATTTTTTTTAATACAACATTTTAAATACAAAAACAATGTATTTCTGCATGGCATCAGGTAATCATTTTATCCCCATCATCCATTGAAGTGATTTAACAGACAGACATGTTCCTTAGGGTAGAATATGATGGAGCTGGTGCTAAAACCACATTGTTTTTTTCTCCTTCAGATTTTTTAAATGTTTTATCCCAAACTTTTCCTTTGAGGTGGTATGTTGTAGTGACATGACAGCACCTCACCCCAATTAGCGAAAGGGGAGCACTATTATTAAAGGTTAAACCTTTACAAGGGCATTATGTTGCACACTTTAAAGAGGCATTTCACTGATTTGTATCAGGTTCTGTGTCCCCTGAATTCTGCCGCATCGACCACAGAGAAATGCCACTGGAAGCAGACACTGTTTCCTCAACAATTTTCAACTGCAGTAGAAGCTCAACTGGACAAAGGTTGAAAAAATAGTTGAGGAAATAGTGTCTGCAATTCACTAGAGGTCTGCTCTCCTCTGCGAGACGTCATCCGCCTTTGTTTCTCGTGGGGGTGAGGGGAGGTGGACGCGGCCAAACTCAAACCAGTGTTGGGCAGTAACACTTGACTGTAATTGTATTACTTTCCCAGTACGAGTAAAGTAAGGCTATTGTAATAACAGCTGTGAACTCCCTTGGTAGCCAGAAGGGCCGACATGAGAAGGAAGATATTCCTGGTCTGGGGAACAGAATGGTTTTAGTGAGTGCACACTCCCAGGATCACTCCCAGAGTCACTGGAGAAGACACGTTTGTGTTGAAACGTTAATGTTTTTTGCACCCTGTTAAATATTTTTCGAATGATGATATGTGTGCTCCAGTACCTTCCTTTTTTATCCTATCCTAATCATTCCTATTTTGTCTTCTCTTTAAAAAAAAAAAAAAGGAGGGAAACTTTTCAGCTCCAGGGAGGACAAGGCATTTTATTATTAGACAGAGGGGAGGGCATATAGAGTTTTTGCAATGTGTTAGCAATGTTGCTATTTTCTTGACTCCTCCCACCCCTGTGTACATGGTTTCTCCTGCTATGAGTGAAGATGTTCCCAGATTCAATGAGATGTCTCGCCTTCTATGTCGTATGCAGCACAGTTTTCTTTGGAATAACAAATTGGAATAAAGAGAAGAACAACACAGCATTCAAATCAAAATTTCTATGAAATTACGCAATCTTTCTGACACTGGGAATACATTCCACGAGATCCATAGATGTCCATAGATACCAAGAACATGCAAATGGCCCTTGTAGAAGTGGAGTAATCTTCCATTTACTTAGGTATGTATTTTTAGGCGGATTTTCAGAAAATAGGGCTAGGGCTTAACCTTTTAACCTTGAGTAAATTGTGATGAAACAAAGGAGAATATAAATTATAAATTAATTATGATTTTTCTTTGCATCTTTGACAGTGAATAACACCATGCAAAAAATTACCAGACATGAAAAACTGCCAAGTTCAAGTTCAAGTTCTTTAATAGTTGTCATACAGAAGTACAGAATACTTTCATACAAAATGCTTCTTACTGTTACGCTCCAGAGACTGTGCTAGACAAGATAGTATCAAATAACATAATAACATAATATAGCATGAATTTAGAAGAAGAAAATGAGGTCACAGTTGTTCGGTATAGACATATGTACAATGTTCTGAGTTACCATATAATATACAATACACAATACTATGCAGTGTACTAATGTACAGTACTATCTAGTGCAAAGCAGAAATGGGATGAGGTACAATTTTAGGTACAATTTACAGTAAGGTGTACGAGTTGTAGTGCAATCCTTCATCCATAAATATAAAGTGTGGGGAGTGGGTGCTACAGTGTGTTTGTTTAAAGTGGGTGTGTGCTATAAAGTGTGTGTAGTGGGTGCTACAGTGTGTTTGTTTAAAGTGAGTGTGTGCGTGTGGATGTGTGTGCTATGTGTGTTTGGTGGTTGTTGTTGTGTAGTGTTCATTCATTGTTCGTTTAGCAGCCTGATGGCCTGGGGATAGAAGCTACTTCTGAGTCTTTCTGTGCTCGCCTTGAGACTCCTGTATCGCTTGCCTGACGGCAGCAGTTCAAAGAGGCAGTTGTTCGGGTGGCTCGAGTCCTTAATAATTCTCTTAGCCTTCCCCTTGCAACGCTTGTAGTAAATGTTCTGGAGGGTGGGGAGCCCCCCTCCAATTGTGCGTTCGGCTGAACGTGTCACTCTTTGTAGTCTGCTTTGGTCTTTTGCAGTGCTATTCCCAAACCAGGAGGTGATGTTGCCGGTCAAGATGCTCTCTATTGTACATGAGTAGAAGTTCTTAAGGATCTTCTGGCTGACTTGGAACTTCCTTAGGCGCCTGAGGAAGTAGAGGCGTTGTCGTGCCTTCTTCACCACACTGTTAATGTGTATGGTCCATGTCAAGTCCTCGGATATGTGGGCTCCGAGGTACTTGAAGCTGTTGACTCTCTCAACCGGTGCCCCGTCGATGCTGAGGGGGCTGTAGTCCTTGACCCCCGACCTCCTGAAGTCCACAAGTCCACAAGCTCGTTCAGTACCTTCTTGAGATAAAAAATCTAAGCAAATGAATAAAGGGAAGATGATTAAACAGAATGTTTTGTAGATAGTACTGAATTTTGCCATCTGGACACATGCAATTTGAAATATTATTATAGAATATAGAATAGCAGGCCTATAAATTACCTTGTTATAGCCAACTCGCACATCTATGGATTGGGCCAAATCTCCTCTTTCAAATGCCAGAGTTCAATTTGGATTTAGTATCTACATGTGTGCAGCAAGAACCGTGAATGAAATCTAATGTAAATACAGTCAGTTTATTCTTTTTGACACAGGTCCGCCATTTTGGATCGGATTGCAACACTTTAACATATTGGTAAACAAACGTATTGCGGACAATATACACTATGACTGCTGTTGTGACATGGTTAGGGTCTTTACTTTTGGATATATTTGGAAAAAGAAACTCAAAATTATGTCATACAGTCTGGAGAGATTGATTTATGACGTGATGTCATCTGCGGTCCGCCAGCGGACGCGCTCAGGCTAAAGAGGTTAAACACCCTTGGATTTGCTGCCCGCCTCATCTTGTCTGCTCTTGGGTCCTGTTGCGCTGCCACACTTTTGTGACAGTATCTATCTTCTTGTCTGACTCTGGAGAAGACAGTAAGTGCATTTTCCCAAAATGTTGCCCTGTTCCTTTAACTCAATTTCCGCCAAAACCGAGTATACTCGTTATTGGGCGCCATCCTTTGAACGCCAACAACGAGTATACTTGTTATTTGATCGTTTTTCCTTTTTTTCGATTTTAATATTCTATTCAATGTCATGGACCTGTATGTTGCCGTTAAAAGGCATACTGGGACCCGATGGTGCAGTACCGGCCAGATCCTGCTAGGTGGCAGTATCGAGAGTGCAGTAAACCCTGTTCCAGACCATGTATTATGTTGTTATGTAGACTTTTAGTACAGGGAAGCCTAGGGGTTCACTCAATCACATTGAAACGGGTCCGGGACACTCAATGCATGAAGCAGTGTTCCTATCTGTTTTGGATTACGGAGATGTGATTTATAGACATGCAGCGGCTTCCACTCTTAAGCCCTTAGACTCTGTTTATCATTCAGCCATTAGATTTATCACCGGTGATAGTTATGGTACTCACCATTGTATCCTATATAATAAGGTTGGGTGGGCCTCTCTGGCAGAGAGACGTAAGTTGCATTGCAATCTTTTTATCTATAAAGCCATAATTAGAGATTGTCCAAATTATATTAGTTCTTTATTGGACTGGACCACTGGACCCTGTCGTACACAATCCAGTTTTTGGCTTACACTTAGAGTGCCTAAAGTTTGTACTGAACTTGGTAGATCTGCTTTTGGCTTTTTTGCCCCTACATCATGGAATACCCTGCAGGAAACACTGAAACTAGACACTCTAGTGTCTACAGGTCGGTTTAGAACCTTAATGACCAATCAGGTCACCACAATATGTAATTGTTTTTAAATTATTACCTCTGTTTTAATTTTGAGCTATTTTATTCTTTTTAAAATATTTTTTATTATTTTTTTTTAATGTATTTTAATGTATATTTAGCCAGAAGGGCCGACATGAGAAGGAAGATATTCCTGGTCTGGGGAACAGAATGTTTTTAGTGAGTGCACACTCCCAGGATCACTCCCAGAGTCACTGGAGAAGACACGTTTGTGTTGAAACGTTAATGTTTTTTGCACCCTGTTAAATATTTTTCGAATGATGATATGTGTGCTCCAGTACCTTCCTTTTTTATCCTATCCTAATCATTCCTATTTTGTCTTCTCTTTAAAAAAAAAAAAAAAAAGGAGGGAAACTTTTCAGCTCCAGGGAGGACAAGGCATTTTATTATTAGACAGAGGGGAGGGCATATAGAGTTTTTGCAATGTGTTAGCAATGTTGCTATTTTCTTGACTCCTCCCACCCCTGTGTACATGGTTTCTCCTGCTATGAGTGAAGATGTTCCCAGATTCAATGAGATGTCTCGCCTTCTATGTCGTATGCAGCACAGTTTGCTTTGGAATAACAAATTGGAATAAAGAGAAGAACAACACAGCATTCAAATCAAAATTTCTATGAAATTACGCAATCTTTCTGACACTGGGAATACATTCCACGAGATCCATAGATGTCCATAGATACCAAGAACATGCAAATGGACCTTGTAGAAGTGGAGTAATCTTCCATTTACTTAGGTATGTATTTTTAGGCGGATTTTCAGAAAATAGGGCTAGGGCTTAACCTTTTAACCTTGAGTAAATTGTGATGAAACAAAGGAGAATATAAATTATAAATTAATTATGATTTTTCTTTGCATCTTTGACAGTGAATAACACCATGCAAAAAATTACCAGACATGAAAAACTGCCACTGAGCTCGTTCAGTACCTTCTTGAGATAAAAAATCTAAGCAAATGAATAAAGGGAAGATGATTAAACAGAATGTTTTGTAGATACAGTACTGAATTTTGCCATCTGGACACATGCAATTTGAAATATTATTATAGAATATAGAATAGCAGGCCTATAAATTACCTTGTTATAGCCAACTCGCACATCTATGGATTGGGCCAAATCTCCTCTTTCAAATGCCAGAGTTCAATTTGGATTTAGTATCTACATGTGTGCAGCAAGAACCGTGAATGAAATCTAATGTAAATACAGTCAGTTTATTCTTTTTGACACAGGTCCGCCATTTTGGATCGGATTGCAACACTTTAACATATTGGTAAACAAACGTATTGCGGACAATATACACTATGACTGCTGTTGTGACATGGTTAGGGTCTTTACTTTTGGATATATTTGGAAAAAGAAACTCAAAATTATGTCATACAGTCTGGAGAGATTGATTTATGACGTGATGTCATCTGCGGTCCGCCAGCGGACGCGCTCAGGCTAAAGAGGTTAAACACCCTTGGATTTGCTGCCCGCCTCATCTTGTCTGCTCTTGGGTCCTGTTGCGCTGCCACACTTTTGTGACAGTATCTATCTTATTGTCTGACTCTGGAGAAGACAGTAAGTGCCTTTTTCCCAAAATGTTGCCCTGTTCCTTTAACTCAATTTCCGCCAAAAACGAGTATACTCGTTATTGGGCGCCATCCTTTGAACGCCAACAACGAGTATACTTGTTATTTGATCGTTTTTCCTTTTTTTCGATTTTTAATATTCTATTCAATGTCATGGACCTGTATGTTGCCGTTAAAAGGCATACTGGGACCCGATGGTGCAGTACCGGCCAGATCCTGCTAGGTGGCAGTATCGAGAGTGCAGTAAACCCTGTTCCAGACCATGTGTTATGTTGTTATTAGGGATGTCCCGATCGCCTTTTTTTGCTCCCGATCCGATTCCGATCATGTGATTTTAAATATCTACCGATTCCGATCGTTCCCGATCCGATCTTTCACATTAGTAATAAATTTTGACGCATTTTTGTCAGAAACTGGTGGAGCAAGACAAGTCCCTCTGTTGGCTATAGTCCCTGGAGGGGCGCGAGCGCGGCGGCTCTTGTTATTACATTCACCCTGAGAAATGTGCTTCATGAGAAATATTAAAAGTTTCAATATATGTTTGCACATTAGTATACATTCAGTGTTCGACTTACAGTCTGAAACGCCGACGATAATCCTTAGTCACAGCAAATAAATGACGTTATCCAGGTGAAAAGTTAGTCTGAAAAGTCCGCCTCCAGGCTCCAGTCTGCTGCTTCATGAGTTGTTCCTCCACACGGAATGTCGTCCTTGCAAACATTGCAATTGCTGGACTGGCTTGACTTTCTATTTTAAAATGCTTAGTTCCAACTTCCAAACCTCTAGCTGCTTTTAGTCACAGCAAATAATTGACGTTATCCAGGTGAAAAGTTAGTCTGAAAAGTCCGCCTCCAGGCTCCAGCCTGCTGAGTTTTTCCTCCACACGGAATGTCGTCCTTGCAAACATTGCAATTGCTGTTGGACTGGCTTCACTTTCTATTTTAAAATGCTTAGTTCCAACTTCCAAACCTCTAGCTGCTCAAGTGAGTGGATAACAGTGTTTCGGGAGCGACGTGTTGTACTGTTGTTGTGATGTGAGCGTGTAGCCAGAACACCGGTCTAAATTAAAGGGATGTGTTTGTTGCAACGGTGTAAATTAAAGGTAATGTGTTTGTTGTGGACAATTATTCTGCTCTATGTGACAATAAATACATTAATGATATATTATATGTAATTTAAAACCAAAACTAAGGCCTCCGTATGAGTTTAAGACGTGAACATGGTCATGTTTGTTGAATAAAAAAAAAAAAATAATCTTTTATTGACTGCCGATTTTTATTTAATTTCTTTTTCTGATCCCGATCCTCTGAAAAGCACGTGATCGGCGCCGATCCCGATCACGTGATCGGATCGGGACATCCCTAGTTGTTATGTAGACTTTTAGTACAGGGAAGCCTAGGGGTTCACTCAATCACATTGAAACGGGTCCGGGACACTCAATGCATGAAGCAGTGTTCCTATCTGTTTTGGATTACGGAGATGTGATTTATAGACATGCAGCGGCTTCCACTCTTAAGCCCTTAGACTCTGTTTATCATTCAGCCATTAGATTTATCACCGGTGATAGTTATGGTACTCACCATTGTATCCTATATAATAAGGTCGGGTGGGCCTCTCTGGCAGAGAGACGTAAGTTGCATTGCAATCTTTTTATCTATAAAGCCATAATTAGAGATTGTCCAAATTATATTAGTTCTTTATTGGAATGGACCACTGGACCCTGTCGTACACAATCCAGTTTTTGGCTTACACTTAGAGTGCCTAGAGTTTGTACTGAACTTGGTAGATCTGCTTTTGGCTTTTTTGCCCCTACATCATGGAATACCCTGCAGGAAACACTGAAACTAGACACTCGGGTCGGTTTAGAACCTTAATGACCAATCAGGTCACCACAATATGTAATTGTTTTTAAATTATTACCTCTGTTTTAATTTTGAGCTATTTTATTCTTTTTAAAAGATTTTTTATTATTTTTTTTAATGTATTTTAAAATGTGCTCTCAATTATTCTGATTGTCTGATGTCTTTATATTTATGAACACACTGTGACACTTGTGTATGTAACATCTCGACGGCACTGTAAATGAGTTTAATTACTCAGTGTATTATCGAGTATAAATAAAGATTGAATGAATGAATGTGTTGTGTCGGATTATGTTGTGGACCAGATGGACCAGATGGCGATCAAACAATTGGAATATTCTTTTTGGAATAGCCCCGATCAAACGTAAGGACTATTTTAAGATTATTTTTTAGCATTTATTGCTTTTTCATGGTCAGACATGACCGACAGAGGAGGAGAGGATGAACGGGAGAAGAGGCGGGGAAGACATGGGACAAATGTCACTGGGAGCGGGAGGCGAACCCGGGACGGCCGCGTAGGTGTGTGAGGCACTATGCGGTGCGCCACGATGGCGCCCAAAGGTAACTGACGTCAATTACAGCTTGATCCGGCAATGATTTCATATCGATCCGGCTGATCAGCGTGTGTAGTATACAAAATGAATGCCATTACTGGCAATCAAAGCATCAGAAACTACCACCCCCCTCCCCCCTCCCCCCTGTCATGCATTCATGATGAAACATAATACCTATTATATACATTTGATTTGGAAATAGTAGCGTGTCCAGGGATGAAACGCCAATGCTTTTAGTAGAATTCATGTAGTGCCCTATAACTCAGCTTTCCAGGAATTAGCCCGGATCACTCCGAAACTATACTTATATTCACCATGGGATAACGCGCAAATGTATTCATGAAACAATGTATTCTTTTTTGCATCTTGGACAGAAGATAGTTACTGTCAAATGACCATAGTATTGTATCCATAGCTATAATATAGAATATAGATATAGCTCTACAAACAAGGTGACGCACCCCTATCTTTAAAGCGCAGTTAGAACAGGATAAGGCTAATCCCCGGCGCTGAATGAGTTAAGGTCTTACCCTGTTTGTATTAATATACTGATAACCAATATCCGTGTCTAGAATACAGTATTAAATTACCTGGGGATGTAGTAGTAGCAGCAGTAGTAGTATCAGGAGCTAGATGGAGTGGGGAATACATCACATATATTTTAGTTCTCTTGATCATTGCATTATGATGCTATTTGTTTTGATAGCCCCCAAATAGGTGATAGAAAATATCAATAAAATATTTGTGGTTGCTGATGGTGAAGGGAAAGATATTTTTTAAATAGAAATCCATTATGTGAATATCCAAAATCAAACCAACTTTACCGTGGTCCTTAGTAGTGACCGATAGCCTAGCCTACTATTAGACAAGTTACTACTGCTGTTTTTTATACGTTATTGAGACAGTACAACTATACCTTCAGTAGAACAGATTCTGCTCTGAAGAGTCCCCCTGATTTCTCGAAGTGCTTCAAAGTTGGTCACTCGAAACACATGCTTGTCTGTTGAAGACGAGGCGATGGTGTCCAACTCGGCCTTCGATGACCTTGAAGTAAAGGCTTCTCCGACCTAGAAGATATCCAGACATGGTGTTTTAGTGTTCTTGTATCAAATAGGAAAGATAGACTGTCAGGTTTTAAACTGTGTGGGTATCAAAAAGGGGAAGGCGGACACTTTTTTCCTCAGTTCTTGATAAAAAAATTCTGCAGGACACCCAGAGTGGTAGAACACATTTCAAATGGGATGTGAACATCTTACCCCGATTGCATATCGACGAACTCCTTTGCTGTTAGCTAAGGTTGCTGCACTGGGAAGGTCAGTGGAATCAGCTGATTTTCCATCAGTAATAATTACCAACACCTGCTCCACATTTGATCTGGACCCTCTGGCAGGTGAAAACACTTCCTGGCTGTCAAAAAGAAAAACACACTTTCATAACAATTTCTAGAAACACAAGTTGGGAGTTATATATATATATAGTAATTATTGGTATAAAAGTGCTTACACAACATATTTGATGGCTGCAGCTGTATATGTCGCTCCACTTAATTGAGAAATGCCATCAATATCAGATTCCCACAATCCAGAGCCATTAAAAGTATTAAAGTAATAATAGATGATAGGATACTTGGAGTACTGGGCAATGGCAAACTGTGAAGACAAAGGAAAAGCTCAGGTAAATCCTCCTGAAAAGTCAAATCATCCTGATTATGTTGTGTTAAGCGCTTCAAAGTATTAGGCACACAATGGGCCTCATTCATGAAGTGATATAAGAACAGATTTCCTCTTGTTTTGTTCTTAACACTTTGAATGCCCATCACAACATAACTCGTGTTATCAGCCCGCCCCCTGAATGCCCATCACGACAAATATCGTTTTATTATTTTTATTAGCGATCTGAATTCATATTTCATCAACTGAGTCTACCGTTGGTACAGCAGCCCCGCCAGGCGCTCAGATGTGAAAAAAGCGCCCCCTATCGTCTCTCAGATGGTAATGCACCCTTTTGGAATGGACTCGATCCATTCGAGCCGATCGGATTAATTGTGGACCATCAGAACAGCATGTAATATGTCTTTACAGTACATAGCTTTGGATCAATAAAAGGATCGATTTTTGGAATGACGATCAGGAATTGGAATAATCTTTTTGCATACCATCTGATCTCAGGTAAGGAATCTATTTTACCAGTCTTAGGATAATCAGACCTGTTTTCACGGAGATATAAGCTTTTCCCCTATATGTGATATGGCTGTTTGGCTGTGCGAGCGATCAGGAAATAAGAGAAGAGAGAAGAGAGAAGAGCATACGTATGCACCAGCGTGCATACGTACACATATACTATAGATAATCTAGCGTTTATTTGAAAACGATTCATAAATAGACCGAAAAATGACAACGTTCTAGAATATTCCAGTACAGGGCGTTTATCACGGAATATTTTTATTTTCCGTGAAAATTAGGGCTTTTCAAAATGCTATAAAACGGAAATGAACCGATAAAAAAACAATCCGCTTTGACAATGTTGACTGGAAAATTAGTCATTGATAAGCGACGGGCAGATTAGACACATAGCCATAATTTAAAACATATATATTAGGCGATATTAACGTTAACATTGAAGTGGTTGATGGGCATTCAAGGGGGTAAAAAGGAAAACACGGCCGGCTCTGAAAGTGTTAACTAGCATTCTTAGGCAAGACGAAATTCTAAGAGTGGTCGAGAGCACAGATAAACTCTTACCCAGATGAGAAAAAAAAATAAAGCCTACCATTGGTCAATTGCCCCCAAATATGACTTTAAAAACCCAGAACTTTTCAATAATAATAATAATAATAATAATAATAATAATAATTATTATTATTATTATTATTATTATTATTATTATTATTATTATTATTATTATTATTATTATTATTATTATTATTATTATTATTATTATTATTATTATTATTATGAGTATGAGTATGAGTATGATTATTATTATTATTATTATTATTATTATTATTATTATTATTATTATTATTATTATTATTATTATTATTATTATTATTATTATTATTATTATTATTATTATTATTATTATTATTATTATTATTATTATTATTATTATTATAACTTATTGCATGCGTTCTTCTTCTGAAATGGATTATATATTGTTAGAACAGTTAGGTGCCCTGGCCACCCAGGCCGTACGCATAGAATGCATATTTAGAGATCGTCTAGATCTATTTGCAGAGCCAGATGAGTGGCTGCTTAACCGTTTCAGATTACCAAGAGCGGTCCTTTTAGATGTATGCAATACTCCGGAGCCTCAACTCAGACACAACACACGCCGGTCAAATCCTGTGCCTCCACACCTACAAATTCTGAGCGCACTCTGGGTTTTAGCCACAGGGACCTTTCAGAGAGATGGCCGGTGACAGGTCCGGTATTTCCCAGCCTACTGCTGGATTGGCTCTTGATTAGCCTTTATATATGTCTATGTGTGAGCCTGTACCGTCCAACTTTCAGACTAGACATTGCAGATCAAATATGACTCCAGCAATAGCATGGCAATCTTGACATTAGAAATGTTGTCAGAAACATATTTCTTACTTTAGGTAGAGGCTCTACCTAAAGTAAGAAATATGTAGAGGTAGAGAAGATGTACACGCGAGCAGCTATCTTATACACTCGCATTTTATCAAGATCTCTTCACAAGCATGTTATTAACTACAGCGATTGTGGCTCCATTTCTGAATGGCTCGTTTCAAGAAGGAGGGTTCTTGTCACAGCTGAACTGCAGAAAAAGGCACACTGCACATATTTAACATTGTCTCAGTGTTGGGACAACCCCATATTCTGTAAAAACAATGAAACCGCAGGAAAAGGCAATATTCACAATAGGTCCCTGTTAAGTTAGGTCAAACATGAACTGTATCAGTCAGCGCATAGTTCGGCTATATAACACTTACCTGAGTATAATTTCCCACAAATGGAGTGATAAATGATTTTACAAAGTCCTTCATTTTGCTGAAATCATAATGGGATATGCTGCCTGAGCCGTCCAGTAGAAATGCTATGTTTGCTGAGACCCAGCATTCTGTCAAAGATGTACAGGAGAGATGGATGAGTGACAGGTGAAGAATGTCATGAAAAAAATTCTGTTAGCAAACACACTGCCAATCAGAAATGACTGTTGAAACACATGACAGAGTTGCTGAACTGCTAAAAAAGTACAAAATGGTCATGTGTGCAGAACCCAGTCTGACATGGTGAAAACATTCATCTCCAGAGGTCTGTGTTCAGGAAGGCTCTGCATTCTGTCCTTTGTCAATCTCTGCCTGGTGTCTCTAGTTATACGTTTTTGTCTTCAAAGGAAAGTAAACCATGGGCTTTCATACCAATTCCACAAATACAAGCTCACCTACAATTACATTACCATTCATCTTTTGATTGACATGATTGAAACCCTGCCTTGAAGGATATGATAACCCAAATGACAAAAAGTCTCACACACATCCAAAAACTCTAAATGGTTTTGCACACATTCATTTAGTTTGACAGTTATTGAGAGTACATTTGTTTTAATGTGGCCACCAGTGACGCCGCTGGAGACACAGAATCCGTTTAAAGTGCTTTACTTGCATTGAACATTGCATTGAACATTGAGGAGACATCATTAGAAAGCACAATGTATGTTTCCATAGTTAGGCAGATGACACACAATTGTACATCTCTGCTGAACCAAATGATCACACAGCTATAAACTCCATTTCCGCCTGTCTCTTAGCAATAAACAAATGGATGACGAACAACTTCCTAAAATTAAATGAGGGAAAAACTGAAATCCTACTAGTCGGTAGGACTTACAAGTAAGTAACCTACACTGGCTTCCGGTAACATTTAGAATTGATTTCAAGGTCCTCCTCCTTATATACAAAGTATAAACATTGCGATCATCTACTACTGGTCTATTGAAGGTTCCAAGCCACAGTCTAAAGAAAATCGGGGATGCAGCCTTTGCTAACTATGCACCAAAGTTATGGAACACACTACCTATGGACATTAGGGAAGCTAGATCTCTTAATATTTTCAGAAATAAGCTAAAAACGTACCTCTTCACCATAGCCTTCTAATACACCCCGCTGTTATGACTGTGTATGAACGAATAATGGACTCTGTGAAGCGCTCTGAGTCAGAGCAACAGTCAGTCAGAGAAGAGCGCTATATAAATCCAATCCATTATTATTATTATTATTATTATTATTATTATTATTATTATTATTATTATTATTATTATTATTATTATTATTATTATTATTATTATTATTATTATTATTATTATTATTATTATTATTATTATTATTATTATTATTATTATTATTATTATTATTATTATTATTATTATTATTATTATTATTATTATTATTATTATTATTATTATTATTATTATTATTATTATTATTATTATTATTATTATTATTATTATTATTATTATTATTATTATTATTATTATTATTATTATTATTATTATTATTATTATTATTATTATTATTATTATTATTATTATTATTATTATTATTATTATTATTATTATTATTGTTGATTGTACTGTAGCACTATTTTAGTCTGGCCATTCTATTGCATAATTTTACTATCTATTCTACTATTCTATTATTGCACTGTATTATTGGTGTGCAAACCAGTCAACTTACAAAAAAGAGCCTGTTGGAGGATTTCAACACGCTTTGGATAAAAGCACTATACAAATTGACCATTTAACATTTACACAGGCTAATGAAAGGTAATTTTAGTTGTCTTCACATAGTACTTGGTAAATGGTCTGTATTTATATAGCGCTTTAATCCAAATCGCTTTTCAATTTATGCCTCACATTCACCCATTTACTCACACACACACTGATGGCAGAGGAGACCATGCAAGTGCCAACCTGCTCATCGGGAGCAGTTAGGGGTTTACTCAACATGATGCCAGGAGGAGCCGGAATCAAAAAGGCAACCTTCCGATTACCAGACCACTACAAATGAATTGAAGCAGATCAAAACAATCTTATAAGATATGTCTGATTCGTCAGACCAGGAGAGGACTGCCTTCACGGTGGGCAGTGTTTGTTGCAGTCTCTGCCTGTAAGTGGATAGTAAGAGGACGGTGGAGTGATCTGATTCACCAAATGAATGAATGAATGGCGTGTTAGAAGTATTTCGGTAATACTCTGCACCGAGACACTTGGTTGAAATACCCAACTATGATGAAAGCAGCCTCTGGGTGCTTTCTGTGTTGCTGATTGTTTCATACAGAGTCTGTATTAGTGTTAGGCGGCACACAGCTATTGTAATACTGTAACAGCTGTGAACTCCCTCGGTAGCCAGAAGAGCCGACATGAGAAGGAAGACATTCCTGGTCTGGGGAACAGAATGTTTTTAGTGAGTGAACACTCCAAGGATCACTCCCAGAGTCACTGGAGAAGACATGTTTGTGTGGGTGACAATATTGTCAATATTGTCACAAGGAAAGATGAAATTACATACCTAGGGTCTATCCTAGAGGCAAATCTTTCCTGTGACAAAATGGCATCCAAGGTAATAAAAAAAGTCAACCAACAAACTCGATTCTTGTACCGGATCTCCTCTCTGGTAAACAAGAATACCCTGAAGACGTTGGCAGGAGCACTCATTCAAGGGTACTACGACTATGCTTGCACCTCATGGTACCAAAGCACCTCAAAGGCGCTAACGATTACAAACATCACAAAACAAACTGGTCAGACTACTACTTGACCTTACTCCTAGAACCCACCTCACCCCTGCCCACTTTGACTACCTAGGATGGCTTAGAGTAGACCAGGGGTTCCCAAACTTTTAAGGCCAGGACCCAGAAAATAAGTCGTCAGAGAGCCACGGCCCAATGCACATCGTCAGGCTTTTTTTTTTTTTTTTTTGCCAGGCGACCGATTTTTTAAGCCAAATATCACTTCAATCCTATTAAGTTAGTTCAAGTTAGTTATTCATTTATATGTGCTATTTATGAGAGGGCTAACTTGTTGCAAAATAATAATGATAATAATAATAGCCTCATTAAAATACTATTGTTGCTTCGGTTGTTTTCAGCGTTTTATGTGCATAATCTGTTATTTAGTTTGAAATGTTCGTTGAAATAAGTAGATTTTTCATTTTTGTTTATTTATTAAGTTAATATAAAACCATATAGTCACATTTTAGAATACAATAGAATAGAATTTTAGAATACAACTAGAAACACTGTCCTGGCCTGCTTCTAAGTTCAGTGACCTAAAAAAAAAAAAAAAAAATTTATTTTATTTTTTTAAATCATCTCGCTGCCCACCCGTGGCTGCTCGCGGCCCACCTTTGGGTCGCGACCCCGACTTTGGGAACCACTGGAGTAGACGACAGAGTACAGCGACTTGCAATGGGCCTGGTCTACAAGATACACTATACGACTATGGTACCCATGTACATGTCAAAATACTTCCCAAAGGTCAGTGAATACCACAACCACAACACCAGAGGAAGCTCAACAAATCATGTTAACCCCAGATTCGGCTCAAACAAGGGACTAAACACGTTTCACAATTATGCCACATCAATGTGGAACGCCCTACCCAAAGCTGTAAAGGAATGTGAATCCCTACCCACATTCAAAACCGCTCTAAAAGAGCACCTACGGGAGGCTGCAATTCTAAACTGGCCACCGTAAATGTCCAAACCCCCCCACCCCCACCCCCTCCTAATAGACAGTCTCCTCCCTACCGTATGTATATATTCTCTCCCAACCGTATGTATATTTCTCTCCCACCCACCCACCCCCTCCTAATGTACAGTCTCCTCCCCATCATATACTCTCTGTCAGGATCTATGGGTAACAGTACTGTATATTTGCATATCATATATGTCACAAATGTAACAGTACTATATACCTGTATGTCATGTATGTCCCTATGCCATACATATCATGATGTCATGTATGTTGTGTATGTCATAAATGTCACTATGAATTGAAAATGGGGGACCCTGATGTAAACAAGACAAACGTCTTTCTCTGGTCTGCACCCCCTTAACAATTGTATGTATTGAGCCGTACTGTATTGTACCCATTCTGCAATCTGTTAAATAAAGTTTTCATTCATTCATTGAAACTTTATTGATTTTTGCACCCTATTAAATATTTTTCTAAAGATGATCTGTGTGCTGTGTGTGTACCTTCCTTTTTGAACCTATCCTAATCATTCCTACTTTGAAAAGCTAAGGTCTGAGCTTGTGCCACATGATGACTCAACTACACACTCGTCCATCCTTTTCTGCTTCCTCCTTTGGCTAGTAGTATGTTCCTCAATCCCAAGGCCATTACATATGGCCTTTGTCCTGTCATACATGTCCACTGCCATCTCTGAGGTGCGATAACCTTTGAGTGTGTCCTGCACGCGTGAATATTTTCGGCAACCAACTTGTGTTTAGCGTTTCTCTGATTGGCCACTACACCCATGTGACCGCCGCAGCGCAAGAGAGCTGCAGCGCGGAAATAGGCTGTCTATTGCCTCGAGCTGCAGCGCGGAAATAGGCTGTCTATTGCCATTCTCTAAGACAAACTCTAACCTTAACCAGCTCATTAACAGTGCCTAAACTTAACCCTTCTAACCATAAGCAACTCCGAAACATTGCCATTCTCTAAGACAAACTCTAACCTTAACCAGCTCCTTAACAGCGCCTAAACTTAACCCTTCTAACCATAAGCAACTCCGAAACATTGCCATTCTCTAAGACAAACTCGAACCTTAACCAGCTCCTTAACAGCGCCTAAACTTAACCCTTCTAACCATAAGCAACTCCGAAACAATTCCTAACCTTAACCAACTCCGAAACAATGCTTAAAGTTATGCCTAAACTTAACGGCGAAAGAATGCGAATGCACGTTAAAAAAAAGACAAAAAAAATTGAAGGGAATCAAACTTGCCAGCAACGGGCCGTAGGATCCACAGCAATGCAGCGCTGCCAATTGAGCTAGTTCTGGATAGTAAAAAAGGGCGGATTACTGTTACATAATGCTGCCGCGACGGAGCTCCGCGGCAGAGCCGCTCCGCTCTGCTGCTGCCGCGTCGCCGCGGGGGCGTGGCTAGACGCAAGTTGGGCGTGGCTAGACACAAGTTGGTTGCCTTTAATATTTAGGCCCCCCGCACTGTGCTTTTAAATAGTACAGAGCTAGAGCTAGGTGGTCTGTAGGTAGGCTACTGTATATTTATTTCATAAATAGTGTTATTTATTTCATTAAAAGTGTTATTTTTTTTTCTGTGAAGATCCCGGAAAGGGTTATTAATATTTGGTTATGTGTGGCTTTCTGCAAAACAATAAATTTTTACGTTTAGGCACCCCTGCGATCGTCACACTTTTTCTGTTACAAACTGACCCCGGCCCCCACCAGAGAAGGGAAAAGTTATGTGGCCCTCACAGGAAAAAGTTTGGGGACCCCTGCTCTAAGGTCTTACTCTGTTGCCCCTTACCATATACTGATAACCAATTAACAATATCTTGTATAGATGAGTAAACAGAATATGTTATTACATTACCTGGGGATGTAGTAGTAGCAGCAGTACTAGTAGTAGTACCAGCTGTAGTTATTGGAGGATTTATAGTAGTAGTAGTAGTGTCAGCAGTAGTAGTAATAGTAGTAGTGGCTGGATGGGGTAGAGAGGAAAGAATGTTTTATTTTTTTAATACAACATTTTAAATACAAAAACAATGTATTTCTGCATGGCATCAGGTAATCATTTTATCCCCATCATCCATTGAAGTGATTTAACAGACAGACATGTTCCTTAGGGTAGAATATGATGGAGCTGGTGCTGAAACCACATTGTTTTTTTCTCCTTCAGATTTTTTAAATGTTTTATCCCAAACTTTTCCTTTGAGGTGGTATGTTGTAGTGACATGACAGCACCTCACCCCAATTAGCGAAAGGGGAGCACTATTATTAAAGGTTAAACCTTTACAAGGGCATTATGTTGCACACTTTAAAGAGGCATTTCACTGATTTGTATCAGGTTCTGTGTCCCCTGAATTCTGCCGCATCGACCACAGAGAAATGCCACTGGAAGCAGACACTGTTTCCTCAACAATTTTCAACTGCAGTAGAAGCTCAACTGGACAAAGGTTGAAAAAATAGTTGAGGAAATAGTGTCTGCAATTCACTAGAGGTCTGCTCTCCTCTGCGAGACGTCATCCGCCTTTGTTTCTCGTGGGGGTGAGGGGAGGTGGACGCGGCCAAACTCAAACCAGTGTTGGGCAGTAACACTTGACTGTAATTGTATTACTTTCCCAGTACGAGTAAAGTAAGGCTATTGTAATAACAGCTGTGAACTCCCTTGGTAGCCAGAAGGGCCGACATGAGAAGGAAGATATTCCTGGTCTGGGGAACAGAATGGTTTTAGTGAGTGCACACTCCCAGGATCACTCCCAGAGTCACTGGAGAAGACACGTTTGTGTTGAAACGTTAATGTTTTTTGCACCCTGTTAAATATTTTTCGAATGATGATATGTGTGCTCCAGTACCTTCCTTTTTTATCCTATCCTAATCATTCCTATTTTGTCTTCTCTTTAAAAAAAAAAAAAAGGAGGGAAACTTTTCAGCTCCAGGGAGGACAAGGCATTTTATTATTAGACAGAGGGGAGGGCATATAGAGTTTTTGCAATGTGTTAGCAATGTTGCTATTTTCTTGACTCCTCCCACCCCTGTGTACATGGTTTCTCCTGCTATGAGTGAAGATGTTCCCAGATTCAATGAGATGTCTCGCCTTCTATGTCGTATGCAGCACAGTTTGCTTTGGAATAACAAATTGGAATAAAGAGAAGAACAACACAGCATTCAAATCAAAATTTCTATGAAATTACGCAATCTTTCTGACACTGGGAATACATTCCACGAGATCCATAGATGTCCATAGATACCAAGAACATGCAAATGGACCTTGTAGAAGTGGAGTAATCTTCCATTTACTTAGGTATGTATTTTTAGGCGGATTTTCAGAAAATAGGGCTAGGGCTTAACCTTTTAACCTTGAGTAAATTGTGATGAAACAAAGGAGAATATAAATTATAAATTAATTATGATTTTTCTTTGCATCTTTGACAGTGAATAACACCATGCAAAAAATTACCAGACATGAAAAACTGCCACTGAGCTCGTTCAGTACCTTCTTGAGATAAAAAATCTAAGCAAATGAATAAAGGGAAGATGATTAAACAGAATGTTTTGTAGATACAGTACTGAATTTTGCCATCTGGACACATGCAATTTGAAATATTATTATAGAATATAGAATAGCAGGCCTATAAATTATCTTGTTATAGCCAACTCGCACATCTATGGATTGGGCCAAATCTCCTCTTTCAAATGCCAGAGTTCAATTTGGATTTAGTATCTACATGTGTGCAGCAAGAACCGTGAATGAAATCGAATGTAAATACAGTCAGTTTATTCTTTTTGACACAGGTCCGCCATTTTGGATCGGATTGCAACACTTTAACCTATTGGTAAACAAACGTATTGCGGACAATATACACTATGACTGCTGTTGTGACATGGTTAGGGTCTTTACTTTTGGATATATTTGGAAAAAGAAACTCAAAATTATGTCATACAGTCTGGAGAGATTGATTTATGACGTGATGTCATCTGCGGTCCGCCAGCGGACGCGCTCAGGCTAAAGAGGTTAAACACCCTTGGATTTGCTGCCCGCCTCATCTTGTCTGCTCTTGGGTCCTATTGCGCTGCCACACTTTTGTGACAGTATCTATCTTCTTGTCTGACTCTGGAGAAGACAGTAAGTGCCTTTTTCCCAAAATGTTGCCCTGTTCCTTTAACTCAATTTCCGCCAAAAACTAGTATACTCGTTATTGGGCGCCATCCTTTGAACGCCAACAACGAGTATACTTGTTATTTGATCGTTTTTCCTTTTTTTTATTTTAATATTCTATTCAATGTCATGGACCTGTATGTTGCCGTTAAAAGGCATACTGGGACCCGATGGTGCAGTACCGGCCAGATCCTGCTAGGTGGCAGTATCGAGAGTGCAGTAAACCCTGTTCCAGACCATGTGTTATGTTGTTCTGTAGACTTTTAGTACAGGGAAGCCTAGGGGTTCACTCAATCACATTGAAACGGGTCCGGGACACTCAATGCATGAAGCAGTGTTCCTATCTGTTTTGGATTACGGAGATGTGATTTATAGACATGCAGCGGCTTCCACTCTTAAGCCCTTAGACTCTGTTTATCATTCAGCCATTCGATTTATCACCGGTGATAGTTATGGTACTCACCATTGTATCCTATATAATAAGGTCGGGTGGGCCTCTCTGGCAGAGAGACGTAAGTTGCATTGCAATCTTTTTATCTATAAAGCCATAATTAGAGATTGTCCAAATTATATTAGTTCTTTATTGGAATGGACCACTGGACCCTGTCGTACACAATCCAGTTTTTGGCTTACACTTAGAGTGCCTAGAGTTTGTACTGAACTTGGTAGATCTGCTTTTGGCTTTTTTGCCCCTACATCATGGAATACCCTGCAGGAAACACTGAAACTAGACACTCTAGTGTCTATGGGTCGGTTTAGAACCTTAATGACCAATCAGGTCACCACAATATGTAATTGTTTTTAAATTATTACCTCTGTTTTAATTTTGAGCTATTTTATTCTTTTTAAAAGATTTTTTATAATTTTTTTTAATGTATTTTGAAATGTGCTCTCAATTATTCTGATTGTCTGATGTCTTTATATTTATGAACACACTGTGACACTTGTGTATGTAACATCTCGACGGCACTGTAAATGAGTTTAATTACTCAGTGTATTATCGAGTATAAATAAAGATTGAATGAATGAATGTGTTGTGTCGGATTATGTTGTGGACCAGATGGCGATCAAACAATTGGAATATTCTTTTTGGAATAGCCCCGATCAAACGTAAGGACTATCTTAAGATTATTTTTTAGCATTTATTGCTTTTTCATGGTCAGACATGACCGACAGAGGAGGAGAGGATGAACGGGAGAAGAGGCGGGGAAGACATGGGACAAATGTCACCGGGAGCGGGAGGCGAACCCGGACGGCCGCGTAGGTGTGTGAGGCACTATGCGGTGCGCCACGAGGGCGCCCAAAGGTAAGGACTATCTGACGTCAATTACAGCTTGATCCGGCAATGATTTCATATCGATCCGGCTGATCAGCGTGTGTAGTATACAAAATGAATGCCATTACTGGCAATCAAAGCATCAGAAACTACCACCCCCTCCCCCCTCCCCCCTGTCATGCATTCATGATGAAACATAATACCTATTATATACATTTGATTTGGAAATAGTAGCGTGTCCAGGGATGAAACGCCAATGCTTTTAGTAGAATTCATGTAGCGCCCTATAACTCAGCTTTCCAGGAATTAGCCCGGATCACTCCGAAACTATACTTATATTCACCATGGGATAACGCGCAAATGTATTCATGAAACAATGTATTCTTTTTTGCATCTTGGACAGAAGATAGTTACTGTCAAATGACCATAGTATTGTATCCATAGCTATAATATAGAATATAGATATAGCTCTACAAACAAGGTGACGCACCCCTATCTTTAAAGCGCAGTTAGAACAGGATAAGGCTAATCCCCGGCGCTGAATGAGTTAAGGTCTTACCCTGTTTGTATTAATATACTGATAACCAATATCCGTGTCTAGAATACAGTATTAAATTACCTGGGGATGTAGTAGTAGCAGCAGTAGTAGTATCAGGAGCTAGATGGAGTGGGGAATACATCACATATATTTTAGTTCTCTTGATCATTGCATTATGATGCTATTTGTTTTGATAGTGCCTTACAGTGTAAGTGCCTTACAGTGTATTGCAAGGTCTGACATTGACCAAATTTGATATGCATGACCTTAGTGGGCTCTAGGTCAACTCCTGAAAAGGGGGTCAATGTCAGACCTTGCAATCAAAAGTTAGGGGGCGCACTGAAATTATGGCAAGGGTTATTAGCCCCCTAACTTTTGATTGCAAAGTCTGACATTGACCCCCTTTTCAGGAGTTGACCTAGAGCCCACCAAGGTCATGCATATCAAGTTTGGTCAATGTCAGACCTTGCAATACACTGTAAGGCACTGTAAGGCTACTGTCCTGCCTCACTTCCAGTGATGAAGCTAAGCTATGCTAACGGAGCGTCTATTCCCAAAGCTAAAATGCACGTACAGAGACAAAAAAGGTATGTATCTTCTTGTCTAACTCCAGGGAAGATGTTAAATAAGCTAATTTCCCAAAATGTTGGAGTTCCCCTTTAAGCCGTAAGGTCCCCCAATTGGGGGACCCTGCTTTTCTTTATCATAAATCGTTCAATAGAGGCCGTATTAGATCCCCAATTATCATATCATGGGGTATCATTGGAAAGCCACACTCATTGGCTACAACCCTGTCCAAATCTTTTCGAGATCGCCAAATGATTGACGGAGCTAGAGCCCCCGGAGGTCGGGGGTGGTAATGTGTACTTTGGCGCACGCCTTACATATCGGCATGTAACTCGAGAACCGCTGAACAGATTTTGTCACCTGGACGAGCAATTGACAGGCAACAAATAGGGCTTTAATTCTATCTATATATTGTATTAAAAGAAATGCACACCCGAGCCGCTAGAAGTGGCGCGTCGAGAATCGTCCTCATGAGGGCCCACATGTGGGCCCTTGGATGTTAAGAGTTTTTTATTTTTATTTTAAAAATGTTTTGCCAAGAGTAGAGACCATAACCCTATCAAAACAACAGTCAAAGTGTATATTTTCATTTTTACCGAAAATAAGAACTTATCTGAAGAATGCTAATTATATATATTTTATTGTAAAACCGTGAGGAAATCACTAAATCCAGATTTAACCCTGCCATTGGAAAGAGGAGCCTTTTCCCTATCCATAGATGTATGATTTGGCCATAATAAGGTCAAGGTCAAGTTCAAGGTCAAATATGAATTGATAATTAAAATCGATTATCATTTATTACTGTATCTACAAATCCTTCTGTTTAATCATCTTCCCTTTATTCATTTGCTTAGATTTTTTGTACAGTTGATCTCAATAAGGTGGTGAATGAGCTCAGTGAGCAAGCTCGGTTTGCGCACAATTATAACACAGTGTTATTCACCGGCACAGATGCAAAAAAATATCATCATTTATATTCTCCTTTTTTTCATTACAATTTACTCAAGCCTAGTAATATTTCGGACACTGGGAATACATACCCCCAGGTCCCTCGATGATACCAAGAACATGCAAATTGACATTGTAGAAGTGGAGCAATCTTCCATTTACTGAAATTTCTGAAAATAGGGCTACAGCTTAACAGGTTAGTGATTTGTTTGGGATTTTCTGTATTTTTCACCCCAATTTAGTCGTTATGTCAATTCCCTTCCTGGTTGTTGCGCGCATTGCCCCATGGCCTGGGGAGTGTGTAGAACTACCACATGCCTCCTCCGATTCATGTGGAGTCGCCAGCTGCGATACGATAACAATATCACAAAATATTTGTGTTTTACACATCTTTATGTAATGGGTTTAGGTGTTTTCCAAAAAGGAGTGAGAGGAGTCAACACTACATCAGTCCCCTCTCCCCCTCTGCCACTAATCTCTTGTCACATACACCATCTCACCGCCTTCTCACACAACCACAGATAAACAACAGATCAGCGCATCAACAGACTAACGTTCATTCTCTTGCGTACAGTAGGCTTTTACTGCTTCTCGGTCTCAGAAAACCAACTCAAGTAAGATGTCATTATTTTTTTAATTTCATTGGCCACACAAAATTTTCAGCATCAGTGGTGATTTTCAGGTCATTGAGAGGCGAAACCGGAGGTGGTAAATGTTTTGGCTGTTTGGACTTACATCCACACCGGCTGGGTAGTACACACTTGTCCCCACTCAAGATGAAGCCAGGGTCACAGACACACCCTTCCACACAGGGTTTGTTACAAGAACGTCCTGAACCAGAGGGGTTCTGACAGCTGGGCTGAGAGCAGGCCGGGCCACACGGGTCATAGTGACTGTTTGGGTGACACCTCAGGGCTGGGGAAGGAAGGGAAGAGAGAGAAAGAGAGAGAGACAGAGAGAGAGGTGGGTGGGTGGTGGGACACGAAGAATAGGAGGAAAGTATTAAGGTGGAGCGATGATTTGAGTTAATATTTATCAACAATAAAATAAATACAATATAGTGTAGTATGGTAGGTATAGTGTATAGCTTGTGTTTTCAAACTGTTTGTCAGTAGACACACATTTTCATAATAAATATTCCTACGTCCCAAAACTGATTTGGAACATTATTTTCTAAGCTAATACAACTAAACCGATGTTACTTTTAGACAGTTAATCTACTGGCCTACTGTACAGTGTTTTATTAAACTATTGTTAAATGGACTTGATAGGGTGTTGGCTTCATGATACTTGAAGAAAATCATTTGGAAGACCAACACCCAACTCACACTTGAAAAACACTATATATTAATGTAATTATTTAAAGACTAAAACATAAACACACACTAACACATACACCTCCCACATCCCACTCTTAACACATTCAATATATATACCTGTATAGGCCCACATAATACATCCACACCAACCTCATCCCCCATACCCATTCTCTCTTCACACATACTTACGACAGAAGGTATCGTTCCTCCACATGATGGGAACTCCGGCCAGGGCGCACATGTCGGCGTAGCTCTCAGCGGCCTGACACAGCGCCACCATGTCCCCTCCCGTGGCGCACATGTCGTACACGCAGTTCTCAAAGTAAGGAGCAGGGGGCACCACAGCGTGGCACGGCTTGAAGATGCCTGAGGGTAAACATAAAACGGGATGAGAAAGATTATGGTTTATTTGAAGAATTAAACAAGGCATCACCGCATGGTATGGTTAGAAGATATACATGTCGGTTTGAGGGAAAGACATGAGAAATAGAGGTTGAGTGGTAAAGACATGTACCAGGGACAATACAGTTGTAAAGGTGGGGTACTGGGTGTGAAATTGTGGTCTATTGGGATACACAAATGCCAGGATGCAACTAGAGTGTGTCACAGCTTGAATATACAAAGGATCAAAAGCTATGAAATAGATATTGTTGTGAAATGTTGGAGAAAAGGTGAGTAAGTTGAGTGGGGAAACTCAAAGGCCAAGGGGGCACTAACATTGTGGAACTGTTTGAAGATATGATGTTAAAAGAGGAAATGTTGAAAAATATAATAGGATTTTGAAAGTTGTTGTGAAATCTAAAGGACAGAATATGAGATAGTTGTGATGGAGTGCGAACGTAACAAATGTACTGCATTCATGAGATCACAATTACATACAGTAAGTGTATTTTTATACTACTAATTCTTAATATGTGACTCATCTACAGTGTTATATTAAAACATGAAGGTTTTGAATCATTATGGGTCTTTATTCACATTGCTGTGCCTTTGTCCCTAGGTATGAACATGACTAAGCTACAACATTGAGGGTAGGGTGACATGATGACATATCTCACCATTAGGATCAGTGATCAGCCCACAGATGCTGGGTTTCTTGTATTCCTCCTCCTTGTCTTCAGGACAAGGTGGCGGTGGATCTACTACATTGCAGCTGAGGAGGAGAGAGGGATGCAGGGATAGACAATGAAACAGATCTCATCGACAAATCTCTTTACTCTGTATCAGACCAACGAATAAAAGAGTAATGATGAAATGTATTGAACATACGGTTATCTGTATAACCATAGTTATGTGAGTAATAGCGACGCTCTGCACCTACTGGAATATATCCCTATATCAGTCTATACACTGAATAAATCTCCACATGCACCTATACACACCCATTCGCCTGGCCACACCCCCATCCGCTCCTCTACATAAGCAGGGGTGTGGCCATACTAACAGCTCCTTCCCAAGTCTTTCACCACCAAGGCGAAGACCACGGGTTCCTCAGTGAGTCCGGCGCAGAGCGTTGCTATTACTCACATAACTATGGTTATACAGATGTTATGTTATGTTATACAGATGTTATGTTATGTTATCGTCATAGCTTCCGCTCTGCACCTACTGGAATACAGGAGCTGAGCAGAGCGGAAGCTCGACAAATGTACCCACTGAGGCACCACACAACCATCAGAACCGGGAAGGACCCGAGCCCCCGGACCCCCCTAGTGGAGGACGGGAGGGAAACGGATCCGACGTGCGAAGAGGGGTTTAGCAACTGAAACGCACAGGGTGAGCAGACCGTGGGACTTACCTTCCCACAGAAGAACCCACGACTACACAAACGCGCAACCCACATGCCACTAGGGAATGAACAGGAAGAAATAAAACCCCCGTTACAACCCCTAATATCACGGGGTCAAGGGCAAAAACCCAACCCCGTGGCAAGGCCGTAGCAGCGGAGCGCGAAGGAGGACCCAGCCCGGAAAAGGGGGCCTGGTGAAGCCAATGACACCGCAGCATCGAGACCCCACCAGGCAGTCACTAGTGACACCACCCCCCACATCGCCAGCGTATTCGGACAGGGCCCATCCAAGAGCAGGCCCTTCCCCCCTACAGCACGCCGCCCTGAAGCACTCAAGAGGCTACACCCACAGCGGGACCAGGCAGCGCACCGGGGAGACAACCCCCAAAAGAGGTCGATCCCTCAATCCAGGCAACAGGTCACTCGACCTGAGCCTGGAGCACTGCGGACTAGACAGGCGCCAAAGGGGTCTGCTGAAAACAGCACCCCGGTGGAAGGGGCGTACGGTATGCTGTGCACCATGTCGCAGCCTCCACAAAAAAACCCAGACCCTCTAGAGGGGCCGAGGCAGAGAAGGCAGACACGATTGGCAGACGTCATGAAAGGTGCAGGGGCACACTCGCAGGCAGACAGGGCCAAGCCCGGCCTAACCCGAGAGTCGACTCCGCTACCAACACACCTGGAAACCAACCTCCACCTTGGTTCTAACATGAGGCGATTGTTCCTATAACCCCCCCAAGAAAAAACTCCAAAACACAACTGCGGGTATACACTGGCTATACAGCAGTACAAGTGTTTCAGTTCTAAAGAAGGGGTTAACCCAGGCCAACAGGTCGACGAGAACGAGTCCGGACCTGGGCCCGGTGGACCGGGACGTACACAGGGATGCCAGAGGGGTACAAGAACCACCTCGACAGCCCCCTCCCAGCCCCGCCAAGCAGGAGAAGAGAGGGGCGAAAAAAGAATGGGGAAGGACCAGGCTCCTTTAGCACAGCGCAAGGTACAACACAATATGGACCAAGCAACAGTGAAGGATAACACGCAGTGAAACAACCACGAACACCTCCATAACATCAAACCCTGCAATGCCCCGGGCCGACCCGGCATTTCCCCCCCCGAAAAAGTCCCTCAGGGTACCAGAACAGCAGATCTGTGCCCCGGTGGACAACAGGTTAACTGACCTGGTCCGGCGCGACCAGAACCAGTCCTGTGTCCTAATCACGGCGCCATCCCCAGTCCCAGGAGGGGGGTAGGTACGCGTGTCGATCTAAAACATCACAGAGGGCGCCACCAAGACGGTCAGAACACAAAGCACCAGGCCCGGTGGCCCACCCCAAGGGCGTGAAACCCCTCTGCCAATGCTTTGATCTATTCCGTTATCATCCCCATGAGAGATGAACGAGAATTCGACGAGACAAGCCTAGTACACTGGCGCTTGGAAGAGACAAACTCCATCCCAGTTGCCCCATAAAAACAGCATTTCAATGATGAGCAACCAAGGCGTGCAAGCCCATGCGTGGTTCCATACAGAAGCACCCAGGGCCACCACTTATGTACACGTCGAGACCCAAAACATATCAATAGAAATTCTAACAAGAACCCAGATATCGTTCCTCCAAGCCGCCTGGGAGAACGGCAAGAAGCCGCCAAAAAATACGGACATGGGTCCCATATGATGCGGCCGAGGGAAAAACAACACCCCGTCAACCCGCTCCATAAGAGAGGGGACGGGGAACCCCCAGAGAGACTTCCCACGTGAGCAACAAATTGAAAAGAGCAGAACTCCTGAGTTCACATGCACCGCAACACCCAATTTGACAACAACAGAGGTCCACACATGGAGCCTGAAAATAACTCACGGAAGTCTCCAACCAATAGAAACGCGCCCAGTGACGTACTCTATGGCGGGGGGAATCCCATGACTCACCTGGCCAAAAAAGGCGAGGAATCAGGGAACTCCCTACCCCCCCCCCTCTCCCTACCCCGTGCCGCGCTGACCAATCAGTGCGAAGGACAGAAGGCCCAACCCCCTGACCAATCGGAAAAGAGGGAAGGAGGGGTTTATCAGTTCACCCCCTCATGACCCCACACCCCGGATACGATCAAAAACAACCATCAGCGGTGATATCTATGTAGCCAGCATGCTATATGAAGAAGCGTATATCCTACCAGGATAAGCTAAACCAACACACGCCAGCCACAGACGACAACTCGTCTGCAAACAGGGTTTATAAACAAGGCCGTAGGCTTATGTGCGAACACGACACCCGTGTTTCATGTTTTAAGAAAAAAACACAGAAGGTTGAGAGAGGGTCTAAGACCTCGGTACAAGCTACACACACGAGCACTTCTGTAGGCTAACACTCCAACAAAGTTGTGGACTCGATGCCATCATTTCCAATGTAACAGAATACACACAACCCCCTCAGACAACAGTAAAAATTACCACTACTGTATAAGAAGAAACATATTTCTTCAGGATGAGAAACGAAAAGTTTCTAGCCACAGGCCTTGCCAAGCACACATATATGTAGCGACCAGAACGATTCAAAAAGTCCTGCTCTCCTAAACAACCCCACAGCTAGGCGAGGGTTCACACATCGTATCCCCAACATATACAGTGAATAAACACACAGTTTGTAACTAAAAATAGTCCCTCACCAGGAGGGACCCTTTATTTAATTGCAACAAAATCATATGGTTGGGGCGGGGAAGGGAACAGGGGTAAACAGGGGAACGTCACTAGCGGCGCCTGCCACGTGCAGCACGGTGCTTGCCCCCACGGGGAGCCGGTCCGGAGGGACGGTTCTGGGGCGCCTGGTCATGTCGATCCCTACCGTCACCTCCGGGCGTGGGTCAGCTGGCTGCGGCGGACGAGGCACTCCCTCCACTCCTGGCCTTCTTGGACGAAGGCCCAACAGCGGCGGCGGTGGTGGCGGTGGCTACGGTCGTGGACCTCCTCTGACGTGGCCTCCGTCGGACATCACCGGTGGCATCGGGTGGGGGGAAATGGGGTTGGAGCACAACGCGCTCCTCCTCCATCTCTCTGCATGCAGCCGTCATCTGCTGCATGGCAGACCCGAAGAGCCCAGCATCGGAGAGGGGGGCCGTGAGCAGGGGAATCCTCTTCTGCTCCGGCACCCTCGCTTGCTCCAGCCAAAGGTGGCGCTGGGACAGAGTGGCCAGGGCGCGTCCCTTCCCGGCGGCTATTCCCTGCAGCTGAGTCAGGTGCAGGATGGCTCCAGCCGCCTTGGCATGAAGGAACTGATGATGATCGTCCAACACCGACCCGCCCGCCATCATCCCCAACATGAAGCGCGCCAGCTGCGCGATGTTGGACGTCGCAGCCAGGCTCTGAGTCGCGGCAATGTATGACTGGTCACTCCAGTTGGCCATCTGCCTAGCCGATTTCCCTTGGGGAACCGGCTTCCGCAACGGCTCCCACACCACTTCGGGACAAAGAATAGATGCCATCGGGCTATCGAGGCACCCCTTCCTTTAATCCCTGGACCAAACCCGCCACCCACGTGACTGGCACGTAGGCGGGGGTAAGGCCAGTGATGTGGGAGATTACCTGTCCCTGACGCACGTAGGCCTCCATCGAGGGGAAGAATGGGCAGACAACGCCCGTCTCCCTCACAGGACGACGTTGCCAGAGATGACCTATCAAGTCATCAGGGATAGGTGCAGGCAGAGGCTGCGGCAACGCCACGCCATTAGTGACAGTGGCGGCCGCCATGAGCTCCAGGAACAAGGCACGCAATTCCCCATGCGCACCTCCCTCCACATAGCCCGCATCCCTCACGTACGGGAGGCTGCCATGTGTGGCGCCACCATCCGACGTGGTTGATAGCTGGGCATCTCGTCTCCGAGTCGGAGGTTCTAACCCAACATCGGAGGACAAGGGACCCCAAGGAGACATATCACCCCCTGCCACACCCTGAGGGGGAGAGTGATACGTCTCCAACGGGGCATCAAACAAGAGCGCTCCCGCTCCCTCCATAAAATCCTCAGTTTCCATCGGATACGGAGACAAAGCAGAAGCACCCTCGTCTGGCTCCAGCAGTTCCCCAAAGCCAGGCCGTTCGCCCCTGCAACTCACCACCTCACGACGGGAGCGAGCAGAGGCGAAGAGCTTGCGTCTCAAATCCTCAGCCACCAGAGGAGCCGTCGGCCTGTCGGCCGACCGTCCACTGACGGGGGAACCAGAGCTGGAACTAGGCGATCTCACGGGAGACAACTTTGGTTCAACAGCCCCTCGGAGAGGCAGACTCCCCACCGGACACCGCTCGGGCGCATCCGACGGCCACAACCGTGGAGTCAGAGCAGCCCCACGACGCACGGCGGAGGCGGCAATGGAAAACCGCTGGTGAAGGGTGACGTTGTGAGCGCTCGAACCCCCCGACTTAGATGAAGACATTATATCTTAGCTTTTTCTCATAAACTGTGAGAGAGAGAAAAAACAAGAAACAATGTCCATGCAGCTCCTCTCCAACAATTATTTTACACTAAACTCAAGTGGTGTATACAGACACTCGCCGTGGTGAAAATAAGGAAGGAGATGTTAGTATGGCCACACCCCTGCTTATGTAGAGGAGCGGATGGGGGTGTGGCCAGGCGAATGGGTGTGTATAGGTGCATGTGGAGATTTATTCAGTGTATAGACTGATATAGGGATATATTCCAGTAGGCACAGAGCGGAAGCTATGACGATAACATAACCGCAGCAAATTTTGATTTAGTCTTTTGACTCAAATACTTAGTTATAGTCACATTTTAGTCATTTGATTATTGTTAGTTTTAGTCTTGTTTTAGATGACAAAATCTACGTATGTTTTCGTCTTGTTTTAGACGGGAAAGAAAATCGAAATATGTTTTAGTCTATTCTAGTCAAATGCATTTTGGTAAATGTTGTGTGTTCGTGTAACTCACTCTCGTCGTGTATCAGGGACCTGCCAGCTGTCTCCCAGTTCCTTGGTGTCGGCTGCTGGTAAACCATCTGGTTTAATGTTGTCATCGTTGGGTTTACCATTAAAGTTCCCTGCAATGAGAGAGAGGGAGAAATATTAGGACTAATCTATAGAGAACATTTAGAACTGTTAGAACATTGACATTTAGAATTTTAGTTTGTAATTGAATTGCTTTACCAGTCACCAAATAATCTATAGTACTTTAAACAAAGTACAGTTTACAGCAAGTCCCTGTTCATGTTTTCAGGTGAACAACCTAATTATTTAAACATGTTAAGAGTGTTGTGTACAACATTCTCAAAGACAGTAGAGGTTGAGTACTTTTGGGTGATGTATCACATTGACTTTTAAAAGTGCTAATACATGGGCATCCCATAACACTGATTTACTGTATATGGTTCTTCATATAAAGTGTTAAGTTGTCCTTCAGAGCTTAACACATTGAGTGCCAGCCATGAACAATCTCGTTATTTCATGCCATGCGTTGAGTGCTAGGGACGAGAAATCTCGTTATTTAATTGTTATTGCTTTTATTAGCGATATCCATTCATTTTTCATCAATCTAGCCTCACATTATCATTGCGACTTTCTATGAGCTCGAACAGGGAAAATACCACCCCTATCGTCTCCCGTATGGTAATGCACCCATTGGATTGGACTCAATGGAAATGCATGATAAAAAAAAACTCTGGATTCCACATTTTACTTCTCAGGCATGTAACCGGAGACCATTGGATTCATTGTGGACACTCAGAGCAGCGTGGATTATGTGTTTCAGGTACCTAACGTTGGATCAATAAACGCGATCGATATTTAGAATGGCGATCGGGAATTGGAATAATCTTTTTGCAGAACATCTGATGTGAGGTAAGGAATCTATGTTACCAGTCTTGGGGTAATCAGATGTATTTTTCATATATCTCAACGTGTCTGTGTGTGCGTGTGCGTGTGTGTGTGCGTGTATGACGTTAGCGCTGACCAGGAAATAGATAATAGATTTTTCAGCACGCTTCTCTAGCGTGCATACTGTAAGTACACATATACTATCGATGATCTAGCGTTTATTTGAAAACGATTAATAAATCAGCCAGAAAATGACAACATGTTGTGTGTATTCCAGTAAAGAGCTATTATCACAGAATGTTTTTTTCCCCTAGACATTTCCAAAAACGTCCGTTTTTCAAAACGGTTTCAAACGGAAATGTACAGATGAAAAAACAATCAGTTTCGTACATGTTGACTGCAAGCAAGTCATTGATAAGCGACGGGCGTATTAGACACATTAGCCATAATATAGAATATAGAAATAGAGGGCGGTCAGGTGGCATAACAGAGATTGCGTTCGTCACCAACCCCGGAGCGGCTGGATTCGCCTGTTCGAATCCAGCTCACAGCTCCGGGGTTGTCACCAGCTTGGCTGGCCGTTCACACTAATACAATTGGCAGTATTAGAGGGTGGGAGAAGCTGGCGGGGTGGGTCCGGGTCGTTGTAAACAGCGACTCCTACAGTTCGGTCGGGGCGCCTGCTAAGCGCGGATAGGACCTGAGTGGGATAGTGTGATCCTTCCACACGCTACGCCCTCTCAGTGAGAATCCGCACTGCCAGGTGAAAAGAAGCGGTTGATTGGCTGGACGTGTGTCGGAGGAAGCACGTGGTAGCCTCCACTCTCCCAGACCGACTGTGGGGGGTAAGTGCGCAGCGACCAGGAAGGGGATTGGGAATTGGCATAACGACTAACATTGGGATGGGAGAAAAATCGGAGGAAAATGGAGGGGGAAAAAGATAAAAAAAAATATATATATAGAAATAGCTCCGCGAAAATCATGAAATATCGGAAAATCTGTCTCAAAAGGCTGGCATTCAAGTGATAAATCGTGCGCCCCCTGCTGGTACGCAAAGTGTTACATAAACACTGATATTACAGCGCTTAGGCAGCACACATCTCAGTTTAATCTCTGGTGATACAAGTTAAAGAGGACATTTCATGTATCTTTTCAACCATTTTATATGATTTCCTTGAATCTGTGGAACATCGTCGTACAGTACTAGTCTAAATCAAATACAATTTTAAAGGGGAACCATCTTATAAATGGCCTTCTTCAGTGTTTAGCATTGTTTCCTAGCTATGTGGACTTATATTAATATGATCTATGTCTCTAATTCTCATATTGGCGCATTCTTCCAATTCTCTTCTCACAATATTCACCCTCACTGAACTGAGTCATCTGAAAATGTGCTGATTTGTGATGTCAGAGAGACACCGCTGCATGATAATGTCCCAGATGCTTCGAAGGCCACAAAGTGGTTTAGGAGCCCAGCCTCAAAACAGCTTAAGATCTTCAGGTAGAAAAATGCAGTTTTTGAAGACTTGATTAGAAATACAAAACAATGAATTAAAATATATATATAATTACAGAGGTGTTCCATAAACTCACAGGAATTGTGTAAAAGTGCCAAAATAGTGAAATAAATAGCAAAATAGTTCCCCTTTAAATCTTATTTTCAAGCAACTTTCTTCCTTTGTATTAAACACGCCATGTTTGGTGGATATGACACACATCAAATTGAAGTGAATGATTTCCTTCCCCGTCTGATTGATTGATTGATTGATTGAAAATTGTATTAGCAGATTGCAGAATGGGTACAATACAGTACAGCTCAATACACACAATTGTTAAGGGGATGCAGACCAGAGAAAGACTTTCGTCTTGTTTACATCAGGGTCCCCCATTTTCAATTCATCATAACATATATGACATACTCACATACATGACATACAGATAGACAGTACTGCTACATCTATACATTTATGACATACCAGATTTACAAATACAGTACTGTTTGTGATACAAAAAGAGTCAAAAAAGAGAGTATATACACTTGATAAAGAATCTGTACATTGGAGGTCGTTGGGTGGGTGGGGTGGCGGGTTAGGCGGGGTGGGGTAACTGTACATTGGATTATCCACGAAACCTTACTTGGTCCCAAGAAGAGGGTCTCGTGTATTATTGGGTTAGGACATTTACTGTACATTGGAGGGGGTTGGGTTACGACATTTACACGGGCCAGTTTCGAAATGCAGTCTCCCGTAGGTGCTCTTTGAGAGTGGTTTTGAAAGTGGGCTACCCCACAGTCTGGCTACCCCACACTCAACAGTAAGACACCTTTACACACTGGATAGTATATTAGATGGCCAGCATTCTTAGCTCCAAAAAGGAGAGCTAATACTTTCATTAAAGCTAATCAATTGCTTGTTTCCCCATTGTGACAACACAACAAGCAATAATTCTTAACAGCTTGTTAAGGCTTGGTAATCTGAAAACTTCAAACCCTGGCCAAATGGCAAGGAGTACATCATTTTCCCCCAGCACCTAGATAACATTTCAGACTGCCAAATCAATACAAAGGGTATACAAAAGCCAGTTTAAATTAAAAAAGAAATAATACACAAATATACAATTATAAAACTGCAATTCAGCATACAGGTATGAATTATCATTTTTGTTTAGTCTTATTCTCTTTGAGCTAGCACTGATGTAGGAGCTATTGTCCCTGAATGCGTACATGTACAAATTAATTCATTATCTTTAACTTTTTAATGACCAACTGTGTAAGAATGGATTATTATTAATTTGCTAAACTTACCACACATGCCACAGAGCAGGCCATTGTAAGAGGTGGGCAGAGTGACGTCAGCATAGTGGTTGCAGTCAAAGCGCACCCTCAGGCCAAAGGGCGTCTCCAAGACCACAAACCTACCACTCAGGTAGATCTTTACCCCGTTGGTCAGGGTGACAGGAGGGGTCACCAGGGTTCCGTTCACCTGGTAGAAAAAAGGTAAATAGATATGCAATATTGATATTATTAATGCTGATATACTGTATAATACTTTATGAGTAGAATATCCCTCCTAGTTACACATACAGTCGCCCACAAAAAGAGGTCATGATCGTCTGCATTGCAACAACACCCCTGGAGCAGTGCTGGGGTTCAGTGTCTTGTTAAAAGACACTTTGGCAGAGATGGTGGTCACAGTAGATGTAATAGCAGCCACCCTCCGGTTACTAGCACAGAACTGGAATACACCCTCTTGTCGGTAATGGAGAGAGAACCAGTAACCTTTCGGTTACTGGTCAACACGTGGGTGTGTGTTGAAAAAGTTATTTCCATGCCTCCTTACCAGTACTTGGCATCCTTTCCCAAGGATAATGGTGGTTCCATACACGTTGATCACCACAGCTCTCACATAAGACACCATCTTATTTTTCCCTCTGTGTTCGTTCTGAGTTTCAACGGTGAAGTACGGCAAGTCGGATGTCTCGTTGCAGGGTTTGGTCAGAGTGTAGGAGCAGGCGCCCATGTAGTGGTGCATCTTCTTGTCAAAGGAGTAATAGTGGGGGTCACCTGATACCCAGCAGGTGCCCGTTCCTGGAAGGTGGTGGAGGGGAGGATTTAATGTGTACTGAAATGTTATCTTTATTATAAATTATGATACTGAACATATGTTTTATTCCCTTGGTGAAGATGATGGAAGATGCCCGTAAGATAATTGTGTGTGTGTGCTTGTGCGTGTGCGTGTGCGTGTGTGTGTGTGTGTGTGTGTGTGTGTGTGTGTGTGTGTGTGTGTGTGTGTGTGTGTGTGTGTGTGTGTGTGTGTGTGTGTGTGTGTGTGTGTGTGTGTCGTACCAACATGATGACATCCATATTCTCCATCTTGTAGCTGGCAGATCTCGGTGACGGGGGCACAGCTGGTGGTGTTGCACTGAATCCGACCTCCTGAATGACACACACACTTCTCCTCACAGCTGTCCATGTACCAAACATCACCCACCTAACACACACACAGAAGCAAAAGGAAGACACACAGAACAGGTGAGTATACCCAACTGGCCTCTGAAACTTGAGTGTCAAGAAGGTAGAGAATTTAACATTTTAAAAGGTTTAAAAAATGTGGTTGATGGAGTTGGATTATCTATTTTATACTCTCAAAAAGTTTTGACCCAAATGCATCTCCTGGGTTAAGATTCTTTATAGCTTCCTTGTAAAATCAATCTGTACTAATAACTAATAATAGCTCTCATCTTTCTTCCTTTATTGTTAATTAGGATCCCCATTAGCTAACACCATGACGTCAACTAGTCTTGCTGGGCTCCAACACAGATTGTACAAGGTGTAACAAACAATTATATACATTCAAACGTTACATTATATGCAAAAATACATGATGATTAAGTATTTACATTTAGTCATTTAGCTGATGCTTTTATCCAAAGCGACTTACAAGTTCTGTACAACAACTCTATCATCTGAGTAACCATGTCCATCAAAGTGTTGAGTGCTACAGTGTAGGTTAGTTTATTAGGACAAGTTTATGACAGTAAGGTTAGTTAGGGTTAGATTTCTTTTATTTTAGATTTTCTTTTATTTGATTAAAAACAATTATTATTTCAGATAATGGTTGAAGAAGTGTCTTTAGTCGACGGCAAAAGATTGGATGGGTTTTGGGCTGTCCTAACTGGGGTGGGTAGTTCATTCCACCATTGTGGGGCAAGGACTGAGAAAAGGCAGGTTCTCCTTGATGACCCTCCCAGAGCTCGGATAGGAGTGGGTCTGAGACGGCCAGAAGATGGGGTATTGAGGGTCTGTAGTTAGAGACCATTGACCGGAGGTAGGCGGGAGCGGTTCCCTTTGCCGCACGGTATGCATAATGCCAGGTCGAGGGCCTTGAAGCGGATTTGTGCAGCAATGGGGAGCCAGAGCAGGTCCCTAAGAAGTGGGGTGACATGGGCCAACTTCGGTAGGTTTGAGATCAGGCGGGCCGCTGCGTTCTGAATGAGTTGAAGAGGCTTGGTGGCAGTGGCCGGGAGGCCAGCAAGCAGTGCGTTGCAGTAGTCGAGGCGGGAGATGACTGTTGATTGGACGAGGAGTTGGGTGGCTTCTTTTGTCAGGAAGGGGCGGATCCTTCTGACATTGCTCAGGAGGAATCTGCAGGTTCTGGTTGTCGCCATAAGTATGCCATAAGACATTCTGATCATTAAACTAGTAGACATTACAAACTAAAATAATATGCAAGCAAAATCCATCGTTTACATTGCATTGTGGGACAAGGATGCCTACTATCACCTCTACTTTTTACCATAGCAATTGAACCACTGACAAATAGAACTATGAGGGGAAGAACATATTAAAAGCATACAAAGAAAATACTCCGATCACAAAATGTCTCTTTACGTAGCCAAAATGCGTTTACTTTTGTCTGAGCCTCTCACTAGATTGTCAAATGTATTACATTTGTTGGGTGGATTTGGTTGAATCTCTAGCTATGAAATATATCTCTAGAAGAGTAAAAGCATATCAACAAATTACACAGCCCAATAAAATGAACCCACTTCAATTCCCTTTAAGTTATGCCCCCCCCCCACTCACACGGCACCCTGCTTGCTCCAACTCCTCCCATACACTTACCGGCCTGTAATGTCCGTTTCCGTCAGTACATCCACACCGGCTGGGTAGTACACACTTGTCCCCACTCAAGATGAAGCCAGGGTCACAGACACACCCTTCCACACAGGGTTTGTTACAAGAACGTCCTGAACCAGAGGGGTTCTGACAGCTGGGCTGAGAGCAGGCCGGGCCACACGGGTCATAGTGACTGTTTGGGTGACACCTCAGCGCTGGGGAAGGAAGGGAAGAGAGAGAAAGAGAGAGAGACAGAGAGAGAGGTGGGTGGGTGGTGGGACACGAAGAATAGGAGGAAAGTATTAAGAAGGAGCGATGATTTGAGTTCATATTTATCAAGAATAAAATAAATACAATATAGTGTAGTATGGTAGGTACTGTATAGCTTGTGTTTTCAAACGTTTTGTCAGTAGACACACATTTTCATAATAAATATTCCTAGGTCCCAAAAACATTATTTTCGAAGCTAATACAACAATGTTACATTTAGACAGTTAATCTACTGGCCTACTGTACAGTGTTTTATTAAACTATTTTTAAATTGACTTGATAGGGTGTTGGCTTCATGATACTTCAAGAAAATCATTTGGAAGACCAACACCCAACTCACACTTGAAAAACACTACAGTATATATATATATATATATATATATATATATATATATATATATCAGATTCAGATTACTTTATTCATTTTATTTATTTATTATTTACTCCTGAAGTTTGCGGACGACACCACCCTGGTGGGTCTCATATCCAGGGGGGACGAGTCCGCCTACAGGAGATCGAGAGGCTGCTGAGCTGGACAACCTGGACCTCAACGCCCAGAAAACAGTGGAGATGGTAGTGGACTTCAGGCGGAAGGCAGCCCCCCCCACCCCGATCATTCTGGGAGGCACCCCGGTTGTGAGGATTGGTTCATTCCCCGCCACACGCTCCGCTCCTTTAAGGTACTGTGTTGATTGATGCATTCCCCGCCACATGCTCCGCTCCTTTAAGGTGCTGTGTTGATTGGTGCATTCCCCGCCACACGCTTTTGGAGCAAGTGTCAATTCCAGCACGCACCTGTCATAGTTTTTGATTAGCGCCCCAGAGGCTTTTTATACTGGGACTTCCCTTCAATCGATGTCGGGTCGTTTTGGAATACAACTGCTTTTGCCTGCTGTTTCCCCGTTGCTGTGCCTCGTCTTCTTTCCCTCCAGGACTTTCTGTGGAGATCCGCTGATGAGAACCTTGTTCCCCGTTTGGAGCTGCGCCTCGTTTACCCGCTTTACGCGTTTGCGCTTGGGTGAGTTGGAAACAAACCCCTCTGGATTATTCTGTCTGTGTGTGTGACGAACACCGAAGATTATCATTTTTGCTTGCACTGGACTCAGTTGAAGCGTGTGTTTAGAAGAGACACTGAAGATATCATTTCTGTTTGCACTAAGCTCAGCTAACTTGTGTGTTGTGGAGAACACTGAAGATTGTCACTGTTCATTGGTTCTGGACACAGCTAAGGGAGGAGGGAACCACACTGCCTCTGTGTTTCGTTGGACTGTTATTGATATCTCTCTCTCTCTCCGTTTTCCACCTCGAGTTAAAGCTGGGAGTATCTGCAGAGCCTCTACAACGTCAAATACCGATTCCCCACCGCTATCACCAGGAGGATCTGCAGAGCCGCAGAGAACTCTGCCGATGGCAGTCTCCCTTGTTGTTTCATAATTGTTACTTTACCCCTTTTGTGACTCTGTAAATAAATACGCCCTAGTATTTGGCTAACTCTGAACTTCCTGTTTGTGCCGTGCGTTTGAGGTCGGTTCAAACCCTAACACCGGTGGCCTCTGTGGAGTCCTGCCGCTTCCTCGGCATGACACTCTCCCGGGACCTGAAATGGGAGCTGAACACCATCGCTCTCAATAAAAACGCCCGGAAGAGGATGTACTTCCTACGTCAGCTGAGGAAGTTCAGGCTGCCAAGGACCATGATGGTCCAGTTTTACACCGCCATCATCCAGTCCATCCTCACCCTCTCCATCATCACCTGGAGCCACGGTCAGAGACAAGGCCAAGCTGCAGCGGGTGATACGCTCGGCGGAGAGGGTGATCGGCTGCCCCCTTCCCTCCCTCGAGTCCCTACACTCCACCAGGGCCTTGAGGAGGGCGAGGAAGATCATGGCAGACCCCGCCCACCCGGGTTACAACCTCTTCAACATGCTCCCCCACGGCAGGCGGCTACGGCTGCCCAAGACACTAAAGACTGAGTTTCTTCCCCTCAGCAGCTCGCCTGGTAAACGAGTCAGGTGTCCCCCTGCTCCCCCCCCCCTCTATGGCGAGCTGCTAGGGCTGGACTTCTGGACTTGAACTTTGTGTTGCACTGTATCCATGTCCCCAACCACCGCACTTTCACAGTCTTATTGTTGTCTCACTGTTCTGTCCTGTCTTGCACTTTACTTAAAATTATTTATTTACTGTTGTATTGTTCTTAATTGTGAAAAAAGTATGCACTGTAATGTCAAATCACGTTCCATTTTGTACCTGTATAAAATGGCGAATAAAGTAATCTGAATCTGAATATATATATATGAATGTAATTATTTAAATACTAAAACATAAACACACACTAACACATACACCTCCCACATCCCACTCTTAACACATTCAATATATATACCTGTATAGACCCACATAATACATCCACACCAACAACCTCATCCCCCATACCCATTCTCTCTTCACACACATACTTACGACAGAAGGTATCGTTCCTCCACATGATGGGAACTCCGGCCAGGGCGCACATGTCGGCGTAGCTCTCAGCGGCCTGACACAGCGCCACCATGTCCCCTCCCGTGGCGCACATGTCGTACACACAGTTCTCAAAGTAAGGAGCAGGGGGCACCACAGCGTGGCACGGCTTGAAGATGCCTGAGGGTAAACATAAAACGGGATGAGAAAGATTATGGTTTATTTGAAGAATTAAGAGCCAACAAGGCATCACCGCATGGTATGGTTAGAAGATATACATGTCGGTTTGAGGGAAAGACATGACAAATAGAGGTTGAGTGGTAAAGACATGTACCAGGGACAATACAGTTGTAAAGGTGGGGTACTGGGTGTGAAATTGTGGTCTATTGCGATAAACAAATGCCAGGACGCAACTAGAGTGTGTCACAGCTTGAATATACAAAGGATAAAAAGTTATATGAAATAGATATTGTTGTGAAATGTTGGAGAAAAGGTGAGTAAGTTGAGTGGGGAAACTCAAAGGCCAAGGGGGCACTAACATTGTGGAACTGTTTGAAGATATGATAAAAGAGGAAATGTTGAAAAATATAATAGGATTTTGAAAGTTGTTGTGAAATCTAAAGGACAGAATATGAGATAGTTGAGACGGTGTGCGCACGTAACAAATGTACTGCATTCATGAGATCACAATTACATACAGTAAGTGTATTTTTATACTACTAATTCTTAATATGTGACTTGTCTACAGTGTTATATTAAAACATGAAGGTTTTGAATCATTATGGGTCTTTATTCACATTGCTGTGCCTTTGTCCCGAGGTATGAACATGACTAAGCTACAACATTGACGGTAGGGTGACATGATGACATATCTCACCATTAGGATCAGTAATCAGGCCACAGATGCTGGGTTTCTTGTATTCCTCCTCCTTGTCTTCAGGACAAGGTGGCGGTGGATCTACTACATTGCAGCTGAGGAGGAGAGAGGGATGCAGGGATAGACAATGAAACAGATCTCATCGACAAATCTCTCTAGTGTGTATCAGACCAATGAATAAAAGAGTAATGATGAAATGTATTGAACCATTGATGTTTGTGTATCAGTGTTCATTTTGGCAGCAAATTTTGATTTAGTCTTTTGACTAAAATACTTAGTTAGTCACATTTTAGTCATTTGATTATTGTTAGTTTTAGTCTTGTTTTAGATGACAAAATCTACGTACGTTTTCGTCTTGTTTTAGACGGGAAAGAAAATCTAAATATGTCTTAGTCTATGCTAGTCAAATGCATTTTGGTAAATTTTGTGTGTTCGTGTAACTCACTCTCGTCGTGTATCAGGGACCTGCCAGCTGTCTCCCAGTTCCTTGGTGTTGGCTGCTGGTAAACCATCTGGTTTAATGTTGTCATCGTTGGGTTTACCATTAAAGTTCCCTGCAATGAGAGAGGGGGAGAAATATTAGGACTAACCTATAGAGAACTGTTAAGAGCTACAGGTGTCTCTATCTATCTCAACACCGATTCGAGATAAAACCCTGTGGCCGCGCTCGATATCCCCCAGCGAGGTGCTAAACTCGCCAAGTTCTCGAGTCAATTACTAATCCTAATCACGCTTATTTCATAGTCACTGGTTAGTTTTATCCATTTCATATGAAATATAAGCGTATAAGAGTTGTTAACCTCTTCATTGTTTGCAATAAACAGAATGTCTGTTTGGGAAAACTCCTTTCATTGAATTGTCATATTCACAGTAATTTGATTTGATTTGATATTTTTTATTTTCGTGTCTTACATACAGATGTATGCCCAGCCCATATGGGCTTACAAGACACATAAAAATAAGTATATAATAATATACTTTACCAATTACTTAACAAATGACATATAGACCAAGATGGCCATAAGAAAATACAAGAAAATACAATAAAACGTAATATAACACAAGCTGTACTCAATGTAAATAAACAGAAAAACAAGATGAATTCAAATACAATTATATAGGATACAGTGTGTTTTGTCTCAAGTGCCATGCCTTCTCCAAAAATCCTGCAAAACCGAAGATGTCCGAAGTAGTACTACTAATAATAGTGTAATATTAGTGTAATAATATTAATAATCATTTCCATAAGACCAGGCCGAAAACATGCTCAATACAAAAAGTATCTGCGTCGAAGCCATACTTTTGACTCCAACCCGGATACAGACGTAAGAATGACTGAATAGTCATTGATATAACTTTAGCTAGAAGCAGTAACCAGCAATTGATTTAATCTGTAATCAGGCTACCAGGACATAATTACCTCCTGTTTATCTCAGATGAAAGCAAGGCGTTGCCAGCGCCTTGAAAGATCGTGATGGAGTGGTAAAGAAACACGGTCCAAGAGTTAAATAATAAGTGTTTAACAAAGTTTGGTTTTAATTAGAAAAAGCAGTTACAATAATACTGTCTTGGAAAAAATCCAATCCAGGAAAATAAACAAAGCAAGGACATAAAAAACTCATCAAAGTCGTAGTCAACATCTTTCTCAAGAAGAACAATAAAAACTCTCTGGTTTAAAAAATCATCACAGAAGATTAGCTAAGAGCCTAGCACAGCTCTTCAAATCTAAAAACAGAAAAGAGATATCATCTACGACTATCATCCGAGGGAGAAATACTCTTTCCAAAACTGCCATTTCCAGGCTTCATACACCGCTAGGCTCTGAAATGGAGATAAAAAAAAGTCACGTAAGCAAGCCGGGAGCTTTTCATGTGCGAACATCACTCTTTATACACAGGTCCGTAGCGTCATATAGCAAGCACAGATAAACACTCCTTCTTTCAACTTGTGTCTTTGTCATTGGCTCATCGCTACTTCAATGGTTAGTAACTAAAAAAAGTAAAAGTAACAGTTTTACTGAAACAGATGAATGTGCTGTGGAAACCCCCTAAGATTCCTCCCATCATACATCAATGTAATGTGCAATTTGCACTGGTTCCGGCCTTCAGCAGGAATAGCCTGTACGCTTATATATATATACAGATATATACATATATATATATATATACATGTACAATACAGACATATACAATAAACATATACTTAATCATGGTTATATGTTTACACATCACGCATGTAGCTCAATCATCACCCGTTGTAAGATGACTTTTTCATCGGTAGGGTGATAGTAATGGGTTAAACCTCTTCTCCTCAGTAGAGTGCATTTTTCTTACAGCCAGGGTCACACACACAAGATAAGCACCCTGAGTATTGAGCTGAATATAATGCCTTCCTGCTGGGCAGTATGTATATAGTATGTAAGTATTGATTATACTTTCTAGTTTATTTAACATGTGCAATCAACATACACTGATCATTTTAGTTTATACGTTCATACACACAGTGAACCAGTGAACGTAGTGTAGGCACAAAGCGTAACTGCCCCCTCATTCTGCTGGAATGTGTCTTGCAGAAGATAGGACCTGTCCGGGGGAGGGAATTTCATAGTCCTGAAGCCCACAGTATTAACAGAGGACAGAACAATTGCACTGCTGTGATATACAAGATAATACATGGTCATTCAGCATATACAATAAACAGATATTTAATCCTCTATTTATATATGTTAATGCTTAATATACTATTATCACACAAGTGCCACAAGACAGAGAGAGAACAGGATGTCAATATAAAAAGGGTCACTGTAGTTTGTGGCACTTCAACACCCCCTCTGTCATCCTGGTTCTCCTGACTCCTGGAGTCCTGAAGCACGGTCACTGTCCTAATAACGTCTGTGAGGGGGAACGGGATGGCAATTGCTCGGTCACGCTTGCTGTGACTCTCAACACCCCCTCTGTCATCCTGGTTCCCTGGCTGGACGGCCCGACAGGATAGGAGCCACGTTGTCGCTAGGTAGCTGGCGGGAAGACTTGCATCTGTTGTTCCCGGCCAATGCACCAGTTGTTGCCGTCTGAAGAACACAATGTCATAGTTCCATGTTCACCCCCTCTGACCTTTTGGATCTCTGCCGTAGTTTGAGGTAGGTTGAGGTAGGTCGAGGTAGGTTGAATTGTCAATTCTCGGGCGACCCCACGGGTCCCCGTCCAGGCTGGAGTAGCAGCAGCCTTCTATTGAAGCGTGGTTGGCCTGGTCATGTGACCCTGTCTGTAGGCCACGCAGGACATCACAGAGACAGTTCACAGAGGACACATTTCTTTTCTATCTTTCAGGCCCAATCTGGGCTCTCGTCGCCTTGTAACTTGGTTCCAGGCCCATGTCTCCATGTCTCCATGTCACAGGATATGCGGGCATAATATCCCCTGTTTCATCGCTTGCCAATTCTCCTTCACTTTCGTCTGAGACGTCCTCCAATCCTGAGCTCCAGGTCAAGCCCGAGAGTGACTGAAAGGCGGGGTGGGGTAACTGTACATTGGATTATCCACGAAACCTTACATGGTCCCAAGAAGAGGGTCTTGTGTATTATTGGGTTAGGACATTTACTGTACATTGGAGGGGGTTGGGTTACGACATTTACACGGGCCAGTTTCGAATTGCAGTCTCCCGTAGGTGCTCTTTGAGAGTGGTTTTGAAAGTGGGCTACCCCACAGTCTGGCTACCGCACACTCAACAGTAAGACACCTTTACACACTGGATAGTATATTAGATGGGCAGTATTCTTAGCTCCAAAAAGGACAGCTAATACTTTCATTAAAGCTAATCAATTGCTTGTTTCCCCATTGTGACAACACAACAAGCAATAATTCTTAACAGCTTGTTAAGGCTTGGTAATCTGAAAACTTCAAACCCTGGCCAAATGGCAAGGAGTACATCATTTCCCCACAGCACCTAGATAACATTTCAGACTGCCAAATCCATACAAAGGCTAGACAAAACCCAGTTTAAATTAAAAAAGAAATAATACACAAATAATATACAATTATAAAACTACAATTCAGCATAAAGGTATGAATTATCATTTTTGTTTAGTCTTATTCTCTTTGAGCTAGCACTGATGTAGGAGCTATTATCCCTGAATGCGTACATGACATGTACAAATTAATTCATTATCTTTAACTTTTTAATGACCAACTGTTTTAAGAATGGATTATTATTAATTTGCTAAACTTACCACACATGCCACAGAGCAGGCCATTGTAAGAGTTGGGCAGAGTGACGTCAGCGTAGTCGTTGCAGTCAAAGCGCACCCTCAGGCCAAAGGGCGTCTCCAAGACCACAAACCTACCGCTCAGGCAGATCTTTACCCCGTTTGTCAGGGTCACAGGAGGGGTCACCAGGGTTCCGTTCACCTAGGAGAAAAAAGGTAAATAGATAATACAATATTGATATTATTAATGCTGATATACTGTATAATACTTTATATTAATATGAGTAGAATATCCCTCCTAGTTACACATACAGTCCCCCACAAAAAGAGGTCAGGATCGTCTGCCTTGCAACAACACCCCTGGAGCAGTGCTGGGGTTCAGTGTCTTGTTAAAAGACACTTTGGCAGAGATGGTGGGCACTGTACAGTAGATGTAATAGCAGCCACCCGCCGGTTACTAGCACACAACTGGAATACACCCTCTTGTCGGTAATGGAGAGCGAACCAGTGACCTTTCGGTTAATGGTCAACATGTGGGTGTGTGTTGAAAAAGTTATTTTCATGCCTCCTTACCAGTACTTTGCATCCTTTCCGAAGGATAATGGTGGTTCCATACACGTTGATCACCACAGCTCTCACATAAGACACCATCTTATTTTTCCCTCTGTGTTCGTTCTGAGTTTCAACGGTGAAGTACGGCAAGTCGGATGTCTCGTTGCAGGGTTTGGTCAGAGTGTAGGAGCAGGCGCCCATGTAGTGGTGCAGCTTCTTGTCAAAGGAGTAATAGTGGGGGTCAGTTGATACCCAGCAGGTGCCCGTTCCTGGAAGGTGGTGGAGGGGAGGATTTAGTGTGTACTGAAATGTTATCTTTATTATAGATTATGATACTGAACATATGTTTTATTCCCTTGGTGAAGATGGTGGAAGATGTCCGTAAGATAATTGTGTGTGTGTGTGTGTGTGTGTGCGCGCGTCATGGGCGGAGTTTATGGGGGTGCAGGGGGTGCATTGCACCTCACAATTATAATAATTGTGAGAAACAAATCTGAATTCTATTATGTTTTGTTTTACAATACATTCATTTTATAGTAGTAATCATGTCACATTATAAGGCGAACCTTCTGTAGTGTGGCAGTGAAAGGGTTAACGGCAACGCGCGGCCAGCAGCAGCAGCAGCAGCGCGATACAAAGCCACTTATTCTGAGATGATAATTAATGTATCTGGATAACCAATGCACGAATTTTGTCGAGGCAGGTAGCGTTATTTCGGGAAAATTGATATCTATAGCCTGGTATATTTTTCGTCCACGAAAAATGGAGGCTGTAATAATTATTATTGCTCGAGAGTCTCTATGAATAATAATAATTAGAGCCTAAGTCAGTTAAAAATGATCCCCCGTAGTGCTGTGTGTGTGAGTGTGTGTGTGTGTGCTGCTGTACTACCTAAATAAAATAAAAAATTAGGGGTTAGGGCATTGTAAAAACGCTAAAATAATAAAATAAAGGTCAAAAAAAATCGCTGCGCGCCCGCTGCGCGGGTATAGTTCGCCAAGCAGTCGCACCGCCTGGCGTCAAGTTCAAACTCCGCCTATGGTGCGCGTGTGTGTGTGTGTGTGTGTGTGTGTGTGTGTGTGTGTGTGTGTGTGTGTGTGTGTGTGTGTGTGTGTGTGTGTGTGTGTGTGTGTGTGTGTGTGTGTGTGTGTGTGTGTGTGTGTGTGTCGTACCAACATGATGACATCCATAATCTCCATCTTGTAGCTGGCAGATCTCGGTGGCGGGGGCACAGCTGGTGGTGTTGCACTGAATCCGACCTCCTGAATGACACACACACTTCTCCTCACAGCCGTCCATGTACCAAACATCACCCACCTAACACACACACAGAAGCAAAAGGAAGACACAGAACAGGTGAGTATACCCAACTGGCCTCTGAAACTTTACAGAGTGTCAAGAAGGTACAGAATTTAACATTTTAAAAGGTTTAAAAAATGTGGTTGATGGAGTTGGATTATCTATTTTATACTCTCAAAAAGTTTTGACCCAAATGCATCTCCTGGGTTAAGATTCTTTATAGCTTCCTTGTAAAATCAATCTGTACTAATAACTAATAATAGCTCTCATCTTTCTTCCTTTATTGTTAATTAGGATCCCCATTAGCTAACACCATGACGTCAACTAGTCTTGCTGGGCTCCAACACAGATTGCACAAGGTGTAACAAACAATTATATACATTCAAACGTTACATTATATGCAAAAAGACATGATGATTAAGTATTTACATTTAGTCATTTAGCTGAAGCTTTTATCCAAAGCGACTTACAAGTTCTGTACAACAAGTCATCAGGAAGGGCACAACTCTATCAGCTGAGTAACCATGTTGATCAAAGTGTTGAGTGCTACAGTGTAGGTTCGTTTATTAGAACAAGTTTATGACAGTAAGGTTAGTTAGGGTTAGATTTATTTTATTTTAGATTTTCTTTTATTTGATTAAAAAAATATATTATTTCAGATAATGGTTGAAGAAGTGTCTTTAGTCTACGGCAAAAGATTGGATGGGTTTTGAGCTGTCCTAACTGGGGTGGGTAGTTCATTCCACCATTGTGGGGCAAGGACTGAGAAAAGGCAGGTTCTCCTTGATGACCCTCCCGGAGCTCGGATAGGAGTGGGTCTGAGACGGCCAGAAGATGGGGTCTTGAGGGTCTGTAGTTAGAGACCATTGACCGGAGGTAGGCGGGAGCGGTTCCCTTTGCCGCACGGTATGCCAGGTCAAGGGCCTTGAAGCGGATTCGTGCAGCAATGGGGAGCCAGAGAAGGTCCCTAAGAAGTGGGGTGACATGGGCCGACTTCGGTAGGTTTGAGATCAGGCGGGCCGCTGCATTCTGAATGGGTTGAAGAGGCTTGGTGGCAGTGGCCGGGAGGCCAGCAAGCAGTGCGTTGCAGTAGTCGAGGCGGGAGATGACTGTTGATTGGACGAGGAGTTGGGTGACTTCTTTTGTCAGGAAGGGGCGGATCCTTCTGACGTTGCTCAGGAGGAATCTGCAGGTTCTGGTTGTCGCCATAAGTATGCCATAAGACATTCTGATCATTAAACTAGTAGACATTACAAACTAAAATAATATGCAAGCAAAATCCATCGTTTACATTGCATTGTGGGACAAGGATGCCTACTATCAACTCTACTTTTTACCATAGCAATTGAACCACTGACAAATAGAACTATGAGGGGAAGAAAATATTAAAAGCATACAAAGAAAATACTCCGATCACAAAATGTCTCTTTACGTAGCCAAAATGCTTTTACTTTTGTCTGAGCCTCTCACTAGATTGTCAAATGTATTACATTTGTTGGGTGGATTTGGTTGAATCTCTAGCTATGAAATATATCTCTAGAAGAGTAAAAGCATATCAACAAATTACACAGCCCAATAAAATGAACCCACTTCAATTCCCTTTAAGTTATGCCCCCCCCCCCCCCACTCACACGGCACCCTGCTTGCTCCAACTCCTCCCATACACTTACCGGCCTGTAATGTCCGTTTCCGTCAGTACATCCACACCGGCTGGGTAGTACACACTTGTCCCCACTCAAGATGAAGCCAGGGTCACAGACACACCCTTCCACACAGGGTTTGTTACAAGAACGTCCTGAACCAGAGGGGTTCTGACAGCTGGGCTGAGAGCAGGCCGGACCACACGGGTCATAGTGACTGTTTGGGTGACACCTCAGCGCTGGGGAAGGAAGGGAAGAGAGAGAAAGAGAGAGAGACAGAGAGAGAGGTGGGTGAGTGGTGGGACACGAAGAATAGGAGGAAAGTATTAAGAAGGAGCGATGATTTGAGTTCATATTTATCAAGAATAAAATAAATACAATATAGTGTAGTATGGTAGGTACTGTATAGCTTGTGTTTTCAAACGTTTTGTCAGTAGACACACATTTTCATAATAAATATTCCTAGGTCCCAAAAACATTATTTTCGAAGCTAATACAACAATGTTACATTTAGACAGTTAATCTACTGGCCTACTGTACAGTGTTTTATTAAACTATTTTTAAATTGACTTGATAGGGTGTTGGCTTCATGATACTTCAAGAAAATCATTTGGAAGACCAACACCCAACTCACACTTGAAAAACACTACAGTATATATATATATATATATATATATATATATATATATATATATATATATATATATATATATATATATATATATATATATATATATATATATATATATATATATATATATATATATCAGATTCAGATTACTTTATTCATTTTATTTATTTATTATTTACTCCTGAAGTTTGCGGACGACACCACCCTGGTGGGTCTCATATCCAGGGGGGACGAGTCCGCCTACAGGAGATCGAGAGGCTGCTGAGCTGGACAACCTGGACCTCAACACCCAGAAAACAGTGGAGATGGTAGTGGACTTCAGGCGGAAGGCAGCCCCCCCCACCCCGATCATTCTGGGAGGCACCCCGGTTGTGAGGATTGGTTCATTCCCCGCCACACGCTCCGCTCCTTTAAGGTACTGTGTTGATTGATGCATTCCCCGCCACACGCTCCGCTCCTTTAAGGTGGTGTGTTGATTGGTGCATTCCCCGCCACACGCTTTTGGAGCAAGTGTCAATTCCAGCACGCACCTGTCATAGTTTTTGATTAGCGCCCCAGAGGCTTTTTATACTGGGACTTCCCTTCAATCGATGTCGGGTCGTTTTGGAATACAACTGCTTTTGCCTGCTGTTTCCCCGTTGCTGTGCCTCGTCTTCTTTCCCTCCAGGACTTTCTGTGGAGATCCGCTGATGAGAACCTTGTTCCCCGTTTGGAGCTGCGCCTCGTTTACCCGCTTTACGCGTTTGCGCTTGGGTGAGTTGGAAACAAACCCCTCTGGATTATTCTGTCTGTGTGTGTGACGAACACCGAAGATTATCATTTTTGCTTGCACTGGACTCAGTTGAAGCGTGTGTTTAGAAGAGACACTGAAGATATCATTTCTGTTTGCACTAAGCTCAGCTAACTTGTGTGTTGTGGAGAACACTGAAGATTGTCACTGTTCATTGGTTCTGGACACAGCTAAGGGAGGAGGGAACCACACTGCCTCTGTGTTTCGTTGGACTGTTATTGATATCTCTCTCTCTCTCCGTTTTCCACCTCGAGTTAAAGCTGGGAGTATCTGCAGAGCCTCTACAACGTCAAATACCGATTCCCCACCGCTATCACCAGGAGGATCTGCAGAGCCGCAGAGAACTCTGCCGATGGCAGTCTCCCTTGTTGTTTCATAATTGTTACTTTACCCCTTTTGTGACTCTGTAAATAAATACGCCCTAGTATTTGGCTAACTCTGAACTTCCTGTTTGTGCCGTGCGTTTGAGGTCGGTTCAAACCCTAACACCGGTGGCCTCTGTGGAGTCCTGCCGCTTCCTCGGCATGACACTCTCCCGGGACCTGAAATGGGAGCTGAACACCATCGCTCTCAATAAAAACGCCCGGAAGAGGATGTACTTCCTACGTCAGCTGAGGAAGTTCAGGCTGCCAAGGACCATGATGGTCCAGTTTTACACCGCCATCATCCAGTCCATCCTCACCCTCTCCATCATCACCTGGAGCCACGGTCAGAGACAAGGCCAAGCTGCAGCGGGTGATACGCTCGGCGGAGAGGGTGATCGGCTGCCCCCTTCCCTCCCTCGAGTCCCTACACTCCACCAGGGCCTTGAGGAGGGTGAGGAAGATCATGGCAGACCCCGCCCACCCGGGTTACAACCTCTTCAACATGCTCCCCCACGGCAGGCGGCTACGGCTGCCCAAGACACTAAAGACTGAGTTTCTTCCCCTCAGCAGCTCACCTGGTAAACGAGTCAGGTGTCCCCCTGCTCCCCCCCCCCTCTATGGCGAGCTGCTAGGGCTGGACTTCTGGACTTGAACTTTGTGTTGCACTGTATCCATGTCCCCAACCACCGCACTTTCACAGTCTTATTGTTGTCTCACTGTTCTGTCCTGTCTTGCACTTTACTTAAAATTATTTATTTACTGTTGTATTGTTCTTAATTGTGAAAAAAGTATGCACTGTAATGTCAAATCACGTTCCATTTTGTACCTGTATAAAATGGCGAATAAAGTAATCTGAATCTGAATATATATATATGAATGTAATTATTTAAATACTAAAACATAAACACACACTAACACATACACCTCCCACATCCCACTCTTAACACATTCAATATATATACCTGTATAGACCCACATAATACATCCACACCAACAACCTCATCCCCCATACCCATTCTCTCTTCACACACATACTTACGACAGAAGGTATCGTTCCTCCACATGATGGGAACTCCGGCCAGGGCGCACATGTCGGCGTAGCTCTCAGCGGCCTGACACAGCGCCACCATGTCCCCTCCCGTGGCGCACATGTCGTACACACAGTTCTCAAAGTAAGGAGCAGGGGGCACCACAGCGTGGCACGGCTTGAAGATGCCTGAGGGTAAACATAAAACGGGATGAGAAAGATTATGGTTTATTTGAAGAATTAAGAGCCAACAAGGCATCACCGCATGGTATGGTTAGAAGATATACATGTCGGTTTGAGGGAAAGACATGACAAATAGAGGTTGAGTGGTAAAGACATGTACCAGGGACAATACAGTTGTAAAGGTGGGGTACTGGGTGTGAAATTGTGGTCTATTGCGATAAACAAATGCCAGGACGCAACTAGAGTGTGTCACAGCTTGAATATACAAAGGATAAAAAGTTATATGAAATAGATATTGTTGTGAAATGTTGGAGAAAAGGTGAGTAAGTTGAGTGGGGAAACTCAAAGGCCAAGGGGGCACTAACATTGTGGAACTGTTTGAAGATATGATAAAAGAGGAAATGTTGAAAAATATAATAGGATTTTGAAAGTTGTTGTGAAATCTAAAGGACAGAATATGAGATAGTTGAGACGGTGTGCGCACGTAACAAATGTACTGCATTCATGAGATCACAATTACATACAGTAAGTGTATTTTTATACTACTAATTCTTAATATGTGACTTGTCTACAGTGTTATATTAAAACATGAAGGTTTTGAATCATTATGGGTCTTTATTCACATTGCTGTGCCTTTGTCCCGAGGTATGAACATGACTAAGCTACAACATTGACGGTAGGGTGACATGATGACATATCTCACCATTAGGATCAGTAATCAGGCCACAGATGCTGGGTTTCTTGTATTCCTCCTCCTTGTCTTCAGGACAAGGTGGCGGTGGATCTACTACATTGCAGCTGAGGAGGAGAGAGGGATGCAGGGATAGACAATGAAACAGATCTCATCGACAAATCTCTCTAGTGTGTATCAGACCAATGAATAAAAGAGTAATGATGAAATGTATTGAACCATTGATGTTTGTGTATCAGTGTTCATTTTGGCAGCAAATTTTGATTTAGTCTTTTGACTAAAATACTTAGTTAGTCACATTTTAGTCATTTGATTATTGTTAGTTTTAGTCTTGTTTTAGATGACAAAATCTACGTACGTTTTCGTCTTGTTTTAGACGGGAAAGAAAATCTAAATATGTCTTAGTCTATGCTAGTCAAATGCATTTTGGTAAATTTTGTGTGTTCGTGTAACTCACTCTCGTCGTGTATCAGGGACCTGCCAGCTGTCTCCCAGTTCCTTGGTGTTGGCTGCTGGTAAACCATCTGGTTTAATGTTGTCATCGTTGGGTTTACCATTAAAGTTCCCTGCAATGAGAGAGGGGGAGAAATATTAGGACTAACCTATAGAGAACTGTTAAGAGCTACAGGTGTCTCTATCTATCTCAACACCGGTTCGAGATAAAACCCTGTGGCCGCGCTCGATATCCCCCAGCGAGGTGCTAAACTCGCCAAGTTCTCGAGTCAATTACTAATCCTAATCACGCTTATTTCATAGTCACTGGTTAGTTTTATCCATTTCATATGAAATATAAGCGTATAAGAGTTGTTAACCTCTTCATTGTTTGCAATAAACAGAATGTCTGTTTGGGAAAACTCCTTTCATTGAATTGTCATATTCACAGTAATTTGATTTGATTTGATATTTTTTATTTTCGTGTCTTACATACAGATGTATGCCCAGCCCATATGGGCTTACAAGACACATAAAAATAAGTATATAATAATATACTTTACCAATTACTTAACAAATGACATATAGACCAAGATGGCCATAAGAAAATACAAGAAAATACAATAAAACGTAATATAACACAAGCTGTACTCAATGTAAATAAACAGAAAAACAAGATGAATTCAAATACAATTATATAGGATACAGTGTGTTTTGTCTCAAGTGCCATGCCTTCTCCAAAAATCCTGCAAAACCGAAGATGTCCGAAGTAGTACTACTAATAATAGTGTAATATTAGTGTAATAATATTAATAATCATTTCCATAAGACCAGGCCGAAAACATGCTCAATACAAAAAGTATCTGCGTCGAAGCCATACTTTTGACTCCAACCCGGATACAGACGTAAGAATGACTGAATAGTCATTGATATAACTTTAGCTAGAAGCAGTAACCAGCAATTGATTTAATCTGTAATCAGGCTACCAGGACATAATTACCTCCTGTTTATCTCAGATGAAAGCAAGGCGTTGCCAGCGCCTTGAAAGATCGTGATGGAGTGGTAAAGAAACACGGTCCAAGAGTTAAATAATAAGTGTTTAACAAAGTTTGGTTTTAATTAGAAAAAGCAGTTACAATAATACTGTCTTGGAAAAAATCCAATCCAGGAAAATAAACAAAGCAAGGACATAAAAAACTCATCAAAGTCGTAGTCAACATCTTTCTCAAGAAGAACAATAAAAACTCTCTGGTTTAAAAAATCATCACAGAAGATTAGCTAAGAGCCTAGCACAGCTCTTCAAATCTAAAAACAGAAAAGAGATATCATCTACGACTATCATCCGAGGGAGAAATACTCTTTCCAAAACTGCCATTTCCAGGCTTCATACACCGCTAGGCTCTGAAATGGAGATAAAAAAAAGTCACGTAAGCAAGCCGGGAGCTTTTCATGTGCGAACATCACTCTTTATACACAGGTCCGTAGCGTCATATAGCAAGCACAGATAAACACTCCTTCTTTCAACTTGTGTCTTTGTCATTGGCTCATCGCTACTTCAATGGTTAGTAACTAAAAAAAGTAAAAGTAACAGTTTTACTGAAACAGATGAATGTGCTGTGGAAACCCCCTAAGATTCCTCCCATCATACATCAATGTAATGTGCAATTTGCACTGGTTCCGGCCTTCAGCAGGAATAGCCTGTACGCTTATATATATATACAGATATATACATATATATATATATATACATGTACAATACAGACATATACAATAAACATATACTTAATCATGGTTATATGTTTACACATCACGCATGTAGCTCAATCATCACCCGTTGTAAGATGACTTTTTCATCGGTAGGGTGATAGTAATGGGTTAAACCTCTTCTCCTCAGTAGAGTGCATTTTTCTTACAGCCAGGGTCACACACACAAGATAAGCACCCTGAGTATTGAGCTGAATATAATGCCTTCCTGCTGGGCAGTATGTATATAGTATGTAAGTATTGATTATACTTTCTAGTTTATTTAACATGTGCAATCAACATACACTGATCATTTTAGTTTATACGTTCATACACACAGTGAACCAGTGAACGTAGTGTAGGCACAAAGCGTAACTGCCCCCTCATTCTGCTGGAATGTGTCTTGCAGAAGATAGGACCTGTCCGGGGGAGGGAATTTCATAGTCCTGAAGCCCACAGTATTAACAGAGGACAGAACAATTGCACTGCTGTGATATACAAGATAATACATGGTCATTCAGCATATACAATAAACAGATATTTAATCCTCTATTTATATATGTTAATGCTTAATATACTATTATCACACAAGTGCCACAAGACAGAGAGAGAACAGGATGTCAATATAAAAAGGGTCACTGTAGTTTGTGGCACTTCAACACCCCCTCTGTCATCCTGGTTCTCCTGACTCCTGGAGTCCTGAAGCACGGTCACTGTCCTAATAACGTCTGTGAGGGGGAACGGGATGGCAATTGCTCGGTCACGCTTGCTGTGACTCTCAACACCCCCTCTGTCATCCTGGTTCCCTGGCTGGACGGCCCGACAGGATAGGAGCCACGTTGTCGCTAGGTAGCTGGCGGGAAGACTTGCATCTGTTGTTCCCGGCCAATGCACCAGTTGTTGCCGTCTGAAGAACACAATGTCATAGTTCCATGTTCACCCCCTCTGACCTTTTGGATCTCTGCCGTAGTTTGAGGTAGGTTGAGGTAGGTCGAGGTAGGTTGAATTGTCAATTCTCGGGCGACCCCACGGGTCCCCGTCCAGGCTGGAGTAGCAGCAGCCTTCTATTGAAGCGTGGTTGGCCTGGTCATGTGACCCTGTCTGTAGGCCACGCAGGACATCACAGAGACAGTTCACAGAGGACACATTTCTTTTCTATCTTTCAGGCCCAATCTGGGCTCTCGTCGCCTTGTAACTTGGTTCCAGGCCCATGTCTCCATGTCTCCATGTCACAGGATATGCGGGCATAATATCCCCTGTTTCATCGCTTGCCAATTCTCCTTCACTTTCGTCTGAGACGTCCTCCAATCCTGAGCTCCAGGTCAAGCCCGAGAGTGACTGAAAGGCGGGGTGGGGTAACTGTACATTGGATTATCCACGAAACCTTACATGGTCCCAAGAAGAGGGTCTTGTGTATTATTGGGTTAGGACATTTACTGTACATTGGAGGGGGTTGGGTTACGACATTTACACGGGCCAGTTTCGAATTGCAGTCTCCCGTAGGTGCTCTTTGAGAGTGGTTTTGAAAGTGGGCTACCCCACAGTCTGGCTACCGCACACTCAACAGTAAGACACCTTTACACACTGGATAGTATATTAGATGGGCAGTATTCTTAGCTCCAAAAAGGACAGCTAATACTTTCATTAAAGCTAATCAATTGCTTGTTTCCCCATTGTGACAACACAACAAGCAATAATTCTTAACAGCTTGTTAAGGCTTGGTAATCTGAAAACTTCAAACCCTGGCCAAATGGCAAGGAGTACATCATTTCCCCACAGCACCTAGATAACATTTCAGACTGCCAAATCCATACAAAGGCTAGACAAAACCCAGTTTAAATTAAAAAAGAAATAATACACAAATAATATACAATTATAAAACTACAATTCAGCATAAAGGTATGAATTATCATTTTTGTTTAGTCTTATTCTCTTTGAGCTAGCACTGATGTAGGAGCTATTATCCCTGAATGCGTACATGACATGTACAAATTAATTCATTATCTTTAACTTTTTAATGACCAACTGTTTTAAGAATGGATTATTATTAATTTGCTAAACTTACCACACATGCCACAGAGCAGGCCATTGTAAGAGTTGGGCAGAGTGACGTCAACGTAGTCGTTGCAGTCAAAGCGCACCCTCAGGCCAAAGGGCGTCTCCAAGACCACAAACCTACCGCTCAGGCAGATCTTTACCCCGTTTGTCAGGGTCACAGGAGGGGTCACCAGGGTTCCGTTCACCTAGGAGAAAAAAGGTAAATAGATAATACAATATTGATATTATTAATGCTGATATACTGTATAATACTTTATATTAATATGAGTAGAATATCCCTCCTAGTTACACATACAGTCCCCCACAAAAAGAGGTCAGGATCGTCTGCCTTGCAACAACACCCCTGGAGCAGTGCTGGGGTTCAGTGTCTTGTTAAAAGACACTTTGGCATAGATGGTGGGCACTGTACAGTAGATGTAATAGCAGCCACCCGCCGGTTACTAGCATACAACTGGAATACACCCTCTTGTCGGTAATGGAGAGCGAACCAGTGACCTTTCGGTTAATGGTCAACATGTGGGTGTGTGTTGAAAAAGTTATTTTCATGCCTCCTTACCAGTACTTTGCATCCTTTCCGAAGGATAATGGGAGATTGTATTACTTGTACGTTGATCACCACAGCTCTCACATAAGACACCATCTTATTTTTCCCTCTGTGTTCGTTCTGAGTTTCAACGGTGAAGTACGGCAAGTCGGATGTCTCGTTGCAGGGTTTGGTCAGAGTGTAGGAGCAGGCGCCCATGTAGTGGTGCAGCTTCTTGTCAAAGGAGTAATAGTGGGGGTCAGTTGATACCCAGCAGGTGCCCGTTCCTGGAAGGTGGTGGAGGGGAGGATTTAGTGTGTACTGAAATGTTATCTTTATTATAGATTATGATACTGAACATATGTTTTATTCCCTTGGTGAAGATGGTGGAAGATGTCCGTAAGATAATTGTGTGTGTGTGTGTGTGTGTGTGTGTGTGTGTGTGTGTGTGTGCGCGTCATGGGCGGAGTTTATGGGGGTGCAGGGGGTGCATTGCACCCCCTGGTGGCCGGGGGTGAAATTGCCTTTTTTTTTTTTTTTTTTTTTAATCAAGATTATTTTTATTTTAATAAAATTATAATAATTGTGAGAAACAAATCTGAATTCTATTATGTTTTGTTTTACAATACATTCATTTTATAGTAGTAATCATGTCACATTATAAGGCGAACCTTCTGTAGTGTGGCAGTGAAAGGGTTAACGGCAACGCGCGGCCAGCAGCAGCAGCAGCAGCGCGATACAAAGCCACTTATTCTGAGATGATAATTAATGTATCTGGATAACCAATGCACGAATTTTGTCGAGGCAGGTAGCGTTATTTCGGGAAAATTGATATCTATAGCCTGGTATATTTTTCGTCCACGAAAAATGGAGGCTGTAATAATTATTATTGCTCGAGAGTCTCTATGAATAATAATAATTAGAGCCTAAGTCAGTTAAAAATGATCCCCCGTAGTGCTGTGTGTGTGAGTGTGTGTGTGTGTGCTGCTGTACTACCTAAATAAAATAAAAAATTAGGGGTTAGGGCATTGTAAAAACGCTAAAATAATAAAATAAAGGTCAAAAAAAATCGCTGCGCGCCCGCCGCGCGGGTATAGTTCGCCAAGCAGTCGCACCGCCTGGCGTCAAGTTCAAACTCCGCCTATGGTGCGCGTGTGTGTGTGTGTGTGTGTGTGTGTGTGTGTGTGTGTGTGTGTGTGTGTGTGTGTGTGTGTGTGTGTGTGTGTGTGTGTGTGTGTGTGTGTGTGTGTGTGTGTGTGTGTGTCGTACCAACATGATGACATCCATAATCTCCATCTTGTAGCTGGCAGATCTCGGTGGCGGGGGCACAGCTGGTGGTGTTGCACTGAATCCGACCTCCTGAATGACACACACACTTCTCCTCACAGCCGTCCATGTACCAAACATCACCCACCTAACACACACACAGAAGCAAAAGGAAGACACAGAACAGGTGAGTATACCCAACTGGCCTCTGAAACTTTACAGAGTGTCAAGAAGGTACAGAATTTAACATTTTAAAAGGTTTAAAAAATGTGGTTGATGGAGTTGGATTATCTATTTTATACTCTCAAAAAGTTTTGACCCAAATGCATCTCCTGGGTTAAGATTCTTTATAGCTTCCTTGTAAAATCAATCTGTACTAATAACTAATAATAGCTCTCATCTTTCTTCCTTTATTGTTAATTAGGATCCCCATTAGCTAACACCATGACGTCAACTAGTCTTGCTGGGCTCCAACACAGATTGCACAAGGTGTAACAAACAATTATATACATTCAAACGTTACATTATATGCAAAAAGACATGATGATTAAGTATTTACATTTAGTCATTTAGCTGAAGCTTTTATCCAAAGCGACTTACAAGTTCTGTACAACAAGTCATCAGGAAGGGCACAACTCTATCAGCTGAGTAACCATGTTGATCAAAGTGTTGAGTGCTACAGTGTAGGTTCGTTTATTAGAACAAGTTTATGACAGTAAGGTTAGTTAGGGTTAGATTTATTTTATTTTAGATTTTCTTTTATTTGATTAAAAAAATATATTATTTCAGATAATGGTTGAAGAAGTGTCTTTAGTCTACGGCAAAAGATTGGATGGGTTTTGAGCTGTCCTAACTGGGGTGGGTAGTTCATTCCACCATTGTGGGGCAAGGACTGAGAAAAGGCAGGTTCTCCTTGATGACCCTCCCGGAGCTCGGATAGGAGTGGGTCTGAGACGGCCAGAAGATGGGGTCTTGAGGGTCTGTAGTTAGAGACCATTGACCGGAGGTAGGCGGGAGCGGTTCCCTTTGCCGCACGGTATGCCAGGTCAAGGGCCTTGAAGCGGATTCGTGCAGCAATGGGGAGCCAGAGAAGGTCCCTAAGAAGTGGGGTGACATGGGCCGACTTCGGTAGGTTTGAGATCAGGCGGGCCGCTGCATTCTGAATGGGTTGAAGAGGCTTGGTGGCAGTGGCCGGGAGGCCAGCAAGCAGTGCGTTGCAGTAGTCGAGGCGGGAGATGACTGTTGATTGGACGAGGAGTTGGGTGACTTCTTTTGTCAGGAAGGGGCGGATCCTTCTGACGTTGCTCAGGAGGAATCTGCAGGTTCTGGTTGTCGCCATAAGTATGCCATAAGACATTCTGATCATTAAACTAGTAGACATTACAAACTAAAATAATATGCAAGCAAAATCCATCGTTTACATTGCATTGTGGGACAAGGATGCCTACTATCAACTCTACTTTTTACCATAGCAATTGAACCACTGACAAATAGAACTATGAGGGGGAGAAAATATTAAAAGCATACAAAGAAAATACTCCGATCACAAAATGTCTCTTTACGTAGCCAAAATGCTTTTACTTTTGTCTGAGCCTCTCACTAGATTGTCAAATGTATTACATTTGTTGGGTGGATTTGGTTGAATCTCTAGCTATGAAATATATCTCTAGAAGAGTAAAAGCATATCAACAAATTACACAGCCCAATAAAATGAACCCACTTCAATTCCCTTTAAGTTATGCCCCCCCCCCCCCCACTCACACGGCACCCTGCTTGCTCCAACTCCTCCCATACACTTACCGGCCTGTAATGTCCGTTTCCGTCAGTACATCCACACCGGCTGGGTAGTACACACTTGTCCCCACTCAAGATGAAGCCAGGGTCACAGACACACCCTTCCACACAGGGTTTGTTACAAGAACGTCCTGAACCAGAGGGGTTCTGACAGCTGGGCTGAGAGCAGGCCGGACCACACGGGTCATAGTGACTGTTTGGGTGACACCTCAGCGCTGGGGAAGGAAGGGAAGAGAGAGAAAGAGAGAGAGACAGAGAGAGAGGTGGGTGAGTGGTGGGACACGAAGAATAGGAGGAAAGTATTAAGAAGGAGCGATGATTTGAGTTCATATTTATCAAGAATAAAATAAATACAATATAGTGTAGTATGGTAGGTACTGTATAGCTTGTGTTTTCAAACGTTTTGTCAGTAGACACACATTTTCATAATAAATATTCCTAGGTCCCAAAAACATTATTTTCGAAGCTAATACAACAATGTTACATTTAGACAGTTAATCTACTGGCCTACTGTACAGTGTTTTATTAAACTATTTTTAAATTGACTTGATAGGGTGTTGGCTTCATGATACTTCAAGAAAATCATTTGGAAGACCAACACCCAACTCACACTTGAAAAACACTACAGTATATATATATATATATATATATATATATATATATATATATATATATATATATATATATATATATATATATATATATATATATATATATATATATATATATATATATATATATATATCAGATTCAGATTACTTTATTCATTTTATTTATTTATTATTTACTCCTGAAGTTTGCGGACGACACCACCCTGGTGGGTCTCATATCCAGGGGGGACGAGTCCGCCTACAGGAGATCGAGAGGCTGCTGAGCTGGACAACCTGGACCTCAACGCCCAGAAAACAGTGGAGATGGTAGTGGACTTCAGGCGGAAGGCAGCCCCCCCCACCCCGATCATTCTGGGAGGCACCCCGGTTGTGAGGATTGGTTCATTCCCCGCCACACGCTCCGCTCCTTTAAGGTACTGTGTTGATTGATGCATTCCCCGCCACACGCTCCGCTCCTTTAAGGTGGTGTGTTGATTGGTGCATTCCCCGCCACACGCTTTTGGAGCAAGTGTCAATTCCAGCACGCACCTGTCATAGTTTTTGATTAGCGCCCCAGAGGCTTTTTATACTGGGACTTCCCTTCAATCGATGTCGGGTCGTTTTGGAATACAACTGCTTTTGCCTGCTGTTTCCCCGTTGCTGTGCCTCGTCTTCTTTCCCTCCAGGACTTTCTGTGGAGATCCGCTGATGAGAACCTTGTTCCCCGTTTGGAGCTGCGCCTCGTTTACCCGCTTTACGCGTTTGCGCTTGGGTGAGTTGGAAACAAACCCCTCTGGATTATTCTGTCTGTGTGTGTGACGAACACCGAAGATTATCATTTTTGCTTGCACTGGACTCAGTTGAAGCGTGTGTTTAGAAGAGACACTGAAGATATCATTTCTGTTTGCACTAAGCTCAGCTAACTTGTGTGTTGTGGAGAACACTGAAGATTGTCACTGTTCATTGGTTCTGGACACAGCTAAGGGAGGAGGGAACCACACTGCCTCTGTGTTTCGTTGGACTGTTATTGATATCTCTCTCTCTCTCCGTTTTCCACCTCGAGTTAAAGCTGGGAGTATCTGCAGAGCCTCTACAACGTCAAATACCGATTCCCCACCGCTATCACCAGGAGGATCTGCAGAGCCGCAGAGAACTCTGCCGATGGCAGTCTCCCTTGTTGTTTCATAATTGTTACTTTACCCCTTTTGTGACTCTGTAAATAAATACGCCCTAGTATTTGGCTAACTCTGAACTTCCTGTTTGTGCCGTGCGTTTGAGGTCGGTTCAAACCCTAACACCGGTGGCCTCTGTGGAGTCCTGCCGCTTCCTCGGCATGACACTCTCCCGGGACCTGAAATGGGAGCTGAACACCATCGCTCTCAATAAAAACGCCCGGAAGAGGATGTACTTCCTACGTCAGCTGAGGAAGTTCAGGCTGCCAAGGACCATGATGGTCCAGTTTTACACCGCCATCATCCAGTCCATCCTCACCCTCTCCATCATCACCTGGAGCCACGGTCAGAGACAAGGCCAAGCTGCAGCGGGTGATACGCTCGGCGGAGAGGGTGATCGGCTGCCCCCTTCCCTCCCTCGAGTCCCTACACTCCACCAGGGCCTTGAGGAGGGTGAGGAAGATCATGGCAGACCCCGCCCACCCGGGTTACAACCTCTTCAACATGCTCCCCCACGGCAGGCGGCTACGGCTGCCCAAGACACTAAAGACTGAGTTTCTTCCCCTCAGCAGCTCACCTGGTAAACGAGTCAGGTGTCCCCCTGCTCCCCCCCCCCTCTATGGCGAGCTGCTAGGGCTGGACTTCTGGACTTGAACTTTGTGTTGCACTGTATCCATGTCCCCAACCACCGCACTTTCACAGTCTTATTGTTGTCTCACTGTTCTGTCCTGTCTTGCACTTTACTTAAAATTATTTATTTACTGTTGTATTGTTCTTAATTGTGAAAAAAGTATGCACTGTAATGTCAAATCACGTTCCATTTTGTACCTGTATAAAATGGCGAATAAAGTAATCTGAATCTGAATATATATATATGAATGTAATTATTTAAATACTAAAACATAAACACACACTAACACATACACCTCCCACATCCCACTCTTAACACATTCAATATATATACCTGTATAGACCCACATAATACATCCACACCAACAACCTCATCCCCCATACCCATTCTCTCTTCACACACATACTTACGACAGAAGGTATCGTTCCTCCACATGATGGGAACTCCGGCCAGGGCGCACATGTCGGCGTAGCTCTCAGCGGCCTGACACAGCGCCACCATGTCCCCTCCCGTGGCGCACATGTCGTACACACAGTTCTCAAAGTAAGGAGCAGGGGGCACCACAGCGTGGCACGGCTTGAAGATGCCTGAGGGTAAACATAAAACGGGATGAGAAAGATTATGGTTTATTTGAAGAATTAAGAGCCAACAAGGCATCACCGCATGGTATGGTTAGAAGATATACATGTCGGTTTGAGGGAAAGACATGACAAATAGAGGTTGAGTGGTAAAGACATGTACCAGGGACAATACAGTTGTAAAGGTGGGGTACTGGGTGTGAAATTGTGGTCTATTGCGATAAACAAATGCCAGGACGCAACTAGAGTGTGTCACAGCTTGAATATACAAAGGATAAAAAGTTATATGAAATAGATATTGTTGTGAAATGTTGGAGAAAAGGTGAGTAAGTTGAGTGGGGAAACTCAAAGGCCAAGGGGGCACTAACATTGTGGAACTGTTTGAAGATATGATAAAAGAGGAAATGTTGAAAAATATAATAGGATTTTGAAAGTTGTTGTGAAATCTAAAGGACAGAATATGAGATAGTTGAGACGGTGTGCGAACGTAACAAATGTACTGCATTCATGAGATCACAATTACATACAGTAAGTGTATTTTTATACTACTAATTCTTAATATGTGACTTGTCTACAGTGTTATATTAAAACATGAAGGTTTTGAATCATTATGGGTCTTTATTCACATTGCTGTGCCTTTGTCCCGAGGTATGAACATGACTAAGCTACAACATTGACGGTAGGGTGACATGATGACATATCTCACCATTAGGATCAGTGATCAGGCCACAGATGCTGGGTTTCTTGTATTCCTCCTCCTTGTCTTCAGGACAAGGTGGCGGTGGATCTACTACATTGCAGCTGAGGAGGAGAGAGGGATGCAGGGATAGACAATGAAACAGATCTCATCGACAAATCTCTCTAGTGTGTATCAGACCAATGAATAAAAGAGTAATGATGAAATGTATTGAACCATTGATGTTTGTGTATCAGTGTTCATTTTGGCAGCAAATTTTGATTTAGTCTTTTGACTAAAATACTTAGTTAGTCACATTTTAGTCATTTGATTATTGTTAGTTTTAGTCTTGTTTTAGATGACAAAATCTACGTACGTTTTCGTCTTGTTTTAGACGGGAAAGAAAATCTAAATATGTCTTAGTCTATGCTAGTCAAATGCATTTTGGTAAATTTTGTGTGTTCGTGTAACTCACTCTCCTCGTGTATCAGGGACCTGCCAGCTGTCTCCCAGTTCCTTGGTGTTGGCTGCTGGTAAACCATCTGGTTTAATGTTGTCATCGTTGGGTTTACCATTAAAGTTCCCTGCAATGAGAGAGGGGGAGAAATATTAGGACTAACCTATAGAGAACTGTTAAGAGCTACAGGTGTCTCTATCTATCTCAACACCGATTCGAGATAAAACCCTGTGGCCGCGCTCGATATCCCCCAGCGAGGTGCTAAACTCGCCAAGTTCTCGAGTCAATTACTAATCCTAATCACGCTTATTTCATAGTCACTGGTTAGTTTTATCCATTTCATATGAAATATAAGCGTATAAGAGTTGTTAACCTCTTCATTGTTTGCAATAAACAGAATGTCTGTTTGGGAAAACTCCTTTCATTGAATTGTCATATTCACAGTAATTTGATTTGATTTGATATTTTTTATTTTCGTGTCTTACATACAGATGTATGCCCAGCCCATATGGGCTTACAAGACACATAAAAATAAGTATATAATAATATACTTTACCAATTACTTAACAAATGACATATAGACCAAGATGGCCATAAGAAAATACAAGAAAATACAATAAAACGTAATATAACACAAGCTGTACTCAATGTAAATAAACAGAAAAACAAGATGAATTCAAATACAATTATATAGGATACAGTGTGTTTTGTCTCAAGTGCCATGCCTTCTCCAAAAATCCTGCAAAACCGAAGATGTCCGAAGTAGTACTACTAATAATAGTGTAATATTAGTGTAATAATATTAATAATCATTTCCATAAGACCAGGCCGAAAACATGCTCAATACAAAAAGTATCTGCGTCGAAGCCATACTTTTGACTCCAACCCGGATACAGACGTAAGAATGACTGAATAGTCATTGATATAACTTTAGCTAGAAGCAGTAACCAGCAATTGATTTAATCTGTAATCAGGCTACCAGGACATAATTACCTCCTGTTTATCTCAGATGAAAGCAAGGCGTTGCCAGCGCCTTGAAAGATCGTGATGGAGTGGTAAAGAAACACGGTCCAAGAGTTAAATAATAAGTGTTTAACAAAGTTTGGTTTTAATTAGAAAAAGCAGTTACAATAATACTGTCTTGGAAAAAATCCAATCCAGGAAAATAAACAAAGCAAGGACATAAAAAACTCATCAAAGTCGTAGTCAACATCTTTCTCAAGAAGAACAATAAAAACTCTCTGGTTTAAAAAATCATCACAGAAGATTAGCTAAGAGCCTAGCACAGCTCTTCAAATCTAAAAACAGAAAAGAGATATCATCTACGACTATCATCCGAGGGAGAAATACTCTTTCCAAAACTGCCATTTCCAGGCTTCATACACCGCTAGGCTCTGGAATGGAGATAAAAAAAAGTCACGTAAGCAAGCCGGGAGCTTTTCATGTGCGAACATCACTCTTTATACACAGATCCGTAGCGTCATATAGCAAGCACAGATAAACACTCCTTCTTTCAACTTGTGTCTTTGTCATTGGCTCATCGCTACTTCAATGGTTAGTAACTAAAAAAAGTAAAAGTAACAGTTTTACTGAAACAGATGAATGTGCTGTGGAAACCCCCTAAGATTCCTCCCATCATACATCAATGTAATGTGCAATTTGCACTGGTTCCGGCCTTCAGCAGGAATAGCCTGTACGCTTATATATATATACAGATATATACATATATATATATATACATATATATATATATATATATATATATATATATATATATATATATATATATATATATATATATATATATATATATATATATATATATATATATATATATATATATACATGTACAATACAGACATATACAATAAACATATACTTAATCATGGTTATATGTTTACACATCACGCATGTAGCTCAATCATCACCCGTTGTAAGATGACTTTTTCATCGGTAGGGTGATAGTAATGGGTTAAACCTCTTCTCCTCAGTAGAGTGCATTTTTCTTACAGCCAGGGTCACACACACAAGATAAGCACCCTGAGTATTGAGCTGAATATAATGCCTTCCTGCTGGGCAGTATGTATATAGTATGTAAGTATTGATTATACTTTCTAGTTTATTTAACATGTGCAATCAACATACACTGATCATTTTAGTTTATACGTTCATACACACAGTGAACCAGTGAACGTAGTGTAGGCACAAAGCGTAACTGCCCCCTCATTCTGCTGGAATGTGTCTTGCAGAAGATAGGACCTGTCCGGGGGAGGGAATTTCACAGTCCTGAAGCCCACAGTATTAACAGAGGACAGAACAATTGCACTGCTGTGATATACAAGATAATACATGGTCATTCAGCATATACAATAAACAGATATTTAATCCTCTATTTATATATGTTAATGCTTAATATACTATTATCACACAAGTGCCACAAGACAGAGAGAGAACAGGATGTCAATATAAAAAGGGTCACTGTAGTTTGTGGCACTTCAACACCCCCTCTGTCATCCTGGTTCTCCTGACTCCTGGAGTCCTGAAGCACGGTCACTGTCCTAATAACGTCTGTGAGGGGGAACGGGATGGCAATTGCTCGGTCACGCTTGCTGTGACTCTCAACACCCCCTCTGTCATCCTGGTTCCCTGGCTGGACGGCCCGACAGGATAGGAGCCACGTTGTCGCTAGGTAGCTGGCGGGAAGACTTGCATCTGTTGTTCCCGGCCAATGCACCAGTTGTTGCCGTCTGAAGAACACAATGTCATAGTTCCATGTTCACCCCCTCTGACCTTTTGGATCTCTGCCGTAGTTTGAGGTAGGTTGAGGTAGGTCGAGGTAGGTTGAATTGTCAATTCTCGGGCGACCCCACGGGTCCCCGTCCAGGCTGGAGTAGCAGCAGCCTTCTATTGAAGCGTGGTTGGCCTGGTCGTGTGACCCTGTCTGTAGGCCACGCAGGACATCACAGAGACAGTTCACAGAGGACACATTTCTTTTCTATCTTTCAGGCCCAATCTGGGCTCTCGTCGCCTTGTAACTTGGTTCCAGGCCCATGTCTCCATGTCTCCATGTCACAGGATATGCGGGCATAATATCCCCTGTTTCATCGCTTGCCAATTCTCCTTCACTTTCGTCTGAGACGTCCTCCAATCCTGAGCTCCAGGTCAAGCCCGAGAGTGACTGAAAGGCGGGTGGGGTAACTGTACATTGGATTATCCACGAAACCTTACTTGGTCCAAAGAAGAGGGTCTCGTGTATTATTGGGTTAGGACATTTACTGTACATTGGAGGGGGTTGGGTTACGACATTTACACGGGCCAGTTTCGAATTGCAGTCTCCCGTAGGTGCTCTTTGAGAGTGGTTTTGAAAGTGGGCTACCCCACAGTCTGGCTACCGCACACTCAACAGTAAGACACCTTTACACACTGGATAGTATATTAGATGGGCAGTATTCTTATCTCCAAAAAGGACAGCTAATACTTTAATTAAAGCTAATCAATTGCTTGTTTCCCCATTGTGACAACACAACAAGCAATAATTCTTAACAGCTTGTTAAGGCTTGGTAATCTGAAAACTTCAAACCCTGGCCAAATGGCAAGGAGTACATCATTTTCCCACAGCACCTAGATAACATTTCAGACTGCCAAATCCATACAAAGGCTAGACAAAACCCAGTTTAAATTAAAAAAGAAATAATACACAAATAATATACAATTATAAAACTACAATTCAGCATAAAGGTATGAATTATCATTTTTGTTTAGTCTTATTCTCTTTGAGCTAGCACTGATGTAGGAGCTATTGTCCCTGAATGCATACATGACATGTACAATTTAATTCATTATCTTTAACTTTTTAATGACCAACTGTTTTAAGAATGGATTATTATTAATTTGCTAAACTTACCACACATGCCACAGAGCAGGCCATTGTAAGAGTTGGGCAGAGTGACGTCAGCGTAGTTGTTGCAGTCAAAGCGCACCCTCAGGCCAAAGGGCGTCTCCAAGACCACAAACCTACCGCTCAGGTAGATCTTTACCCCGTTTGTCAGGGTCACAGGAGGGGTCACCAGGGTTCCGTTCACCTAGGAGAAAAAAGGTAAATAGATAATACAATATTGATATTATTAATGCTGATATACTGTATAATACTTTATATTAATATGAGTAGAATATCCCTCCTAGTTACACATACAGTCCCCCACAAAAAGAGGTCAGGATCGTCTGCATTGCAACAACACCCCTGGAGCAGTGCTGGGGTTCAGTGTCTTGTTAAAAGACACTTTGGCATAGATGGTGGGCACTGTACAGTAGATGTAATAGCAGCCACCCGCCGGTTACTAGCACACAACTGGAATACACCCTCTTGTCGGTAATGGAGAGCGAACCAGTGACCTTTCGGTTACTGGTCAACATGTAGGTGTGTGTTGAAAAAGTTATTTTCATGCCTCCTTACCAGTACTTTGCATCCTTTCCCAAGGATAATGGTGGTTCCATACACGTTGATCACCACAGCTCTCACATAAGACACCATCTTATTTTTCCCTCTGTGTTCGTTCTGAGTTTCAACGGTGAAGTACGGCAAGTCGGATGTCTCGTTGCAGGGTTTGGTCAGAGTGTAGGAGCAGGCGCCCATGTAGTGGTGCAGCTTCTTGTCAAAGGAGTAATAGTGGGGGTCAGTTGATACCCAGCAGGTGCCCGTTCCTGGAAGGTGGTGGAGGGGAGGACTTAGTGTGTACTGAAATGTTATCTTTATTATAGATTATGATACTGAACATATGTTTTATTCCCTTGGTGAAGATGGTGGAAGATGTCCGTAAGATAATTGTGTGTGTGTGTGTGTGTGTGTGTGTGTGTGTGTGTGTGTGTGTGTGTGTGTGTGTGTGTGTGTGTGTGTGTGTGTGTGTGTGTGTGTGTGTGTGTGTGTGTGTGTGTGTGTGTGTGTGTGTGTGTGTGTGTGTGTGTGTGTGTGTGTGTGTGTGTGTGTGTGTGTGTCGTACCAACATGATGACATCCATATTCTCCATCTTGTAGCTGGCAGATCTCGGTGGCAGGGGCACAGCTGGTGGTGTCGCACTGAATCCGACCTCCTGTATGACACACACACACGACCTCACAGCCGTCCATGTACCAAACATCACCCACCTAACACACACACAGAAGCAAAAGGAAGACACACAGAAAAGGTGAGTATACCCAACTGACCGCTGAAACTTGAGTGTCAAGAAGGTACAGAATTTAACATTTTAAAAGGTTTAAAAAATGTGGTTGATGGAGTTGGATTATCTATTTTAAACTAGTTCTAGTTTTGACCCAAATGCATCTCCTGGGTTAAGATTCTTTATAGCTTCATTGTAAAATCAATCTGTACTAATAACTAATAATAGCCCTCATCTTTCTTCCTTTATTGTTAATTAGGATCCCCATTAGCTAACACCATGACGTCAACTAGTCTTGCTGGGCTCCAACACAGATTGCACAAGGTGTAACAAACAATTATATACATTCAAACGTTACATTATATGCAAAAATACATGATGATTAAGTATTTACATTTAGTCATTTAGCTGACGCTTTTATCCAAAGCGACTTACAAGTTCTGTACAACAAGTCATCAGGAAGGGCACAACTCTATCAGCTGAGTAATGTTCATCAAAGTGTTGAGTGCTACAGTGTAGGTTAGTTTATTAGGACAAGTTTATGACAGTAAGGTTAGTAAGGGTTAGATTTATTTTATTTTAGATTTTCTTTTATTTGATAAAAAAAAAAAAAAAAAAAAAAGATAATGGTTGAAAAAGTGTCTTTAGTCGACAGCAAAAGATTGGATGGGTTTTGGGCTGTCCTAACTGGGGTGGGTAGTTCATTCCACCATTGTGGGGCAAGGACTGAGAAAAGGCAGGTTCTCCCTGATGACCCTCCCAGAGCTCGGATAGGAGTGGGTCTGAGACGGCCAGAAGATGGGGTCTTGAGGGTCTGCTTGAGGGTCTGTAGTTAGAGACCATTGACCGGAGGTAGGCGGGAGCGGTTCCCTTTGCCGCACGGTATGCCAGGTCGAGGGCCTTGAAGCGGATTCGTGCAGCAATGGGGAGCCAGAGAAGGTCCCTAAGAAGTGGGGTGACATGGGCCGACTTCGGTAGGTTTGAGATCAGGCGGGCCGCTGCGTTCTGAATGAGTTGAAGAGGCTTGGTGGCAGTGGCCGGGAGGCCAGCAAGCAGTGCGTTGCAGTAGTCGAGGCGGGAGATGACTGTTGATTGGACGAGGAGTTGGGTGGCTTCTTTTGTCAGGAAGGGGCGGATCCTTCTGACATTGCTCAGGAGGAATCTGCAGGTTCTGGTTGTTGCCATAAGTATGCCATAAGACATTCTGATCATTAAACTAGTAGACATTACAAACTAAAATAATATGCAAGCAAAATCCATCGTTTACATTGCATTGTGGGACAAGGATGCCTACTATCACCTCTACTTTTTACCATAGCAATTGAACCACTGACAAATAGAACTATGAGGGGAAGAAAATATTAAAAGCATACAAAGAAAATACTCCGATCACAAAATGTCTCTTTACGTAGCCAAAATGCTTTTACTTTTGTCTGAGCCTCTCACTAGATTGTCAAATGTATTACATTTGTTGGGTGGATTTGGTTGAATCTCTAGCTATGAAATATATCTCTAGAAGAGTAAAAGCATATCAACAAATTACACAGCCCAATAAAATGAACCCACTTCAATTCCCTTTAAGTTATGCCCCCCTCACACACACGGCACCCTGCTTGCTCCGACTCCTCCAATACACTTACCGGCCTGTAATGTCCGTTTCCGTCAGTACATCCACACCGGCTGGGTAGTACACACTTGTCCCCACTCAAGATGAAGCCAGGGTCACAGACACACCCTTCCACACAGGGTTTGTTACAAGAACATCCTGAACCAGAGGGGTTCTGACAGCTGGGCTGAGAGCAGGCCGGGCCACACGGGTCATAGTGACTGTTTGGGTGACACCTCAGGGCTGGGGAAGGAAGGGAAGAGAGAGAAAGAGAGAGAGACAGAGAGAGAGGTGGGTGGGTGGTGGGACACGAAGAATAGGAGGAAAGTATTAAGAAGGAGCGATGATTTGAGTTCATATTTATCAAGAATAAAATAAATACAATATAGTGTAGTATGGTAGGTACTGTATAGCTTGTGTTTTCAAACGTTTTGCTAGACACACATTTTCATAATAAATATTCGTAGGTCCCAAAAACATTATTTTCTAAGCTAATACAACGATGTTACATTTAGACAGTTAATCTACTGGCCTACTGTACAGTGTTTTATTAAACTATTTTTAAATGGACTTGATAGGCTTCATGATACTTCAAGAAAATCATTTGGAAGACCAACACCCAACTCACACTTGAAAAACACTACAGTATATATATATATATATATATATATATATATATATATATATATATATATATATGAATGTAATTATTTTAAGACTAAAACATAAACACACACTAACACATACACCTCCCACATCCCACTCTTAACACATTCAATATACCTGTATAGGCACACATAATACATCCACACCAACAACCTCATCCCTCATACCCATTCTCTCTTCACACACATACTTACGACAGAAGGTATCGTTCCTCCACATGATGGTAACTCTGGCCAGGGCGCACATGTCGGCGTAGCTCTCAGCGGCCTGACACAGCGCCACCATGTCCCCTCCCGTGGCGCACATGTCGTACACACAGTTCTCAAAGTAAGGAGCAGGGGGTACCACAGCGTGGCACGGCTTGAAGATGCCTGAGGGTAAACATAAAACGGGATGAGAAAGATTATGGTTTATTTGAATAATTAAGAGCCAACAAGGCATCACCGCATGGTATGGTTAGAAGATATACATGTCGGTTTGAGGGAAAGACATGACAAATAGAGGTTGAGTGGTAAAGACATGTACCAGGGACAATACAGTTGTAAATGTGGGGTACTGGGTGTGAAATTGTGGTCTATTGCGATAAACAAATGCCAGGACGCAACTAGAGTGTGTCACAGCTTGAATATACAAAGGATAAAAAGTTATATGAAATAGATATTGTTGTGAAATGTTGGAGAAAAGGTGAGTAGGTTGAGTGGGGAAATTCAAAGGCCAAGGGGGCACTAACATTGTGGAACTGTTTGAAGATATGATAAAAGAGGAAATGTTGAAAAATATAATAGGATTTTGAAAGTTGTTGTGAAATCTAAAGGACAGAATATGAGATAGTTGTGATGGAGTGCGAACGTAACAAATGTACTGCATTCATGAGATCACAATTACATACAGTAAGTGTATTTTTATACTACTAATTCTTAATATGTGACTTGTCTACAGTGTTATATTAAAACATGAAGGTTTTGAATCATTATGGGTCTTTATTCACATTGCAGTGCCTTTGTCCCGAGGTATGAACATGACTAAGCTACAACATTGACGGTAGGGTGACATGATGACATATCTCACCATTAGGATCAGTGATCAGGCCACAGATGCTGGGTTTCTTGTATTCCTCCTCCTTGTCTTCAGGACAAGGTGGCGGTGGATCTACTACATTGCAGCTGAGGAGGAGAGAGGGATGCAGGGATAGACAATGAAACAGATCTCATCGACAAATCTCTCTAGTGTGTATCAGACCAATGAATAAAAGAGTAATGATGAAATGTATTGAACCATTGATGTGCGTGTATCAGTGTTCATTTTGGCAGCAAATTTTGATTTAGTCTTTTGACTAAAATACTTAGTTCTAGTCACATTTTAGTCATTTGATTATTGTTAGTTTTAGTCTTGTTTTTAGATGACAAAATCTACGTACGTTTTCAACTTGTTTTAGACAGGAAAGAAAATCTAAATATGTCTTAGTCTATGCTAGTCAAATGCATTTTGGTAAATGTTGTGTGTTCGTGTAACTCACTCTCGTCGTGTATCAGGGACCTGCCAGCTGTCTCCCAGTTCCTTGGTGTCGGCTGCTGGTAAACCATCTGGTTTAATGTTGTCATCGTTGGGTTTACCATTAAAGTTCCCTGCAATTAGAGAGGGGGAGAAATATTAGGACTAACCTATAGAGAACCTTTAGAACTGTTAGAACCTTGACATTTAGAATTTTAGTTTGTAATTGAATTGCTTCACCAGACACCAAATAATCTACATACTGTAGTACTTTAAACAAAGTACAGTTTTTACAGCAAGTCCCTGTTCATGTTTTCAGGTGAACAATGTTTTAAAACCTAATTATCTAAACATGTTAAGAGTGTTGTGTACATTCTTAAAGACAGTAGAGGTTGAGTACTTTTGGGTGATGTATCACATTGACTTTTAAAAGTGCTAATACATGGGCATCCCATAACACTGATTTACTGTATATGGTTCTTTATATAAAGTGTTAAGTTGTCCTTCAGAGCTTAAGACATAAACACTGATATTACAGCGCTTAGGCAGCACACATCTCAGTTTAATCCCTGGTGATACAAGTTAAAGAGGACATTTCCTGTATCTTTTCAATAATTGTATATGATTTCCTTGAATCTGTGGAACATCGTCGTACAGTACTAGTCTAAATTAAATAACACGCCACCATTGGTGGATACGACACACATCAAATTAAGTGAATGATTTCCGTCCCTGTCTGGCTACCCCACACTCAACAGTAAGACACCTTTACACACTGGATAGTATATTAGATGGGCAGTATTCTTGGGTCCAAAAAGGAGAGCTAATTCTTTCATTCAAGCTAATCAATTGCTTGTTTCCCCATTGTGACAACACAACAGGCAATCATTCTTAACAGCTTGTTAAGGCTTGGTAATCTGAAAACTTCAAACCCTGGCCAAATGGCAAGGAGTACATCATTTTCCCCCAGCACCTAGATAACATTTCAGACTGCCAAATCCATACAAAGGGTAGACAAAACCCAGTAAAAAAATATATAATAATAATAATAATAATAATAATAATAATAATAATAATAATAATAATAATAATAATAATAATAATAATAATAATAATAATAATAATAATAATAATAATAATAATAATAATACATAGACATACAATTAAAAAGCTGCAATTCAGCATAAAGGTATGAATTATCATTTTTGTTTAGTCTTATTCTCTTTGAGCTAGCACTGATGTAGGACCTATTGTCCCTGAATGCGTACATGTACAAATTAATTCATTATCTTTAACTTTTTAATGACCAACTGTGTAAGAATGGATTATTATTAATTTGCTAAACTTACCACACATGCCACAGAGCAGGCCATTGTAAGAGGTGGGCAGAGTGACGTCAGCGTAGTGGTTGCAGTCAAAACGCACCCTCAGGCCAAAGGGTGTCTCCAAGACCACAAACCTACCGCTCAGGTAGATCTTTACCCCGTTGGTCAGGGTCACAGGAGGGGTCACCAGGGTTCCGTTCACCTGGGAGAAAAAAGGTAAATAGATAATACAATATTGATATTATTAATGCTGATATACTGTATAATACTTTATATTAATATGAGTAGAATATCCCTCCTAGTTACACATACAGTCCCCCACAAAAAGAGGTCAGGATCGTCTGCATTGCAACAACACCCCTGGAGCAGTGCTGGGGTTCAGTGTCTTGTTAAAAGACACTTTGGCAGAGATGGTGGGCACTGTACAGTAGATGTAATAGCAGCCACCCTCCGGTTACTAGCACACAACTGGAATACACCCTCTTGTCGGTAATGGAGAGCGAACCAGTGACCTTTCGGTTACTGGTCAACACGTGGGTGTGTGTTGAAAAAGTTATTTTCATGCCTCCTTACCAGTACTTGGCATCCTTTCCCAAGGATAATGGTGGTTCCATACACGTTGATCACCACAGCTCTCACATAAGACACCATCTTATTTTTCCCTCTGTGTTCGTTCTGAGTTTCAACGGTGAAGTACGGCAAGTCGGATGTCTCGTTGCAGGGTTTGGTCAGAGTGTAGGAGCAGGCGCCCATGTAGTGGTGCATCTTCTTGTCAAAGGAGTAATAGTGGGGGTCACCTGATACCCAGCAGGTGCCCGTTCCTGGAAGGTGGTGGAGGGGAGGATTTAGTGTGTACTGAAATGTTATCTTTATTATAAATTATGATACTGAACATATGTTTTATTCCCTTGGTGAAGATGATGGAAGATGCCCGTAAGATAATTGTGTGTGTGTGCTTGTGCGTGTGCGTGTGTGCAGGGCCGCCTCAGGGGGTGTGCGAGCAGTGCGGTCGCACAGGGCCTCGCGGGAAGGGGGGCCTCGCAAAATAAAAATAAAAAAAAAATAAAAAAAAAATATTTTTTATTTATTTTTTTTATTATTTTTTTTTATTTTTTTGCGAGGCCCCCCTTCCCGCGAGGCCCTTTTTCATCACAGACCTAAAATCTAGTTTTGCTTATATGCTTATATATTTCACATTAGACACGTTTGTAGAATGTGTCTGACTTCCTGGCTCTGCAGACTGCAGTTTTCCGGTTTCTGCGGATTTGCTGCTCTACAGATTTTAGGATAGTGTTTCCGGCCCGTCCGCCGACCGCCGTAATACCAAATAGAAGAAGAAGACACACGAGGTAGATAATTCAGCGCTATTCAGAGGAGCGAGGCGAGTGGATGTCTTTTCAAAAGAAGGAGAAGAGAACTTGTGAGCAGATAAATCTGTTAGGCAGCAATATGCCGAAAGGTGTCCAGTCTGCCGGAAAGTACTCGAAGAAGAAGAAGAAGAAGAATTACACCGTGGGCCAAGTCTCCTTCCAACTTTACCATTGGCGCCGGCCGCGCCGCATTCATTGATACTGCGTTATGTGAGTCAACCTATGATTATATACCCGCCGTGGACCTGTCCTGACCTATCTATCTTTCTCTCTCTCTGGAGCCAAACTGGTCGACTAGCTAATATATAGTACTACTAGTAGCTAACTGTGTGTGCCTGGTGAGAGCACCTGGCTGTATGTAGACAGTAGCCGCATAGCTTGTTAGCTGTTAGCTAACGCAGAAGCAAGCTATGCGGCTACTACATGCAGCCAGGTGCCTGATTGAGCTAACTGTTAGCCAGTTAGCTGTTTAGCGTCAGCTGGGAACGTTCGTTTGATGCTATCAGTTAGCCTTGAGAATAGCAGGCCCTGGCACTCTGACTACGACATCATCTTTGACAGAAGATGTAGTCGGGCCTGCACCATGACTCTGGCCATAGCTTTGTCCCGACAGCGAGAGGCCTTTCGTCAACGTGGAGACCTGTGTTGCAGGCCTTTCGCCCTGCGTTCCTCGTGCAGGTAAAATGTCATGACATTACCCCACTCTTCCTTCCTTCCCCTCCCGAATGTTTTGTTAATAACGATGTTTTTTTCCAGGCAAAACATATGCTACTTCACAACATTTGGAGATACGACATGTGCTGTGTGTGAATGGTCGTTTGTGTAGCTTGGGTAGCGTTGGGCCGTTGGCCAAAGCTGTGTGTCACGTGGCCTGGTGTCACAGTACCTGGCTAGCCTATTTAGCTGATGTCGGCCATTGGCTCCTTGCTGCTTTGGTTTCTCTGGTATAGACGCTCTTCTTGTTGGATTTAAGTGTTGATCTTTGTCCTTTTGAATCTCTCATACATGCTATAGTCTCTCTCTAACACACACACACATGACAAACACACATGTTCTCTCTCTCTCTCTCTCTCTTTCTAACACACACAGTCTGCCTATGGCGGCCTTTCTCGATGGCTAGGCTGTGCTCAAGGATCTTCAGTCACAGTGCTCAGGTATTCTGCCACTGTGTACTCTCTGTTTAGGGCCAAATAGCATTTCAATTTCTTTCCAATGTGTCTCTCTCTCTCTCTCTCTCTCTCTGTACACTGTATATTGACTGTAGAACGGGAGCTCTCTCTCGCTCTCTCTTTTGCTATATGTTGACTGTATCATGCCCCGCCTCGGGCAGCGCTATTATTTAAGAATATGTTGACTGTAAAAAAAAAAAAAAAAAAAAAATATATATATATATATAATTTTTTTTTTTTTTTTTTTTTACCTTTGGGGGGGGGGGGGGGGGGGGGGGCTCGCGTTAAATCTCGCACAGGGCCTCGCATTTCTCCCAGGCGGCCCTGCGTGTGTGTGTGTGTGTGTGTGTGTGTGTGTGTGTGTGTGTGTGTGTGTGTCGTACCAACATGATGACATCCATATTCTCCATCTAGTAGCTGGCAGATCTCGGTGACGGGGGCACAGCTGTTGGTGTTGCACTGAATCCGACCTCCTGAATGACACACACACTTCAGGAGATACATGTACCAAACATCACCCACCTAACACACACACAGAAGCAAAAGGAAGACACACAGAACAGGTGAGTATACCCAACTGGCCTCTGAAACTTGAGTGTCAAGAAGGTAGAGAATTTAACATTTTAAAAGGTTTAAAAAATGTGGTTGATGGAGTTGGATTATCTATTTTATACTCTCAAAAAGTTTTGACCCAAATGCATCTCCTGGGTTAAGATTCTTTATAGCTTCCTTGTAAAATCAATCTGTACTAATAACTAATAATAGCTCTCATCTTTCTTCCTTTATTGTTAATTAGGATCCCCATTAGCTAACACCATGACGTCAACTAGTCTTGCTGGGCTCCAACACAGATTGTACAAGGTGTAACAAACAATTATATACATTCAAACGTTACATTATATGCAAAAATACATGATGATTAAGTATTTACATTTAGTCATTTAGCTGACGCTTTTATCCAAAGCGACTTACAAGTTCTGTACAACAACTCTATCATCTGAGTAACCATGTCCATCAAAGTGTTGAGTGCTACAGTGTAGGTTAGTTTATTAGGACAAGTTTATGACAGTAAGGTTAGTTAGGGTTAGATTTCTTTTATTTTAGATTTTCTTTTATTTGATTAAAAACAATTATTATTTCAGATAATGGTTGAAGAAGTGTCTTTAGTCGACGGCAAACGATTGGATGGGTTTTGGGCTGTCCTAACTGGGGTGGGTAGTTCATTCCACCATTGTGGGGCAAGGACTGAGAAAAGGCAGGTTCTCCTTGATGACCCTCCCGGAGCTCGGATAGGAGTGGGTCTGAGACGGCCAGAAGATGGGGTCTTGAGGGTCTGTAGTTAGAGACCATTGACCGGAGGTAGGCGGGAGCGGTTCCCTTTGCCGCACGGTATGCATAATGCCAGGTCGAGGGCCTTGAAGCGGATTTGTGCAGCAATGGGGAGCCAGAGCAGGTCCCTAAGAAGTGGGGTGACATGGGCCAACTTCGGTAGGTTTGAGATCAGGCGGGCCGCTGCGTTCTGAATGAGTTGAAGAGGCTTGGTGGCAGTGGCCGGGAGGCCAGCAAGCAGTGCGTTGCAGTAGTCGAGGCGGGAGATGACTGTTGATTGGACGAGGAGTTGGGTGGCTTCTTTTGTCAGGAAGGGGCGGATCCTTCTGACATTGCTCAGGAGGAATCTGCAGGTTCTGGTTGTTGCCATAAGTATGCCATAAGACATTCTGATCATTAAACTAGTAGACATTACAAACTAAAATAATATGCAAGCAAAATCCATCGTTTACATTGCATTGTGGGACAAGGATGCCTACTATCACCTCTACTTTTTACCATAGCAATTGAACCACTGACAAATAGAACTATGAGGGGAAGAAAATATTAAAAGCATACAAAGAAAATACTCCGATCACAAAATGTCTCTTTACGTAGCCAAAATGCTTTTACTTTTGTCTGAGCCTCTCACTAGATTGTCAAATGTATTACATTTGTTGGGTGGATTTGGTTGAATCTCTAGCTATGAAATATATCTCTAGAAGAGTAAAAGCATATCAACAAATTACACAGCCCAATAAAATGAACCCACTTCAATTCCCTTTAAGTTATGCCCCCCTCACACACACGGCACCCTGCTTGCTCCGACTCCTCCAATACACTTACCGGCCTGTAATGTCCGTTTCCGTCAGTACATCCACACCGGCTGGGTAGTACACACTTGTCCCCACTCAAGATGAAGCCAGGGTCACAGACACACCCTTCCACACAGGGTTTGTTACAAGAACGTCCTGAACCAGAGGGGTTCTGACAGCTGGGCTGAGAGCAGGCCGGGCCACACGGGTCATAGTGACTGTTTGGGTGACACCTCAGGGCTGGGGAAGGAAGGGAAGAGAGAGAAAGAGAGAGAGACAGAGAGAGAGGTGGGTGGGTGGTGGGACACGAAGAATAACAGGAAAGTATTAAGAAGGAGCGATGATTTGAGTTCATATTTATCAAGAATAAAATAAATACAATATAGTGTAGTATGGTAGGTACTGTATAGCTTGTGTTTTCAAACGTTTTGCTAGACACACATTTTCATAATAAATATTCGTAGGTCCCAAAAACATTATTTTCTAAGCTAATACAACGATGTTACATTTAGACAGTTAATCTACTGGCCTACTGTACAGTGTTTTATTAAACTATTTTTAAATGGACTTGATAGGCTTCATGATACTTCAAGAAAATCATTTGGAAGACCAACACCCAACTCACACTTGAAAAACACTACAGTATATATATATATATATATATATATATATATATATATATATATATATATATATATATATATGAATGTAATTATTTTAAGACTAAAACATAAACACACACTAACACATACACCTCCCACATCCCACTCTTAACACATTCAATATACCTGTATAGGCCCACATAATACATCCACACCAACAACCTCATCCCTCATACCCATTCTCTCTTCACACACATACTTACGACAGAAGGTATCGTTCCTCCACATGATGGTAACTCTGGCCAGGGCGCACATGTCGGCGTAGCTCTCAGCGGCCTGACACAGCGCCACCATGTCCCCTCCCGTGGCGCACATGTCGTACACACAGTTCTCAAAGTAAGGAGCAGGGGGTACCACAGCGTGGCACGGCTTGAAGATGCCTGAGGGTAAACATAAAACGGGATGAGAAAGATTATGGTTTATTTGAATAATTAAGAGCCAACAAGGCATCACCGCATGGTATGGTTAGAAGATATACATGTCGGTTTGAGGGAAAGACATGACAAATAGAGGTTGAGTGGTAAAGACATGTACCAGGGACAATACAGTTGTAAAGGTGGGGTACTGGGTGTGAAATTGTGGTCTATTGCGATAAACAAATGCCAGGACGCAACTAGAGTGTGTCACAGCTTGAATATACAAAGGATAAAAAGTTATATGAAATAGATATTGTTGTGAAATGTTGGAGAAAAGGTGAGTAGGTTGAGTGGGGAAACTCAAAGGCCAAGGGGGCACTAACATTGTGGAACTGTTTGAAGATATGATAAAAGAGGAAATGTTGAAAAATATAATAGGATTTTGAAAGTTGTTGTGAAATCTAAAGGACAGAATATGAGATAGTTGTGATGGAGTGCGAACGTAACAAATGTACTGCATTCATGAGATCACAATTACATACAGTAAGTGTATTTTTATACTACTAATTCTTAATATGTGACTTGTCTACAGTGTTATATTAAAACATGAAGGTTTTGAATCATTATGGGTCTTTATTCACATTGCAGTGCCTTTGTCCCGAGGTATGAACATGACTAAGCTACAACATTGACGGTAGGGTGACATGATGACATATCTCACCATTAGGATCAGTGATCAGGCCACAGATGCTGGGTTTCTTGTATTCCTCCTCCTTGTCTTCAGGACAAGGTGGCGGTGGATCTACTACATTGCAGCTGAGGAGGAGAGAGGGATGCAGGGATAGACAATGAAACAGATCTCATCGACAAATCTCTCTAGTGTGTATCAGACCAATGAATAAAAGAGTAATGATGAAATGTATTGAACCATTGATGTGCGTGTATCAGTGTTCATTTTGGCAGCAAATTTTGATTTAGTCTTTTGACTAAAATACTTAGTTATAGTCACATTTTAGTCATTTGATTATTGTTAGTTTTAGTTTTGTTTTTAGATGACAAAATCTACGTACGTTTTCGTCTTGTTTTAGACAGGAAAAAAAATCTAAATATGTCTTAGTCTATGCTAGTCAAATGCATTTTGGTAAATGTTGTGTGTTCGTGTAACTCACTCTCGTCGTGTATCAGGGACCTGCCAGCTGTCTCCCAGTTCCTTGGTGTCGGCTGCTGGTAAACCATCTGGTTTAATGTTGTCATCGTTGGGTTTACCATTAAAGTTCCCTGCAATTAGAGAGGGGGAGAAATATTAGGACTAACCTATAGAGAACCTTTAGAACTGTTAGAACCTTGACATTTAGAATTTTAGTTTGTAATTGAATTGCTTCACCAGACACCAAATAATCTACATACTGTAGTACTTTAAACAAAGTACAGTTTTTACAGCAAGTCCCTGTTCATGTTTTCAGGTGAACAATGTTTTAAAACCTAATTATCTAAACATGTTAAGAGTGTTGTGTACATTCTTAAAGACAGTAGAGGTTGAGTACTTTTGGGTGATGTATCACATTGACTTTTAAAAGTGCTAATACATGGGCATCCCATAACACTGATTTACTGTATATGGTTCTTTATATAAAGTGTTAAGTTGTCCTTCAGAGCTTAAGACATAAACACTGATATTACAGCGCTTAGGCAGCACACATCTCAGTTTAATCCCTGGTGATACAAGTTAAAGAGGACATTTCCTGTATCTTTTCAATAATTGTATATGATTTCCTTGAATCTGTGGAACATCGTCGTACAGTACTAGTCTAAATTAAATAACACGCCACCTTTGGTGGATACGACACACATCAAATTAAGTGAATGATTTCCTTCCCTGTCTGGCTACCCCACACTCAACAGTAAGACACCTTTACACACTGGATAGTATATTAGATGGGCAGTATTCTTGGGTCCAAAAAGGAGAGCTAATTCTTTCATTCAAGCTAATCAATTGCTTGTTTCCCCATTGTGACAACACAACAGGCAATCATTCTTAACAGCTTGTTAAGGCTTGGTAATCTGAAAACTTCAAACCCTGGCCAAATGGCAAGGAGTACATCATTTTCCCCCAGCACCTAGATAACATTTCAGACTGCCAAATCCATACAAAGGGTAGACAAAACCCAGTAAAAAATATATATAATAATAATAATAATAATAATAATAATAATAATAATAATAATAATAATAATAATAATAATAATAATAATAATAATAATAATAATACATAGACATACAATTAAAAAGCTGCAATTCAGCATAAAGGTATGAATTATCATTTTTGTTTAGTCTTATTCTCTTTGAGCTAGCACTGATGTAGGACCTATTGTCCCTGAATGCGTACATGTACAAATTAATTCATTATCTTTAACTTTTTAATGACCAACTGTGTAAGAATGGATTATTATTAATTTGCTAAACTTACCACACATGCCACAGAGCAGGCCATTGTAAGAGGTGGGCAGAGTGACGTCAGCGTAGTGGTTGCAGTCAAAACGCACCCTCAGGCCAAAGGGTGTCTCCAAGACCACAAACCTACCGCTCAGGTAGATCTTTACCCCGTTGGTCAGGGTCACAGGAGGGGTCACCAGGGTTCCGTTCACCTGGGAGAAAAAAGGTAAATAGATAATACAATATTGATATTATTAATGCTGATATACTGTATAATACTTTATATTAATATGAGTAGAATATCCCTCCTAGTTACACATACAGTCCCCCACAAAAAGAGGTCAGGATCGTCTGCATTGCAACAACACCCCTGGAGCAGTGCTGGGGTTCAGTGTCTTGTTAAAAGACACTTTGGCAGAGATGGTGGGCACTGTACAGTAGATGTAATAGCAGCCACCCTCCGGTTACTAGCACACAACTGGAATACACCCTCTTGTCGGTAATGGAGAGCGAACCAGTGACCTTTCGGTTACTGGTCAACACGTGGGTGTGTGTTGAAAAAGTTATTTTCATGCCTCCTTACCAGTACTTGGCATCCTTTCCCAAGGATAATGGTGGTTCCATACACGTTGATCACCACAGCTCTCACATAAGACACCATCTTATTTTTCCCTCTGTGTTCGTTCTGAGTTTCAACGGTGAAGTACGGCAAGTCGGATGTCTCGTTGCAGGGTTTGGTCAGAGTGTAGGAGCAGGCGCCCATGTAGTGGTGCATCTTCTTGTCAAAGGAGTAATAGTGGGGGTCACCTGATACCCAGCAGGTGCCCGTTCCTGGAAGGTGGTGGAGGGGAGGATTTAGTGTGTACTGAAATGTTATCTTTATTATAAATTATGATACTGAACATATGTTTTATTCCCTTGGTGAAGATGATGGAAGATGCCCGTAAGATAATTGTGTGTGTGTGCTTGTGCGTGTGTGTGTGTGTGTGTGTGTGTGTGTGTGTGTGTGTGTGTGTGTGTGTGTGTGTGTGTGTGTGTGTGTGTGTGTGTGTGTGTGTGTGTGTGTGTGTGTGTCGTACCAACATGATGACATCCATATTCTCCATCTTGTAGCTGGCAGATCTCGGTGACGGGGGCACAGCTGGTGGTGTTGCACTGAATCCGACCTCCTGAATGACACACACACTTCTCCTCACAGCCATCCATGTACCAAACATCACCCACCTAACACACACACAGAAGCAAAAGGAAGACACACAGAACAGGTGAGTATACCCAACTGGCCTCTGAAACTTGAGTGTCAAGAAGGTAGAGAATTTAACATTTTAAAAGGTTTAAAAAATGTGGTTGATGGAGTTGGATTATCTATTTTATACTCTCAAAAAGTTTTGACCCAAATGCATCTCCTGGGTTAAGATTCTTTATAGCTTCCTTGTAAAATCAATCTGTACTAATAACTAATAATAGCTCTCATCTTTCTTCCTTTATTGTTAATTAGGATCCCCATTAGCTAACACCATGACGTCAACTAGTCTTGCTGGGCTCCAACACAGATTGTACAAGGTGTAACAAACAATTATATACATTCAAACGTTACATTATATGCAAAAATACATGATGATTAAGTATTTACATTTAGTCATTTAGCTGACGCTTTTATCCAAAGCGACTTACAAGTTCTGTACAACAACTCTATCATCTGAGTAACCATGTCCATCAAAGTGTTGAGTGCTACAGTGTAGGTTAGTTTATTAGGACAAGTTTATGACAGTAAGGTTAGTTAGGGTTAGATTTCTTTTATTTTAGATTTTCTTTTATTTGATTAAAAACAATTATTATTTCAGATAATGGTTGAAGAAGTGTCTTTAGTCGACGGCAAAAGATTGGATGGGTTTTGGGCTGTCCTAACTGGGGTGGGTAGTTCATTCCACCATTGTGGGGCAAGGACTGAGAAAAGGCAGGTTCTCCTTGATGACCCTCCCGGAGCTCGGATAGGAGTGGGTCTGAGACGGCCAGAAGATGGGGTCTTGAGGGTCTGTAGTTAGAGACCATTGACCGGAGGTAGGCGGGAGCGGTTCCCTTTGCCGCACGGTATGCATAATGCCAGGTCGAGGGCCTTGAAGCGGATTTGTGCAGCAATGGGGAGCCAGAGCAGGTCCCTAAGAAGTGGGGTGACATGGGCCAACTTCGGTAGGTTTGAGATCAGGCGGGCCGCTGCGTTCTGAATGAGTTGAAGAGGCTTGGTGGCAGTGGCCGGGAGGCCAGCAAGCAGTGCGTTGCAGTAGTCGAGGCGGGAGATGACTGTTGATTGGACGAGGAGTTGGGTGGCTTCTTTTGTCAGGAAGGGGCGGATCCTTCTGACATTGCTCAGGAGGAATCTGCAGGTTCTGGTTGTTGCCATAAGTATGCCATAAGACATTCTGATCATTAAACTAGTAGACATTACAAACTAAAATAATATGCAAGCAAAATCCATCGTTTACATTGCATTGTGGGACAAGGATGCCTACTATCACCTCTACTTTTTACCATAGCAATTGAACCACTGACAAATAGAACTATGAGGGGAAGAAAATATTAAAAGCATACAAAGAAAATACTCCGATCACAAAATGTCTCTTTACGTAGCCAAAATGCTTTTACTTTTGTCTGAGCCTCTCACTAGATTGTCAAATGTATTACATTTGTTGGGTGGATTTGGTTGAATCTCTAGCTATGAAATATATCTCTAGAAGAGTAAAAGCATATCAACAAATTACACAGCCCAATAAAATGAACCCACTTCAATTCCCTTTAAGTTATGCCCCCCTCACACACACGGCACCCTGCTTGCTCCGACTCCTCCAATACACTTACCGGCCTGTAATGTCCGTTTCCGTCAGTACATCCACACCGGCTGGGTAGTACACACTTGTCCCCACTCAAGATGAAGCCAGGGTCACAGACACACCCTTCCACACAGGGTTTGTTACAAGAACGTCCTGAACCAGAGGGGTTCTGACAGCTGGGCTGAGAGCAGGCCGGGCCACACGGGTCATAGTGACTGTTTGGGTGACACCTCAGGGCTGGGGAAGGAAGGGAAGAGAGAGAAAGAGAGAGAGACAGAGAGAGAGGTGGGTGGGTGGTGGGACACGAAGAATAGGAGGAAAGTATTAAGAAGGAGCGATGATTTGAGTTCATATTTATCAAGAATAAAATAAATACAATATAGTGTAGTATGGTAGGTACTGTATAGCTTGTGTTTTCAAACGTTTTGCTAGACACACATTTTCATAATAAATATTCGTAGGTCCCAAAAACATTATTTTCTAAGCTAATACAACGATGTTACATTTAGACAGTTAATCTACTGGCCTACTGTACAGTGTTTTATTAAACTATTTTTAAATGGACTTGATAGGCTTCATGATACTTCAAGAAAATCATTTGGAAGACCAACACCCAACTCACACTTGAAAAACACTACAGTATATATATATATATATATATATATATATATATATATATATATATATATATATATATATATATATATGAATGTAATTATTTTAAGACTAAAACATAAACACACACTAACACATACACCTCCCACATCCCACTCTTAACACATTCAATATACCTGTATAGGCCCACATAATACATCCACACCAACAACCTCATCCCCCATACCCATTCTCTCTTCACACACATACTTACGACAGAAGGTATCGTTCCTCCACATGATGGTAACTCTGGCCAGGGCGCACATGTCGGCGTAGCTCTCAGCGGCCTGACACAGCGCCACCATGTCCCCTCCCGTGGCGCACATGTCGTACACACAGTTCTCAAAGTAAGGAGCAGGGGGTACCACAGCGTGGCACGGCTTGAAGATGCCTGAGGGTAAACATAAAACGGGATGAGAAAGATTATGGTTTATTTGAATAATTAAGAGCCAACAAGGCATCACCGCATGGTATGGTTAGAAGATATACATGTCGGTTTGAGGGAAAGACATGACAAATAGAGGTTGAGTGGTAAAGACATGTACCAGGGACAATACAGTTGTAAAGGTGGGGTACTGGGTGTGAAATTGTGGTCTATTGCGATAAACAAATGCCAGGACGCAACTAGAGTGTGTCACAGCTTGAATATACAAAGGATAAAAAGTTATATGAAATAGATATTGTTGTGAAATGTTGGAGAAAAGGTGAGTAGGTTGAGTGGGGAAACTCAAAGGCCAAGGGGGCACTAACATTGTGGAACTGTTTGAAGATATGATAAAAGAGGAAATGTTGAAAAATATAATAGGATTTTGAAAGTTGTTGTGAAATCTAAAGGACAGAATATGAGATAGTTGTGATGGAGTGCGAACGTAACAAATGTACTGCATTCATGAGATCACAATTACATACAGTACGTGTATTTTTATACTACTAATTCTTAATATGTGACTTGTCTACAGTGTTATATTAAAACATGAAGGTTTTGAATCATTATGGGTCTTTATTCACATTGCAGTGCCTTTGTCCCGAGGTATGAACATGACTAAGCTACAACATTGACGGTAGGGTGACATGATGACATATCTCACCATTAGGATCAGTGATCAGGCCACAGATGCTGGGTTTCTTGTATTCCTCCTCCTTGTCTTCAGGACAAGGTGGCGGTGGATCTACTACATTGCAGCTGAGGAGGAGAGAGGGATGCAGGGATAGACAATGAAACAGATCTCATCGACAAATCTCTCTAGTGTGTATCAGACCAATGAATAAAAGAGTAATGATGAAATGTATTGAACCATTGATGTGCGTGTATCAGTGTTCATTTTGGCAGCAAATTTTGATTTAGTCTTTTGACTAAAATACTTAGTTATAGTCACATTTTAGTCATTTGATTATTGTTAGTTTTAGTCTTGTTTTTAGATGACAAAATCTACGTACGTTTTCGTCTTGTTTTAGACAGGAAAGAAAATCTAAATATGTCTTAGTCTATGCTAGTCAAATGCATTTTGGTAAATGTTGTGTGTTCGTGTAACTCACTCTCGTCGTGTATCAGGGACCTGCCAGCTGTCTCCCAGTTCCTTGGTGTCGGCTGCTGGTAAACCATCTGGTTTAATGTTGTCATCGTTGGGTTTACCATTAAAGTTCCCTGCAATTAGAGAGGGGGAGAAATATTAGGACTAACCTATAGAGAACCTTTAGAACTGTTAGAACCTTGACATTTAGAATTTTAGTTTGTAATTGAATTGCTTCACCAGACACCAAATAATCTACATACTGTAGTACTTTAAACAAAGTACAGTTTTTACAGCAAGTCCCTGTTCATGTTTTCAGGTGAACAATGTTTTAAAACCTAATTATCTAAACATGTTAAGAGTGTTGTGTACATTCTTAAAGACAGTAGAGGTTGAGTACTTTTGGGTGATGTATCACATTGACTTTTAAAAGTGCTAATACATGGGCATCCCATAACACTGATTTACTGTATATGGTTCTTTATATAAAGTGTTAAGTTGTCCTTCAGAGCTTAAGACATAAACACTGATATTACAGCGCTTAGGCAGCACACATCTCAGTTTAATCCCTGGTGATACAAGTTAAAGAGGACATTTCCTGTATCTTTTCAATAATTGTATATGATTTCCTTGAATCTGTGGAACATCGTCGTACAGTACTAGTCTAAATTAAATAACACGCCACCTTTGGTGGATACGACACACATCAAATTAAGTGAATGATTTCCGTCCCTGTCTGGCTACCCCACACTCAACAGTAAGACACCTTTACACACTGGATAGTATATTAGATGGGCAGTATTCTTGGGTCCAAAAAGGAGAGCTAATTCTTTCATTCAAGCTAATCAATTGCTTGTTTCCCCATTGTGACAACACAACAGGCAATCATTCTTAACAGCTTGTTAAGGCTTGGTAATCTGAAAACTTCAAACCCTGGCCAAATGGCAAGGAGTACATCATTTTCCCCCAGCACCTAGATAACATTTCAGACTGCCAAATCCATACAAAGGGTAGACAAAACCCAGTAAAAAAATATATAATAATAATAATAATAATAATAATAATAATAATAATAATAATAATAATAATAATAATAATAATAATAATAATAATAATAATAATAATAATACATAGACATACAATTAAAAAGCTGCAATTCAGCATAAAGGTATGAATTATCATTTTTGTTTAGTCTTATTCTCTTTGAGCTAGCACTGATGTAGGACCTATTGTCCCTGAATGCGTACATGTACAAATTAATTCATTATCTTTAACTTTTTAATGACCAACTGTGTAAGAATGGATTATTATTAATTTGCTAAACTTACCACACATGCCACAGAGCAGGCCATTGTAAGAGGTGGGCAGAGTGACGTCAGCGTAGTGGTTGCAGTCAAAACGCACCCTCAGGCCAAAGGGTGTCTCCAAGACCACAAACCTACCGCTCAGGTAGATCTTTACCCCGTTGGTCAGGGTCACAGGAGGGGTCACCAGGGTTCCGTTCACCTGGGAGAAAAAAGGTAAATAGATAATACAATATTGATATTATTAATGCTGATATACTGTATAATACTTTATATTAATATGAGTAGAATATCCCTCCTAGTTACACATACAGTCCCCCACAAAAAGAGGTCAGGATCGTCTGCATTGCAACAACACCCCTGGAGCAGTGCTGGGGTTCAGTGTCTTGTTAAAAGACACTTTGGCAGAGATGGTGGGCACTGTACAGTAGATGTAATAGCAGCCACCCTCCGGTTACTAGCACACAACTGGAATACACCCTCTTGTCGGTAATGGAGAGCGAACCAGTGACCTTTCGGTTACTGGTCAACACGTGGGTGTGTGTTGAAAAAGTTATTTTCATGCCTCCTTACCAGTACTTGGCATCCTTTCCCAAGGATAATGGTGGTTCCATACACGTTGATCACCACAGCTCTCACATAAGACACCATCTTATTTTTCCCTCTGTGTTCGTTCTGAGTTTCAACGGTGAAGTACGGCAAGTCGGATGTCTCGTTGCAGGGTTTGGTCAGAGTGTAGGAGCAGGCGCCCATGTAGTGGTGCATCTTCTTGTCAAAGGAGTAATAGTGGGGGTCACCTGATACCCAGCAGGTGCCCGTTCCTGGAAGGTGGTGGAGGGGAGGATTTAGTGTGTACTGAAATGTTATCTTTATTATAAATTATGATACTGAACATATGTTTTATTCCCTTGGTGAAGATGATGGAAGATGCCCGTAAGATAATTGTGTGTGTGTGCTTGTGCGTGTGCGTGTGTGCAGGGCCGCCTCAGGGGGTGTGCGAGCAGTGCGGTCGCACAGGGCCTCGCGGGAAGGGGGGCCTCGCAAAATAAAAATAAAAAAAAAATAAAAAAAAAATATTTTTTATTTTTTTTTTTTATTTTTTTTTTATTTTTTTTTGCGAGGCCCCCCTTCCCGCGAGGCCCTTTTTCATCACAGACCTAAAATCTAGTTTTGCTTATATGCTTATATATTTCACATTAGACACGTTTGTAGAATGTGTCTGACTTCCTGGCTCTGCAGACTGCAGTTTTCCGGTTTCTGCGGATTTGCTGCTCTACAGATTTTAGGATAGTGTTTCCGGCCCGTCCGCCGACCGCCGTAATACCAAATAGAAGAAGAAGACACACGAGGTAGATAATTCAGCGCTATTCAGAGGAGCGAGGCGAGTGGATGTCTTTTCAAAAGAAGGAGAAGAGAACTTGTGAGCAGATAAATCTGTTAGGCAGCAATATGCCGAAAGGTGTCCAGTCTGCCGGAAAGTACTCGAAGAAGAAGAAGAAGAAGAATTACACCGTGGGCCAAGTCTCCTTCCAACTTTACCATTGGCGCCGGCCGCGCCGCATTCATTGATACTGCGTTATGTGAGTCAACCTATGATTATATACCCGCCGTGGACCTGTCCTGACCTATCTATCTTTCTCTCTCTCTGGAGCCAAACTGGTCGACTAGCTAATATATAGTACTACTAGTAGCTAACTGTGTGTGCCTGGTGAGAGCACCTGGCTGTATGTAGACAGTAGCCGCATAGCTTGTTAGCTGTTAGCTAACGCAGAAGCAAGCTATGCGGCTACTACATGCAGCCAGGTGCCTGATTGAGCTAACTGTTAGCCAGTTAGCTGTTTAGCGTCAGCTGGGAACGTTCGTTTGATGCTATCAGTTAGCCTTGAGAATAGCAGGCCCTGGCACTCTGACTACGACATCATCTTTGACAGAAGATGTAGTCGGGCCTGCACCATGACTCTGGCCATAGCTTTGTCCCGACAGCGAGAGGCCTTTCGTCAACGTGGAGACCTGTGTTGCAGGCCTTTCGCCCTGCGTTCCTCGTGCAGGTAAAATGTCATGACATTACCCCACTCTTCCTTCCTTCCCCTCCCGAATGTTTTGTTAATAACGATGTTTTTTTCCAGGCAAAACATATGCTACTTCACAACATTTGGAGATACGACATGTGCTGTGTGTGAATGGTCGTTTGTGTAGCTTGGGTAGCGTTGGGCCGTTGGCCAAAGCTGTGTGTCACGTGGCCTGGTGTCACAGTACCTGGCTAGCCTATTTAGCTGATGTCGGCCATTGGCTCCTTGCTGCTTTGGTTTCTCTGGTATAGACGCTCTTCTTGTTGGATTTAAGTGTTGATCTTTGTCCTTTTGAATCTCTCATACATGCTATAGTCTCTCTCTAACACACACACACATGACAAACACACATGTTCTCTCTCTCTCTCTCTCTCTTTCTAACACACACAGTCTGCCTATGGCGGCCTTTCTCGATGGCTAGGCTGTGCTCAAGGATCTTCAGTCACAGTGCTCAGGTATTCTGCCACTGTGTACTCTCTGTTTAGGGCCAAATAGCATTTCAATTTCTTTCCAATGTGTCTCTCTCTCTCTCTCTCTCTCTCTGTACACTGTATATTGACTGTAGAACGGGAGCTCTCTCTCGCTCTCTCTTTTGCTATATGTTGACTGTATCATGCCCCGCCTCGGGCAGCGCTATTATTTAAGAATATGTTGACTGTAAAAAAAAAAAAAAAAAAAAATATATATATATATAATTTTTTTTTTTTTTTTTTTTTACCTTTGGGGGGGGGGGGGGGGGGGGGGGGGCTCGCGTTAAATCTCGCACAGGGCCTCGCATTTCTCCCAGGCGGCCCTGTGTGTGTGTGTGTGTGTGTGTGTGTGTGTGTGTGTGTCGTACCAACATGATGACATCCATATTCTCCATCTAGTAGCTGGCAGATCTCGGTGACGGGGGCACAGCTGTTGGTGTTGCACTGAATCCGACCTCCTGAATGACACACACACTTCAGGAGACAGCCATACATGTACCAAACATCACCCACCTAACACACACACAGAAGCAAAAGGAAGACACACAGAACAGGTGAGTATACCCAACTGGCCTCTGAAACTTGAGTGTCAAGAAGGTAGAGAATTTAACATTTTAAAAGGTTTAAAAAATGTGGTTGATGGAGTTGGATTATCTATTTTATACTCTCAAAAAGTTTTGACCCAAATGCATCTCCTGGGTTAGGATTCTTTATAGCTTCCTTGTAAAATCGATCTGTACTAATAACTAATAATAGCTCTCATCTTTCTTCCTTTATTGTTAATTAGGATCCCCATTAGCTAACACCATGACGTCAACTAGTCTTGCTGGGCTCCAACACAGATTGTACAAGGTGTAACAAACAATTATATACATTCAAACGTTACATTATATGCAAAAATACATGATGATTAAGTATTTACATTTAGTCATTTAGCTGACGCTTTTATCCAAAGCGACTTACAAGTTCTGTACAACAACTCTATCATCTGAGTAACCATGTCCATCAAAGTGTTGAGTGCTACAGTGTAGGTTAGTTTATTAGGACAAGTTTATGACAGTAAGGTTAGTTAGGGTTAGATTTCTTTTATTTTAGATTTTCTTTTATTTGATTAAAAACAATTATTATTTCAGATAATGGTTGAAGAAGTGTCTTTAGTCGACGGCAAACGATTGGATGGGTTTTGGGCTGTCCTAACTGGGGTGGGTAGTTCATTCCACCATTGTGGGGCAAGGACTGAGAAAAGGCAGGTTCTCCTTGATGACCCTCCCGGAGCTCGGATAGGAGTGGGTCTGAGACGGCCAGAAGATGGGGTCTTGAGGGTCTGTAGTTAGAGACCATTGACCGGAGGTAGGCGGGAGCGGTTCCCTTTGCCGCACGGTATGCATAATGCCAGGTCGAGGGCCTTGAAGCGGATTTGTGCAGCAATGGGGAGCCAGAGCAGGTCCCTAAGAAGTGGGGTGACATGGGCCAACTTCGGTAGGTTTGAGATCAGGCGGGCCGCTGCGTTCTGAATGAGTTGAAGAGGCTTGGTGGCAGTGGCCGGGAGGCCAGCAAGCAGTGCGTTGCAGTAGTCGAGGCGGGAGATGACTGTTGATTGGACGAGGAGTTGGGTGGCTTCTTTTGTCAGGAAGGGGCGGATCCTTCTGACATTGCTCAGGAGGAATCTGCAGGTTCTGGTTGTTGCCATAAGTATGCCATAAGACATTCTGATCATTAAACTAGTAGACATTACAAACTAAAATAATATGCAAGCAAAATCCATCGTTTACATTGCATTGTGGGACAAGGATGCCTACTATCACCTCTACTTTTTACCATAGCAATTGAACCACTGACAAATAGAACTATGAGGGGAAGAAAATATTAAAAGCATACAAAGAAAATACTCCGATCACAAAATGTCTCTTTACGTAGCCAAAATGCTTTTACTTTTGTCTGAGCCTCTCACTAGATTGTCAAATGTATTACATTTGTTGGGTGGATTTGGTTGAATCTCTAGCTATGAAATATATCTCTAGAAGAGTAAAAGCATATCAACAAATTACACAGCCCAATAAAATGAACCCACTTCAATTCCCTTTAAGTTATGCCCCCCTCACACACACGGCACCCTGCTTGCTCCGACTCCTCCAATACACTTACCGGCCTGTAATGTCCGTTTCCGTCAGTACATCCACACCGGCTGGGTAGTACACACTTGTCCCCACTCAAGATGAAGCCAGGGTCACAGACACACCCTTCCACACAGGGTTTGTTACAAGAACGTCCTGAACCAGAGGGGTTCTGACAGCTGGGCTGAGAGCAGGCCGGGCCACACGGGTCATAGTGACTGTTTGGGTGACACCTCAGGGCTGGGGAAGGAAGGGAAGAGAGAGAAAGAGAGAGAGACAGAGAGAGAGGTGGGTGGGTGGTGGGACACGAAGAATAGGAGGAAAGTATTAAGAAGGAGCGATGATTTGAGTTCATATTTATCAAGAATAAAATAAATACAATATAGTGTAGTATGGTAGGTACTGTATAGCTTGTGTTTTCAAACGTTTTGCTAGACACACATTTTCATAATAAATATTCGTAGGTCCCAAAAACATTATTTTCTAAGCTAATACAACGATGTTACATTTAGACAGTTAATCTACTGGCCTACTGTACAGTGTTTTATTAAACTATTTTTAAATGGACTTGATAGGCTTCATGATACTTCAAGAAAATCATTTGGAAGACCAACACCCAACTCACACTTGAAAAACACTACAGTATATATATATATATATATATATATATATATATATATATATATATATATATATATATATATATATATGAATGTAATTATTTTAAGACTAAAACATAAACACACACTAACACATACACCTCCCACATCCCACTCTTAACACATTCAATATACCTGTATAGGCCCACATAATACATCCACACCAACAACCTCATCCCCCATACCCATTCTCTCTTCACACACATACTTACGACAGAAGGTATCGTTCCTCCACATGATGGTAACTCTGGCCAGGGCGCACATGTCGGCGTAGCTCTCAGCGGCCTGACACAGCGCCACCATGTCCCCTCCCGTGGCGCACATGTCGTACACACAGTTCTCAAAGTAAGGAGCAGGGGGTACCACAGCGTGGCACGGCTTGAAGATGCCTGAGGGTAAACATAAAACGGGATGAGAAAGATTATGGTTTATTTGAATAATTAAGAGCCAACAAGGCATCACCGCATGGTATGGTTAGAAGATATACATGTCGGTTTGAGGGAAAGACATGACAAATAGAGGTTGAGTGGTAAAGACATGTACCAGGGACAATACAGTTGTAAAGGTGGGGTACTGGGTGTGAAATTGTGGTCTATTGCGATAAACAAATGCCAGGACGCAACTAGAGTGTGTCACAGCTTGAATATACAAAGGATAAAAAGTTATATGAAATAGATATTGTTGTGAAATGTTGGAGAAAAGGTGAGTAGGTTGAGTGGGGAAACTCAAAGGCCAAGGGGGCACTAACATTGTGGAACTGTTTGAAGATATGATAAAAGAGGAAATGTTGAAAAATATAATAGGATTTTGAAAGTTGTTGTGAAATCTAAAGGACAGAATATGAGATAGTTGTGATGGAGTGCGAACGTAACAAATGAACTGCATTCATGAGATCACAATTACATACAGTACGTGTATTTTTATACTACTAATTCTTAATATGTGACTTGTCTACAGTGTTATATTAAAACATGAAGGTTTTGAATCATTATGGGTCTTTATTCACATTGCAGTGCCTTTGTCCCGAGGTATGAACATGACTAAGCTACAACATTGACGGTAGGGTGACATGATGACATATCTCACCATTAGGATCAGTGATCAGGCCACAGATGCTGGGTTTCTTGTATTCCTCCTCCTTGTCTTCAGGACAAGGTGGCGGTGGATCTACTACATTGCAGCTGAGGAGGAGAGAGGGATGCAGGGATAGACAATGAAACAGATCTCATCGACAAATCTCTCTAGTGTGTATCAGACCAATGAATAAAAGAGTAATGATGAAATGTATTGAACCATTGATGTGCGTGTATCAGTGTTCATTTTGGCAGCAAATTTTGATTTAGTCTTTTGACTAAAATACTTAGTTATAGTCACATTTTAGTCATTTGATTATTGTTAGTTTTAGTCTTGTTTTTAGATGACAAAATCTACGTACGTTTTCGTCTTGTTTTAGACAGGAAAGAAAATCTAAATATGTCTTAGTCTATGCTAGTCAAATGCATTTTGGTAAATGTTGTGTGTTCGTGTAACTCACTCTCGTCGTGTATCAGGGACCTGCCAGCTGTCTCCCAGTTCCTTGGTGTCGGCTGCTGGTAAACCATCTGGTTTAATGTTGTCATCGTTGGGTTTACCATTAAAGTTCCCTGCAATTAGAGAGGGGGAGAAATATTAGGACTAACCTATAGAGAACCTTTAGAACTGTTAGAACCTTGACATTTAGAATTTTAGTTTGTAATTGAATTGCTTCACCAGACACCAAATAATCTACATACTGTAGTACTTTAAACAAAGTACAGTTTTTACAGCAAGTCCCTGTTCATGTTTTCAGGTGAACAATGTTTTAAAACCTAATTATCTAAACATGTTAAGAGTGTTGTGTACATTCTTAAAGACAGTAGAGGTTGAGTACTTTTGGGTGATGTATCACATTGACTTTTAAAAGTGCTAATACATGGGCATCCCATAACACTGATTTACTGTATATGGTTCTTTATATAAAGTGTTAAGTTGTCCTTCAGAGCTTAAGACATAAACACTGATATTACAGCGCTTAGGCAGCACACATCTCAGTTTAATCCCTGGTGATACAAGTTAAAGAGGACATTTCCTGTATCTTTTCAATAATTGTATATGATTTCCTTGAATCTGTGGAACATCGTCGTACAGTACTAGTCTAAATTAAATAACACGCCACCTTTGGTGGATACGACACACATCAAATTAAGTGAATGATTTCCTTCCCTGTCTGGCTACCCCACACTCAACAGTAAGACACCTTTACACACTGGATAGTATATTAGATGGGCAGTATTCTTGGGTCCAAAAAGGAGAGCTAATTCTTTCATTCAAGCTAATCAATTGCTTGTTTCCCCATTGTGACAACACAACAGGCAATCATTCTTAACAGCTTGTTAAGGCTTGGTAATCTGAAAACTTCAAACCCTGGCCAAATGGCAAGGAGTACATCATTTTCCCCCAGCACCTAGATAACATTTCAGACTGCCAAATCCATACAAAGGGTAGACAAAACCCAGTAAAAAAATATATAATAATAATAATAATAATAATAATAATAATAATAATAATAATAATAATAATAATAATAATAATAATAATAATAATAATAATACATAGACATACAATTAAAAAGCTGCAATTCAGCATAAAGGTATGAATTATCATTTTTGTTTAGTCTTATTCTCTTTGAGCTAGCACTGATGTAGGACCTATTGTCCCTGAATGCGTACATGTACAAATTAATTCATTATCTTTAACTTTTTAATGACCAACTGTGTAAGAATGGATTATTATTAATTTGCTAAACTTACCACACATGCCACAGAGCAGGCCATTGTAAGAGGTGGGCAGAGTGACGTCAGCGTAGTGGTTGCAGTCAAAACGCACCCTCAGGCCAAAGGGTGTCTCCAAGACCACAAACCTACCGCTCAGGTAGATCTTTACCCCGTTGGTCAGGGTCACAGGAGGGGTCACCAGGGTTCCGTTCACCTGGGAGAAAAAAGGTAAATAGATAATACAATATTGATATTATTAATGCTGATATACTGTATAATACTTTATATTAATATGAGTAGAATATCCCTCCTAGTTACACATACAGTCCCCCACAAAAAGAGGTCAGGATCGTCTGCATTGCAACAACACCCCTGGAGCAGTGCTGGGGTTCAGTGTCTTGTTAAAAGACACTTTGGCAGAGATGGTGGGCACTGTACAGTAGATGTAATAGCAGCCACCCTCCGGTTACTAGCACACAACTGGAATACACCCTCTTGTCGGTAATGGAGAGCGAACCAGTGACCTTTCGGTTACTGGTCAACACGTGGGTGTGTGTTGAAAAAGTTATTTTCATGCCTCCTTACCAGTACTTTGCATCCTTTCCCAAGGATAATGGTGGTTCCATACACGTTGATCACCACAGCTCTCACATAAGACACCATCTTATTTTTCCCTCTGTGTTCGTTCTGAGTTTCAACGGTGAAGTACGGCAAGTCGGATGTCTTGTTGCAGGGTTTGGTCAGAGTGTAGGAGCAGGCGCCCATGTAGTGGTGCGTCTTCTTGTCAAAGGAGTAATAGTGGGGGTCACCTGATACCCAGCAGGTGCCCGTTCCTGGAAGGTGGTGGAGGGGAGGATTTAGTGTGTACTGAAATGTTATCTTTATTATAGATTATGATACTGAACATATGTTTTATTCCCTTGGTGAAGATGGTGGAAGATGCCCGTAAGATAATTGTGTGTGTGTGCTTGTGCGTGTGCGTGTGTGCAGGGCCGCCTCAGGGGGTGTGCGAGCAGTGCGGTCGCACAGGGCCTCGCGGGAAGGGGGGCCTCGCAAAATAAAAATAAAAAAAAAATAAAAAAAAAATATTTTTTATTTATTTTTTTTATTATTTTTTTTTATTTTTTTGCGAGGCCCCCTTTCCCGCGAGGCCCTTTTTCATCACAGACCTAAAATCTAGTTTTGCTTATATGCTTATATATTTCACATTAGACACGTTTGTAGAATGTGTCTGACTTCCTGGCTCTGCAGACTGCAGTTTTCCGGTTTCTGCGGATTTGCTGCTCTACAGATTTTAGGATAGTGTTTCCGGCCCGTCCGCCGACCGCCGTAATACCAAATAGAAGAAGAAGACACACGAGGTAGATAATTCAGCGCTATTCAGAGGAGCGAGGCGAGTGGATGTCTTTTCAAAAGAAGGAGAAGAGAACTTGTGAGCAGATAAATCTGTTAGGCAGCAATATGCCGAAAGGTGTCCAGTCTGCCGGAAAGTACTCGAAGAAGAAGAAGAAGAAGAATTACACCGTGGGCCAAGTCTCCTTCCAACTTTACCATTGGCGCCGGCCGCGCCGCATTCATTGATACTGCGTTATGTGAGTCAACCTATGATTATATACCCGCCGTGGACCTGTCCTGACCTATCTATCTTTCTCTCTCTCTGGAGCCAAACTGGTCGACTAGCTAATATATAGTACTACTAGTAGCTAACTGTGTGTGCCTGGTGAGAGCACCTGGCTGTATGTAGACAGTAGCCGCATAGCTTGTTAGCTGTTAGCTAACGCAGAAGCAAGCTATGCGGCTACTACATGCAGCCAGGTGCCTGATTGAGCTAACTGTTAGCCAGTTAGCTGTTTAGCGTCAGCTGGGAACGTTCGTTTGATGCTATCAGTTAGCCTTGAGAATAGCAGGCCCTGGCACTCTGACTACGACATCATCTTTGACAGAAGATGTAGTCGGGCCTGCACCATGACTCTGGCCATAGCTTTGTCCCGACAGCGAGAGGCCTTTCGTCAACGTGGAGACCTGTGTTGCAGGCCTTTCGCCCTGCGTTCCTCGTGCAGGTAAAATGTCATGACATTACCCCACTCTTCCTTCCTTCCCCTCCCGAATGTTTTGTTAATAACGATGTTTTTTTCCAGGCAAAACATATGCTACTTCACAACATTTGGAGATACGACATGTGCTGTGTGTGAATGGTCGTTTGTGTAGCTTGGGTAGCGTTGGGCCGTTGGCCAAAGCTGTGTGTCACGTGGCCTGGTGTCACAGTACCTGGCTAGCCTATTTAGCTGATGTCGGCCATTGGCTCCTTGCTGCTTTGGTTTCTCTGGTATAGACGCTCTTCTTGTTGGATTTAAGTGTTGATCTTTGTCCTTTTGAATCTCTCATACATGCTATAGTCTCTCTCTAACACACACACACATGACAAACACACATGTTCTCTCTCTCTCTCTCTCTCTTTCTAACACACACAGTCTGCCTATGGCGGCCTTTCTCGATGGCTAGGCTGTGCTCAAGGATCTTCAGTCACAGTGCTCAGGTATTCTGCCACTGTGTACTCTCTGTTTAGGGCCAAATAGCATTTCAATTTCTTTCCAATGTGTCTCTCTCTCTCTCTCTCTCTCTCTGTACACTGTATATTGACTGTAGAACGGGAGCTCTCTCTCGCTCTCTCTTTTGCTATATGTTGACTGTATCATGCCCCGCCTCGGGCAGCGCTATTATTTAAGAATATGTTGACTGTAAAAATAAAAAAAAAAAATATATATATATATATCTATAATTTTTTTTTTTTTTTTTTTTTTACCTTTGGGGGGGGGGGGGGGGGGGGGGGCTCGCGTTAAATCTCGCACAGGGCCTCGCATTTCTCCCAGGCGGCCCTGCGTGTGTGTGTGTGTGTGTGTGTGTGTGTGTGTGTGTGTGTGTGTGTGTCGTACCAACATGATGACATCCATATTCTCCATCTAGTAGCTGGCAGATCTCGGTGACGGGGGCACAGCTGTTGGTGTTGCACTGAATCCGACCTCCTGAATGACACACACACTTCAGGAGACAGCCATACATGTACCAAACATCACCCACCTAACACACACACAGAAGCAAAAGGAAGACACACAGAACAGGTGAGTATACCCAACTGGCCTCTGAAACTTGAGTGTCAAGAAGGTAGAGAATTTAACATTTTAAAAGGTTTAAAAAATGTGGTTGATGGAGTTGGATTATCTATTTTATACTCTCAAAAAGTTTTGACCCAAATGCATCTCCTGGGTTAAGATTCTTTATAGCTTCCTTGTAAAATCAATCTGTACTAATAACTAATAATAGCTCTCATCTTTCTTCCTTTATTGTTAATTAGGATCCCCATTAGCTAACACCATGACGTCAACTAGTCTTGCTGGGCTCCAACACAGATTGTACAAGGTGTAACAAACAATTATATACATTCAAACGTTACATTATATGCAAAAATACATGATGATTAAGTATTTACATTTAGTCATTTAGCTGACGCTTTTATCCAAAGCGACTTACAAGTTCTGTACAACAACTCTATCATCTGAGTAACCATGTCCATCAAAGTGTTGAGTGCTACAGTGTAGGTTAGTTTATTAGGACAAGTTTATGACAGTAAGGTTAGTTAGGGTTAGATTTCTTTTATTTTAGATTTTCTTTTATTTGATTAAAAACAATTATTATTTCAGATAATGGTTGAAGAAGTGTCTTTAGTCGACGGCAAACGATTGGATGGGTTTTGGGCTGTCCTAACTGGGGTGGGTAGTTCATTCCACCATTGTGGGGCAAGGACTGAGAAAAGGCAGGTTCTCCTTGATGACCCTCCCGGAGCTCGGATAGGAGTGGGTCTGAGACGGCCAGAAGATGGGGTCTTGAGGGTCTGTAGTTAGAGACCATTGACCGGAGGTAGGCGGGAGCGGTTCCCTTTGCCGCACGGTATGCATAATGCCAGGTCGAGGGCCTTGAAGCGGATTTGTGCAGCAATGGGGAGCCAGAGCAGGTCCCTAAGAAGTGGGGTGACATGGGCCAACTTCGGTAGGTTTGAGATCAGGCGGGCCGCTGCGTTCTGAATGAGTTGAAGAGGCTTGGTGGCAGTGGCCGGGAGGCCAGCAAGCAGTGCGTTGCAGTAGTCGAGGCGGGAGATGACTGTTGATTGGACGAGGAGTTGGGTGGCTTCTTTTGTCAGGAAGGGGCGGATCCTTCTGACATTGCTCAGGAGGAATCTGCAGGTTCTGGTTGTTGCCATAAGTATGCCATAAGACATTCTGATCATTAAACTAGTAGACATTACAAACTAAAATAATATGCAAGCAAAATCCATCGTTTACATTGCATTGTGGGACAAGGATGCCTACTATCACCTCTACTTTTTACCATAGCAATTGAACCACTGACAAATAGAACTATGAGGGGAAGAAAATATTAAAAGCATACAAAGAAAATACTCCGATCACAAAATGTCTCTTTACGTAGCCAAAATGCTTTTACTTTTGTCTGAGCCTCTCACTAGATTGTCAAATGTATTACATTTGTTGGGTGGATTTGGTTGAATCTCTAGCTATGAAATATATCTCTAGAAGAGTAAAAGCATATCAACAAATTACACAGCCCAATAAAATGAACCCACTTCAATTCCCTTTAAGTTATGCCCCCCTCACACACACGGCACCCTGCTTGCTCCGACTCCTCCAATACACTTACCGGCCTGTAATGTCCGTTTCCGTCATAACATCCACACCGGCTGGGTAGTACACACTTGTCCCCACTCAAGATGAAGCCAGGGTCACAGACACACCCTTCCACACAGGGTTTGTTACAAGAACGTCCTGAACCAGAGGGGTTCTGACAGCTGGGCTGAGAGCAGGCCGGGCCACACGGGTCATAGTGACTGTTTGGGTGACACCTCAGGGCTGGGGAAGGAAGGGAAGAGAGAGAAAGAGAGAGAGACAGAGAGAGAGGTGGGTGGGTGGTGGGACACGAAGAATAGGAGGAAAGTATTAAGAAGGAGCGATGATTTGAGTTCATATTTATCAAGAATAAAATAAATACAATATAGTGTAGTATGGTAGGTACTGTATAGCTTGTGTTTTCAAACGTTTTGCTAGACACACATTTTCATAATAAATATTCGTAGGTCCCAAAAACATTATTTTCTAAGCTAATACAACGATGTTACATTTAGACAGTTAATCTACTGGCCTACTGTACAGTGTTTTATTAAACTATTTTTAAATGGACTTGATAGGCTTCATGATACTTCAAGAAAATCATTTGGAAGACCAACACCCAACTCACACTTGAAAAACACTACAGTATATATATATATATATATATATATATATATATATATATATATATATATATATATATATATATGAATGTAATTATTTTAAGACTAAAACATAAACACACACTAACACATACACCTCCCACATCCCACTCTTAACACATTCAATATACCTGTATAGGCCCACATAATACATCCACACCAACAACCTCATCCCCCATACCCATTCTCTCTTCACACACATACTTACGACAGAAGGTATCGTTCCTCCACATGATGGTAACTCTGGCCAGGGCGCACATGTCGGCGTAGCTCTCAGCGGCCTGACACAGCGCCACCATGTCCCCTCCCGTGGCGCACATGTCGTACACACAGTTCTCAAAGTAAGGAGCAGGGGGTACCACAGCGTGGCACGGCTTGAAGATGCCTGAGGGTAAACATAAAACGGGATGAGAAAGATTATGGTTTATTTGAATAATTAAGAGCCAACAAGGCATCACCGCATGGTATGGTTAGAAGATATACATGTCGGTTTGAGGGAAAGACATGACAAATAGAGGTTGAGTGGTAAAGACATGTACCAGGGACAATACAGTTGTAAAGGTGGGGTACTGGGTGTGAAATTGTGGTCTATTGCGATAAACAAATGCCAGGACGCAACTAGAGTGTGTCACAGCTTGAATATACAAAGGATAAAAAGTTATATGAAATAGATATTGTTGTGAAATGTTGGAGAAAAGGTGAGTAGGTTGAGTGGGGAAACTCAAAGGCCAAGGGGGCACTAACATTGTGGAACTGTTTGAAGATATGATAAAAGAGGAAATGTTGAAAAATATAATAGGATTTTGAAAGTTGTTGTGAAATCTAAAGGACAGAATATGAGATAGTTGTGATGGAGTGCGAACGTAACAAATGTACTGCATTCATGAGATCACAATTACATACAGTAAGTGTATTTTTATACTACTAATTCTTAATATGTGACTTGTCTACAGTGTTATATTAAAACATGAAGGTTTTGAATCATTATGGGTCTTTATTCACATTGCAGTGCCTTTGTCCCGAGGTATGAACATGACTAAGCTACAACATTGACGGTAGGGTGACATGATGACATATCTCACCATTAGGATCAGTGATCAGGCCACAGATGCTGGGTTTCTTGTATTCCTCCTCCTTGTCTTCAGGACAAGGTGGCGGTGGATCTACTACATTGCAGCTGAGGAGGAGAGAGGGATGCAGGGATAGACAATGAAACAGATCTCATCGACAAATCTCTCTAGTGTGTATCAGACCAATGAATAAAAGAGTAATGATGAAATGTATTGAACCATTGATGTGCGTGTATCAGTGTTCATTTTGGCAGCAAATTTTGATTTAGTCTTTTGACTAAAATACTTAGTTATAGTCACATTTTAGTCATTTGATTATTGTTAGTTTTAGTCTTGTTTTTAGATGACAATATCTACGTACGTTTTCGTCTTGTTTTAGACAGGAAAGAAAATCTAAATATGTCTTAGTCTATGCTAGTCAAATGCATTTTGGTAAATGTTGTGTGTTCGTGTAACTCACTCTCGTCGTGTATCAGGGACCTGCCAGCTGTCTCCCAGTTCCTTGGTGTCGGCTGCTGGTAAACCATCTGGTTTAATGTTGTCATCGTTGGGTTTACCATTAAAGTTCCCTGCAATTAGAGAGGGGGAGAAATATTAGGACTAACCTATAGAGAACCTTTAGAACTGTTAGAACCTTGACATTTAGAATTTTAGTTTGTAATTGAATTGCTTCACCAGACACCAAATAATCTACATACTGTAGTACTTTAAACAAAGTACAGTTTTTACAGCAAGTCCCTGTTCATGTTTTCAGGTGAACAATGTTTTAAAACCTAATTATCTAAACATGTTAAGAGTGTTGTGTACATTCTTAAAGACAGTAGAGGTTGAGTACTTTTGGGTGATGTATCACATTGACTTTTAAAAGTGCTAATACATGGGCATCCCATAACAATGATTTACTGTATATGGTTCTTTATATAAAGTGTTAAGTTGTCCTTCAGAGCTTAAGACATAAACACTGATATTACAGCGCTTAGGCAGCACACATCTCAGTTTAATCCCTGGTGATACAAGTTAAAGAGGACATTTCCTGTATCTTTTCAATAATTGTATATGATTTCCTTGAATCTGTGGAACATCGTCGTACAGTACTAGTCTAAATTAAATAACACGCCACCTTTGGTGGATACGACACACATCAAATTAAGTGAATGATTTCCTTCCCTGTCTGGCTACCCCACACTCAACAGTAAGACACCTTTACACACTGGATAGTATATTAGATGGGCAGTATTCTTGGGTCCAAAAAGGAGAGCTAATTCTTTCATTCAAGCTAATCAATTGCTTGTTTCCCCATTGTGACAACACAACAGGCAATCATTCTTAACAGCTTGTTAAGGCTTGGTAATCTGAAAACTTCAAACCCTGGCCAAATGGCAAGGAGTACATCATTTTCCCCCAGCACCTAGATAACATTTCAGACTGCCAAATCCATACAAAGGGTAGACAAAACCCAGTAAAAAAATATATAATAATAATAATAATAATAATAATAATAATAATAATAATAATAATAATAATAATAATAATAATAATAATAATAATAATAATAATAATAATACATAGACATACAATTAAAAAGCTGCAATTCAGCATAAAGGTATGAATTATCATTTTTGTTTAGTCTTATTCTCTTTGAGCTAGCACTGATGTAGGACCTATTGTCCCTGAATGCGTACATGTACAAATTAATTCATTATCTTTAACTTTTTAATGACCAACTGTGTAAGAATGGATTATTATTAATTTGCTAAACTTACCACACATGCCACAGAGCAGGCCATTGTAAGAGGTGGGCAGAGTGACGTCAGCGTAGTGGTTGCAGTCAAAACGCACCCTCAGGCCAAAGGGTGTCTCCAAGACCACAAACCTACCGCTCAGGTAGATCTTTACCCCGTTGGTCAGGGTCACAGGAGGGGTCACCAGGGTTCCGTTCACCTGGGAGAAAAAAGGTAAATAGATAATACAATATTGATATTATTAATGCTGATATACTGTATAATACTTTATATTAATATGAGTAGAATATCCCTCCTAGTTACACATACAGTCCCCCACAAAAAGAGGTCAGGATCGTCTGCATTGCAACAACACCCCTGGAGCAGTGCTGGGGTTCAGTGTCTTGTTAAAAGACACTTTGGCAGAGATGGTGGGCACTGTACAGTAGATGTAATAGCAGCCACCCTCCGGTTACTAGCACACAACTGGAATACACCCTCTTGTCGGTAATGGAGAGCGAACCAGTGACCTTTCGGTTACTGGTCAACACGTGGGTGTGTGTTGAAAAAGTTATTTTCATGCCTCCTTACCAGTACTTGGCATCCTTTCCCAAGGATAATGGTGGTTCCATACACGTTGATCACCACAGCTCTCACATAAGACACCATCTTATTTTTCCCTCTGTGTTCGTTCTGAGTTTCAACGGTGAAGTACGGCAAGTCGGATGTCTCGTTGCAGGGTTTGGTCAGAGTGTAGGAGCAGGCGCCCATGTAGTGGTGCATCTTCTTGTCAAAGGAGTAATAGTGGGGGTCACCTGATACCCAGCAGGTGCCCGTTCCTGGAAGGTGGTGGAGGGGAGGATTTAGTGTGTACTGAAATGTTATCTTTATTATAAATTATGATACTGAACATATGTTTTATTCCCTTGGTGAAGATGATGGAAGATGCCCGTAAGATAATTGTGTGTGTGTGCTTGTGCGTGTGCGTGTGTGTGTGTGTGTGTGTGTGTGTGTGTGTGTGTGTGTGTGTGTGTGTGTGTGTGTGTGTGTGTGTGTGTGTGTGTGTGTGTGTCGTACCAACATGATGACATCCATATTCTCCATCTTGTAGCTGGCAGATCTCGGTGACGGGGGCACAGCTGGTGGTGTTGCACTGAATCCGACCTCCTGAATGACACACACACTTCTCCTCACAGCCATCCATGTACCAAACATCACCCACCTAACACACACACAGAAGCAAAAGGAAGACACACAGAACAGGTGAGTATACCCAACTGGCCTCTGAAACTTGAGTGTCAAGAAGGTAGAGAATTTAACATTTTAAAAGGTTTAAAAAATGTGGTTGATGGAGTTGGATTATCTATTTTATACTCTCAAAAAGTTTTGACCCAAATGCATCTCCTGGGTTAAGATTCTTTATAGCTTCCTTGTAAAATCAATCTGTACTAATAACTAATAATAGCTCTCATCTTTCTTCCTTTATTGTTAATTAGGATCCCCATTAGCTAACACCATGACGTCAACTAGTCTTGCTGGGCTCCAACACAGATTGTACAAGGTGTAACAAACAATTATATACATTCAAACGTTACATTATATGCAAAAATACATGATGATTAAGTATTTACATTTAGTCATTTAGCTGACGCTTTTATCCAAAGCGACTTACAAGTTCTGTACAACAACTCTATCATCTGAGTAACCATGTCCATCAAAGTGTTGAGTGCTACAGTGTAGGTTAGTTTATTAGGACAAGTTTATGACAGTAAGGTTAGTTAGGGTTAGATTTCTTTTATTTTAGATTTTCTTTTATTTGATTAAAAACAATTATTATTTCAGATAATGGTTGAAGAAGTGTCTTTAGTCGACGGCAAAAGATTGGATGGGTTTTGGGCTGTCCTAACTGGGGTGGGTAGTTCATTCCACCATTGTGGGGCAAGGACTGAGAAAAGGCAGGTTCTCCTTGATGACCCTCCCGGAGCTCGGATAGGAGTGGGTCTGAGACGGCCAGAAGATGGGGTCTTGAGGGTCTGTAGTTAGAGACCATTGACCGGAGGTAGGCGGGAGCGGTTCCCTTTGCCGCACGGTATGCATAATGCCAGGTCGAGGGCCTTGAAGCGGATTTGTGCAGCAATGGGGAGCCAGAGCAGGTCCCTAAGAAGTGGGGTGACATGGGCCAACTTCGGTAGGTTTGAGATCAGGCGGGCCGCTGCGTTCTGAATGAGTTGAAGAGGCTTGGTGGCAGTGGCCGGGAGGCCAGCAAGCAGTGCGTTGCAGTAGTCGAGGCAGGAGATGACTGTTGATTGGACGAGGAGTTGGGTGGCTTCTTTTGTCAGGAAGGGGCGGATCCTTCTGACATTGCTCAGGAGGAATCTGCAGGTTCTGGTTGTTGCCATAAGTATGCCATAAGACATTCTGATCATTAAACTAGTAGACATTACAAACTAAAATAATATGCAAGCAAAATCCATCGTTTACATTGCATTGTGGGACAAGGATGCCTACTATCACCTCTACTTTTTACCATAGCAATTGAACCACTGACAAATAGAACTATGAGGGGAAGAAAATATTAAAAGCATACAAAGAAAATACTCCGATCACAAAATGTCTCTTTACGTAGCCAAAATGCTTTTACTTTTGTCTGAGCCTCTCACTAGATTGTCAAATGTATTACATTTGTTGGGTGGATTTGGTTGAATCTCTAGCTATGAAATATATCTCTAGAAGAGTAAAAGCATATCAACAAATTACACAGCCCAATAAAATGAACCCACTTCAATTCCCTTTAAGTTATGCCCCCCTCACACACACGGCACCCTGCTTGCTCCGACTCCTCCAATACACTTACCGGCCTGTAATGTCCGTTTCCGTCAGTACATCCACACCGGCTGGGTAGTACACACTTGTCCCCACTCAAGATGAAGCCAGGGTCACAGACACACCCTTCCACACAGGGTTTGTTACAAGAACGTCCTGAACCAGAGGGGTTCTGACAGCTGGGCTGAGAGCAGGCCGGGCCACACGGGTCATAGTGACTGTTTGGGTGACACCTCAGGGCTGGGGAAGGAAGGGAAGAGAGAGAAAGAGAGAGAGACAGAGAGAGAGGTGGGTGGGTGGTGGGACACGAAGAATAGGAGGAAAGTATTAAGAAGGAGCGATGATTTGAGTTCATATTTATCAAGAATAAAATAAATACAATATAGTGTAGTATGGTAGGTACTGTATAGCTTGTGTTTTCAAACGTTTTGCTAGACACACATTTTCATAATAAATATTCGTAGGTCCCAAAAACATTATTTTCTAAGCTAATACAACGATGTTACATTTAGACAGTTAATCTACTGGCCTACTGTACAGTGTTTTATTAAACTATTTTTAAATGGACTTGATAGGCTTCATGATACTTCAAGAAAATCATTTGGAAGACCAACACCCAACGCACACTTGAAAAACACTACAGTATATATATATATATATATATATATATATATATATATATATATATATATATATATATGAATGTAATTATTTAAAGACTAAAACATAAACACACACTAACACATACACCTCCCACATCCCACTCTTAACACATTCAATATACCTGTATAGGCCCACATAATACATCCACACCAACAACCTCATCCCCCATACCCATTCTCTCTTCACACACATACTTACGACAGAAGGTATCGTTCCTCCACATGATGGTAACTCCGGCCAGGGCGCACATGTCGGCGTAGCTCTCAGCGGCCTGACACAGCGCCACCATGTCCCCTCCCGTGGCGCACATGTCGTACACACAGTTCTCAAAGTAAGGAGCAGGGGGCACCACAGCGTGGCACGGCTTGAAGATGCCTGAGGGTAAACATAAAACGGGATGAGAAAGATTATGGTTTATTTGAAGAATTAAGAGCCAACAAGGCATCACCGCATGGTATGGTTAGAAGATATACATGTCGGTTTGAGGGAAAGACATGACAAATAGAGGTTGAGTGGTAAAGACATGTACCAGGGACAATACAGTTGTAAAGGTGGGGTACTGGGTGTGAAATTGTGGTCTATTGCGATAAACAAATGCCAGGACGCAACTAGAGTGTGTCACAGCTTGAATATACAAAGGATAAAAAGTTATATGATAGATATTGTTGTGAAATGTTGGAGAAAAGGTGAGTAGGTTGAGTGGGGAAACTCAAAGGCCAAGGGGGCACTAACATTGTGGAACTGTTTGAAGATATGATAAAAGAGGAAATGTTGAAAAATATAATAGGATTTTGAAAGTTGTTGTGAAATCTAAAGGACAGAATATGAGATAGTTGTGATGGAGTGCGAACGTAACAAATGTACTGCATTCATGAGATCACAATTACATACAGTAAGTGTATTTTTATACTACTAATTCTTAATATGTGACTTGTCTACAGTGTTATATTAAAACATGAAGGTTTTGAATCATTATGGGTCTTTATTCACATTGCAGTGCCTTTGTCCCGAGGTATGAACATGACTAAGCTACAACATTGACGGTAGGGTGACATGATGACATATCTCACCATTAGGATCAGTGATCAGGCCACAGATGCTGGGTTTCTTGTATTCCTCCTCCTTGTCTTCAGGACAAGGTGGCGGTGGATCTACTACATTGCAGCTGAGGAGGAGAGAGGGATGCAGGGATAGACAATGAAACAGATCTCATCGACAAATCTCTCTAGTGTGTATCAGACCAATGAATAAAAGAGTAATGATGAAATGTATTGAACCATTGATGTGCGTGTATCAGTGTTCATTTTGGCAGCAAATTTTGATTTAGTCTTTTGACTAAAATACTTAGTTATAGTCACATTTTAGTCATTTGATTATTGTTAGTTTTAGTCTTGTTTTTAGATGACAAAATCTACGTACGTTTTCGTCTTGTTTTAGACAGGAAAGAAAATCTAAATATGTCTTAGTCTATGCTAGTCAAATGCATTTTGGTAAATGTTGTGTGTTCGTGTAACTCACTCTCGTCGTGTATCAGGGACCTGCCAGCTGTCTCCCAGTTCCTTGGTGTCGGCTGCTGGTAAACCATCTGGTTTAATGTTGTCATCGTTGGGTTTACCATTAAAGTTCCCTGCAATTAGAGAGGGGGAGAAATATTAGGACTAACCTATAGAGAACCTTTAGAACTGTTAGAACCTTGACATTTAGAATTTTAGTTTGTAATTGAATTGCTTCACCAGACACCAAATAATCTACATACTGTAGTACTTTAAACAAAGTACAGTTTTTACAGCAAGTCCCTGTTCATGTTTTCAGGTGAACAATGTTTTAAAACCTAATTATCTAAACATGTTAAGAGTGTTGTGTACATTCTTAAAGACAGTAGAGGTTGAGTACTTTTGGGTGATGTATCACATTGACTTTTAAAAGTGCTAATACATGGGCATCCCATAACACTGATTTACTGTATATGGTTCTTTATATAAAGTGTTAAGTTGTCCTTCAGAGCTTAAGACATAAACACTGATATTACAGCGCTTAGGCAGCACACATCTCAGTTTAATCCCTGGTGATACAAGTTAAAGAGGACATTTCCTGTATCTTTTCAATAATTGTATATGATTTCCTTGAATCTGTGGAACATCGTCGTACAGTACTAGTCTAAATTAAATAACAAGCCACCTTTGGTGGATACGACACACATCAAATTAAGTGAATGATTTCCTTCCCTGTCTGGCTACCCCACACTCAACAGTAAGACACCTTTACACACTGGATAGTATATTAGATGGGCAGTATTCTTGGGTCCAAAAAGGAGAGCTAATTCTTTCATTCAAGCTAATCAATTGCTTTTTTCCCCATTGTGACAACACAACAGGCAATCATTCTTAACAGCTTGTTAAGGCTTGGTAATCTGAAAACTTCAAACCCTGGCCAAATGGCAAGGAGTACATCATTTTCCCCCAGCACCTAGATAACATTTCAGACTGCCAAATCCATACAAAGGGTAGACAAAACCCAGTAAAAAAATATATAATAATAATAATAATAATAATAATAATAATAATAATAATAATAATAATAATAATAATAATAATAATAATAATAATAATAATAATAATAATAATAATAATAATAATAATAATAATAATAATAATACATAGACATACAATTAAAAAGCTGCAATTCACCATAAAGGTATGAATTATCATTTTTGTTTAGTCTTATTCTCTTTGAGCTAGCACTGATGTAGGACCTATTGTCCCTGAATGCGTACATGTACAAATTAATTCATTATCTTTAACTTTTTAATGACCAACTGTGTAAGAATGGATTATTATTAATTTGCTAAACTTACCACACATGCCACAGAGCAGGCCATTGTAAGAGGTGGGCAGAGTGACGTCAGCGTAGTGGTTGCAGTCAAAACGCACCCTCAGGCCAAAGGGTGTCTCCAAGACCACAAACCTACCGCTCAGGTAGATCTTTACCCCGTTGGTCAGGGTCACAGGAGGGGTCACCAGGGTTCCGTTCACCTGGGAGAAAAAAGGTAAATAGATAATACAATATTGATATTATTAATGCTGATATACTGTATAATACTTTATATTAATATGAGTAGAATATCCCTCCTAGTTACACATACAGTCCCCCACAAAAATAGGTCAGGATCGTCTGCATTGCAACAACACCCCTGGAGCAGTGCTGGGGTTCAGTGTCTTGTTAAAAGACACTTTGGCAGAGATGGTGGGCACTGTACAGTAGATGTAATAGCAGCCACCCTCCGGTTACTAGCACACAACTGGAATACACCCTCTTGTCGGTAATGGAGAGCGAACCAGTGACCTTTCGGTTACTGGTCAACACGTGGGTGTGTGTTGAAAAAGTTATTTTCATGCCTCCTTACCAGTACTTGGCATCCTTTCCCAAGGATAATGGTGGTTCCATACACGTTGATCACCACAGCTCTCACATAAGACACCATCTTATTTTTCCCTCTGTGTTCGTTCTGAGTTTCAACGGTGAAGTACGGCAAGTCGGATGTCTCGTTGCAGGGTTTGGTCAGAGTGTAGGAGCAGGCGCCCATGTAGTGGTGCATCTTCTTGTCAAAGGAGTAATAGTGGGGGTCACCTGATACCCAGCAGGTGCCCGTTCCTGGAAGGTGGTGGAGGGGAGGATTTAGTGTGTACTGAAATGTTATCTTTATTATAAATTATGATACTGAACATATGTTTTATTCCCTTGGTGAAGATGATGGAAGATGCCCGTAAGATAATTGTGTGTGTGTGCTTGTGCGTGTGCGTGTGTGTGTGTGTGTGTGTGTGTGTGTGTGTGTGTGTGTGTGTGTGTGTGTGTGTGTGTGTGTGTGTGTGTGTGTGTGTGTGTGTGTGTGTGTGTGTGTGTGTGTGTGTGTGTGTGTGTGTGTGTGTGTGTGTGTGTGTGTGTGTGTGTGTGTGTGTGTGTGTGTCGTACCAACATGATGACATCCATATTCTCCATCTTGTAGCTGGCAGATCTCGGTGACGGGGGCACAGCTGGTGGTGTTGCACTGAATCCGACCTCCTGAATGACACACACACTTCTCCTCACAGCCATCCATGTACCAAACATCACCCACCTAACACACACACAGAAGCAAAAGGAAGACACACAGAACAGGTGAGTATACCCAACTGGCCTCTGAAACTTGAGTGTCAAGAAGGTAGAGAATTTAACATTTTAAAAGGTTTAAAAAATGTGGTTGATGGAGTTGGATTATCTATTTTATACTCTCAAAAAGTTTTGACCCAAATGCATCTCCTGGGTTAAGATTCTTTATAGCTTCCTTGTAAAATCAATCTGTACTAATAACTAATAATAGCTCTCATCTTTCTTCCTTTATTGTTAATTAGGATCCCCATTAGCTAACACCATGACGTCAACTAGTCTTGCTGGGCTCCAACACAGATTGCACAAGGTGTAACAAACAATTATATACATTCAAACGTTACATTATATGCAAAAAGACATGATGATTAAGTATTTACATTTAGTCATTTAGCTGACGCTTTTATCCAAAGCGACTTACAAGTTCTGTACAACAAGTCATCAGGAAGGGCACAACTCTATCAGCTGAGTAACCATGTTCATCAAAGTGTTGAGTGCTACAGTGTAGGTTAGTTTATTAGGACAAGTTTATGACAGTAAGGTTAGTTAGGGTTAGATTTATTTTATTTTATATTTTCTTTTATTTGATTAAAAAAATATATTATTTCAGATAATGGTTGAAGAAGTGTCTTTAGTCTACGGCAAAAGATTGGATGGGTTTTGAGCTGTCCTAACTGGGGTGTGTAGTTCATTCCACCATTGTGGGGCAAGGACTGAGAAAAGGCAGGTTCTCCTTGATGACCCTCCCGGAGCTCGGATAGGAGTGGGTCTGAGACGGCCAGAAGATGGGGTCTTGAGGGTCTGTAGTTAGAGACCATTGACCAGAGGTAGGCGGGATCGGTTCCCTTTGCCGCACGGTATGCCAGGTCAAGGGCCTTGAAGCGGATTCGTGCAGCAATGGGGAGCCAGAGAAGGTCCCTAAGAAGTGGGGTGACATGGGCCGACTTCGGTAGGTTTGAGATCAGGCGGGCCGCTGCATTCTGAATGAGTTGAAGAGGCTTGGTGGCAGTGGCCGGGAGGCTAGCAAGCAGTGTGTTGCAGTAGTCGAGGCGGGAGATGACTGTTGATTGGACGAGGAGTTGGGTGGCTTCTTTTGTCAGGAAGGGGCGGATCCTTCTGACGTTGCTCAGGAGGAATCTGCAGGTTCTGGTTGTCGCCATAAGTATGCCATAAGACATTCTGATCATTAAACTAGTAGACATTACAAACTAAAATAATATCCAAGCAAAATCCATTGTTTACATTGCATTGTGGGACAAGGATGCCTACTATCAACTCTACTTTTTACCATAGCAATTGAACCACTGACAAATAGAACTATGAGGGGAAGAAAATATTAAAAGCATACAAAGAAAATACTCCGATCACAAAATGTCTCTTTACGTAGCCAAAATGCTTTTACTTTTGTCTGAGCCTCTCACTAGATTGTCAAATGTATTACATTTGTTGGGTGGATTTGGTTGAATCTCTAGCTATGAAATATATCTCTAGAAGAGTAAAAGCATATCAACAAATTACACAGCCCAATAAAATGAACCCACTTCAATTCCCTTTAAGTTATGCCCCCCCCCACTCACACGGCACCCTGCTTGCTCCAACTCCTCCCATACACTTACCGGCCTGTAATGTCCGTTTCCGTCAGTACATCCACACCGGCTGGGTAGTACACACTTGTCCCCACTCAAGATGAAGCCAGGGTCACAGACACACCCTTCCACACAGGGTTTGTTACAAGAACGTCCTGAACCAGAGGGGTTCTGACAGCTGGGCTGAGAGCAGGCCGGGCCACACGGGTCATAGTGACTGTTTGGGTGACACCTCAGCGCTGGGGAAGGAAGGGAAGAGAGAGAAAGAGAGAGAGACAGAGAGAGAGGTGGGTGGGTGGTGGGACACGAAGAATAGGAGGAAAGTATTAAGAAGGAGCGATGATTTGAGTTCATATTTATCAAGAATAAAATAAATACAATATAGTGTAGTATGGTAGGTACTGTATAGCTTGTGTTTTCAAACGTTTTGTCAGTAGACACACATTTTCATAATAAATATTCCTAGGTCCCAAAAACATTATTTTCGAAGCTAATACAACAATGTTACATTTAGACAGTTAATCTACTGGCCTACTGTACAGTGTTTTATTAAACTATTTTTAAATTGACTTGATAGGGTGTTGGCTTCATGATACTTCAAGAAAATCATTTGGAAGACCAACACCCAACTCACACTTGAAAAACACTACAGTATATATATATATATCAGATTCAGATTACTTTATTAATTTTATTTATTTATTATTTACTCCTGAAGTTTGCGGACGACACCACCCTGGTGGGTCTCATATCCAGGGGGGACGAGTCCGCCTACAGGAGGGAGATCGAGAGGCTGCTGAGCTGGTGCAGCTGCAACAACCTGGACCTCAACGCCCAGAAAACAGTGGAGATGGTAGTGGACTTCAGGCGGAAGGCAGCCCCCCCCACCCCGATCATTCTGGGAGGCACCCCGGTTGTGAGGATTGGTTCATTCCCCGCCACACACTCCGCTCCTTTAAGGTACTGTGTTGATTGATGCATTCCCCGCCACACGCTCCGCTCCTTTAAGGTGCTGTGTTGATCGTTTACCCGCTTTACGCGTTTGCGCTTGGGTGAGTTGGAACCAAACCCCTCTGGATTATTCTGTCTGTGTGTGTGACAAACACAGAAGATTATCATTTCTGCTTGCACTGGACTCAGTTGAAGCGTGTGTTTAGAAGAGACACTGAAGATATCATTTCTGTTTGCACTAAGCTCAGCTAACTTGTGTGTTGTGGAGAACACTGAAGATTGTCACTGTTCATTGTTTCTGGACACAGCTAAGGGAGGAGGGAACCACACTGCCTCTGTGTTTCGTTGGACTGTTATTGATATCTCTCTCTCTCTCCGTTTTCCACCTCGAGTTAAAGCTGGGAGTATCTGCAGAGCCGCTACAACGTCAAATACCGATTCCCCACCGCTATCACCAGGAGGATCTGCAGAGCCGCAGAGAACTCTGCCGATGGCAGTCTCCCTTGTTGTTTCATAATTGTTACTTTACCCCTTTTGTGACTCTGTAAATAAATACGCCCTAGTATTTGGCTAACTCTGAACTTCCTCTCTGTGCCGTGCGTTTGAGGTCGGTTCAAACCCTAACACCGGTGGCCTCTGTGGAGTCCTGCCGCTTCCTCGGCATGACACTCTCCCGGGACCTGAAATGGGAGCTGAACACCATCGCTCTCAATAAAAACGCCCGGAAGAGGATGTACTTCCTACGTCAGCTGAGGAAGTTCAGGCTGCCAAGGACCATGATGGTCCAGTTTTACACCGCCATCATCCAGTCCATCCTCACCCTCTCCATCATCACCTGGTTCCCTGCAGCCACGGTCAGAGACAAGGCCAAGCTGCAGCGGGTGATACGCTCGGCGGAGAGGGTGATCCGCTGCCCCCATCCCTCCCTCGAGTCCCTACACTCCACCAGGGCCTTGAGGAGGGCGAGGAAGATCATGGCAGACCCCGCCCACCCGGGTTACAACCTCTTCAACATGCTCCCCCACGGCAGGCGGCTACGGCTGCCCAAGACACTAAAGACTGAGTTTCTTCCCCTCAGCAGCTCGCCTGGTAAACGAGTCAGGTGTCCCCCTGCTCCCCCCCCCCTCGATGGCGAGCTGCTAGGGCTGGACTTCTGGACTTGAACTTTGTGTTGCACTGTATCCATGTCCCCAACCACCGCACTTTCACAGTCTTATTGTTGTCTCACTGTTCTGTCCTGTCTTGCACTTTACTTAAAATTATTTATTTACTGTTGTATTGTTCTTAATTGTGAAAAAAGTATGCACTGTAATGTCAAATCACGTTCCATTTTGTACCTGTATAAAATGGCGAATAAAGTAATCTGAATCTGAATATATATATGAATGTAATTATTTAAATACTAAAACATAAACACACACTAACACATACACCTCCCACATCCCACTCTTAACACATTCAATATATATATATATACCTGTATAGACCCACATAATACATCCACACCAACAACCTCATCCCCCATACCCATTCTCTCTTCACACACATACTTACAACAGAAGGTATCGTTCCTCCACATGATGGTAACTCCGGCCAGGGCGCACATGTCGGCGTAGCTCTCAGCGGCCTGACACAGCGCCACCATGTCCCCTCCCGTGGCGCACATGTCGTACACACAGTTCTCAAAGTAAGGAGCAGGGGGCACCACAGCGTGGCACGGCTTGAAGATGCCTGAAGGTAAACATAAAACGGGATGAGAAAGATTATGGTTTATTTGAAGAATTAAGAGCCAACAAGGCATCACCGCATGGTATGGTTAGAAGATATACATGTCGGTTTGAGGGAAAGACATGACAAATAGAGGTTGAGTGGTAAAGACATGTACCAGGGACAATACAGTTGTAAAGGTGGGGTACTGGGTGTGAAATTGTGGTCTATTGCGATAAACAAATGCCAGGACGCAACTAGAGTGTGTCACAGCTTGAATATACAAAGGATAAAAAGTTATATGAAATAGATATTGTTGTGAAATGTTGGAGAAAAGGTGAGTAAGTTGAGTGGGGAAACTCAAAGGCCAAGGGGGCACTAACATTGTGGAACTGTTTGAAGATATGATAAAAGAGGAAATGTTGAAAAATATAATAGGATTTTGAAAGTTGTTGTGAAATCTAAAGGACAGAATATGAGATAGTTGTGATGGAGTGCGAACGTAACAAATGTACTGCATTCATGAGATCACAATTACATACAGTAAGTGTATTTTTATACTACTAATTCTTAATATGTGACTTGTCTACAGTGTTATATTAAAACATGAAGGTTTTGAATCATTATGGGTCTTTATTCACATTGCAGTGCCTTTGTCCCGAGGTATGAACATGACTAAGCTACAACATTGACGGTAGGGTGACATGATGACATATCTCACCATTAGGATCAGTGATCAGGCCACAGATGCTGGGTTTCTTGTATTCCTCCTCCTTGTCTTCAGGACAAGGTGGCGGTGGATCTACTACATTGCAGCTGAGGAGGAGAGAGGGATGCAGGGATAGACAATGAAACAGATCTCATCGACAAATCTCTCTAGTGTGTATCAGACCAATGAATAAAAGAGTAATGATGAAATGTATTGAACCATTGATGTGTGTGTATCAGTGTTCATTTTGGCAGCAAATTTTGATTTAGTCTTTTGACTAAAATACTTAGTTATAGTCACATTTTAGTCATTTGATTATTGTTAGTTTTAGTCTTGTTTTAGATGACAAAATCTACGTACGTTTTCGTCTTGTTTTAGACAGGAAAGAAAATCTAAATATGTCTTAGTCTATGCTAGTCAAATGCATTTTGGTAAATGTTGTGTGTTCGTGTAACTCACTCTCGTCGTGTATCAGGGACCTGCCAGCTGTCTCCCAGTTCCTTGGTGTCGGCTGCTGGTAAACCATCTGGTTTAATGTTGTCATCGTTGGGTTTACCATTAAAGTTCCCTGCAATTAGAGAGGGGGAGAAATATTAGGACTAACCTATAGAGAACCTTTAGAACTGTTAGAACCTTGACATTTAGAATTTTAGTTTGTAATTGAATTGCTTCACCAGACACCAAATAATCTACATACTGTAGTACTTTAAACAAAGTACAGTTTTTACAGCAAGTCCCTGTTCATGTTTTCAGGTGAACAATGTTTTAAAACCTAATTATCTAAACATGTTAAGAGTGTTGTGTACATTCTTAAAGAGAGTAGAGGTTGAGTACTTTTGGGTGATGTATCACATTGACTTTTAAAAGTGCTAATACGTGGGCATCCCATAACACTGATTTACTGTATATGGTTCTTTATATAAAGTGTTAAATTGTCCTTCAGAGCTTAAGACATAAACACTGATATTACAGCGCTTAGGCAGCACACATCTCAGTTTAATCCCTGGTGATACAAGTTAAAGAGGACATTTCCTGTATCTTTTCAATAATTGTATATGATTTCCTTGAATCTGTGGAACATCGTCGTACAGTACTAGTATAAATCAAATAACACGCCACCTTTGGTGGATACGACACACATCAAATTAAGTGAATGATTTCCTTCCCTGTCTGGCTACCCCACACTCAACAGTAAGACACCTTTACACACTGGATAGTATATCAAATCAAATCAAAATACTTCCCAAAGGTCAGTGAATACCACGATCACAACACCAGAGGGAGCTCCACAAATCATGTCAAACCCAGATTCGGCTCAAATAAGGGACTAAACACGTTTCGCAATTATGCCACATCAATGTGGAACGCCCTACCCAAAGCTGTAAAGGAATGTGGATCACTACCCACTTTCAAAACCTCTCTCAAGGGACACCTACGGGAGACTGCAATTCAACACTGGCCCCTGTAAATATCCTAACCCAATCATTCCAACCCCCTCCAATGTACAGTCATTTACCTAGTATGGTTTTGTCAATAGTTCAATGTACAATTGTGTTTGTTTGTACAGTGTCTCCTCCCCCCCCCCCTCAATGTACAGTGTTACTTGTTTATACAGTATGCCCCCCGCCCCCCCCCCCCCCCCCCCAACCACCTCCAATGTAAATTACCCAGTATGGTTGTCAATATCCCAATGTACCCAACCCCCCCCACCCAACCTCCAATGTACAGTTTCTACGTCAAATGTATATACTCCCTTTTCTTGACTCCTTCTGTATCACAAACAGTACTGTATTTGCAAATCTGGTATGTCATAAATGTATAGATGTAGCAGTACTGACTATCTGTATGTCATGTATGTCATATATGTCTATATGAATTGAAAATGGGGGACCCTGATGGAAACAAGACAAACGTCTTTCTCAGGTCTGCATCCCCTTAACAATTGTATGTATTGAGCCGTACTGTATTGTACCCATTCTGCAATCTGTTAAATAAAGTTTTCATTCATTCATTCATTATTAGATGGGCAGTATTCTTGGGTCCAAAAAGGAGAGCTAATTCTTTCATTCAAGCTAATCAATTGCTTTTTTCCCCATTGTGACAACACAACAAGCAATCATTCTTAACAGCTTGTTAAGGCTTGGTAATCTGAAAACTTCAAACCCTGGCCAAATGGCAAGGAGTACATCATTTTCCCCCAGCACCTAGATAACATTTCAGACTGCCAAATCCATACAAAGGGTAGACAAAACCCAGTAAAAAAATAAATAATAATAATAATAATAATAATAATAATAATAATAATAATAATAATAATAATAATAATAATAATAATAATAATAATAATAATAATAATACATAGACATACAATTAAAAAGCTGCAATTCAGCATAAAGGTATGAATTATCATTTTTGTTTAGTCTTATTCTCTTTGAGCTAGCACTGATGTAGGACCTATTGTCCCTGAATGTATACATGTACAAATTAATTCATTATCTTTAACTTTTTAATGACCAACTGTGTAAGAATGGATTATTATTAATTTGCTAAACTTACCACACATGCCACAGAGCAGGCCATTGTAAGAGGTGGGCAGAGTGACGTCAGCGTAGTGGTTGCAGTCAAAACGCACCCTCAGGCCAAAGGGTGTCTCCAAGACCACAAACCTACCGCTCAGGTAGATCTTTACCCCGTTGGTCAGGGTCACAGGAGGGGTCACCAGGGTTCCGTTCACCTGGGAGAAAAAAGGTAAATAGATAATACAATATTGATATTATTAATGCTGATATACTGTATAATACTTTATATTAATATGAGTAGAATATCCCTCCTAGTTACACATACAGTCCCCCACAAAAAGAGGTCAGGATCGTCTGCATTGCAACAACACCCCTGGAGCAGTGCTGGGGTTCAGTGTCTTGTTAAAAGACACTTTGGCAGAGATGGTGGGCACTGTACAGTAGATGTAATAGCAGCCACCCTCCGGTTACTAGCACACAACTGGAATACACCCTCTTGTCGGTAATGGAGAGCGAACCAGTGACCTTTCGGTTACTGGTCAACACGTGGGTGTGTGTTGAAAAAGTAATTTTCATGCCTCCTTACCAGTACTTTGCATCCTTTCCCAAGGATAATGGTGGTTCCATACACAGTGATCACCACAGCTCTCACATAAGACACCATCTTATTTTTCCCTCTGTGTTCGTTCTGAGTTTCAACGGTGAAGTACGGCAAGTCGGATGTCTCGTTGCAGGGTTTGGTCAGAGTGTAGGAGCAGGCGCCCATGTAGTGGTGCGTCTTCTTGTCAAAGGAGTAATAGTGGGGGTCACCTGATACCCAGCAGGTGCCCGTTCCTGGAAGGTGGTGGAGGGGAGGATTTAGTGTGTACTGAAATGTTATCTTTATTATAGATTATGATACTGAACATATGTTTTATTCCCTTGGTGAAGATGGTGGAAGATGCCCGTAAGATAATTGTGCGTGTGCGTGTGTGTGTGTGTGTGTGTGTGTGTGTGTGTGTGTGTGTGTGTGTGTGTGTGTGTGTGTGTGTGTGTGTGTGTGTGTGTGTGTGTGTGTGTGTGTGTGTGTGTGTCGTACCAACATGATGACATCCATATTCTCCATCTTGTAGCTGGCAGATCTCGGTGGCGGGGGCACAGCTGGTGGTGTTGCACTGAATCCGACCTCCTGAATGACACACACACTTCTCCTCACAGCCGTCCATGTACCAAACATCACCCACCTAACACACACAGAAGCAAAAGGAAGACACAGAACAGGTGAGTATACCCAACTGGCCTCTGAAACTTTACAGAGAGTGTCAAGAAGGTACAGAATTTAACATTTTAAAAGGTTTAAAAAATGTGGTTGATGGAGTTGGATTATCTATTTTATACTCTCAAAAAGTTTTGACCCAAATGCATCTCCTGGGTTAAGATTTTTATAGCTTCCTTGTAAAATCAATCTGTACTAATAACTAATAATAGCTCTCATCTTTCTTCCTTTATTGTTAATTAGGATCCCCATTAGCTAACACCATGACGTCAACTAGTCTTGCTGGGCTCCAACACAGATTGCACAAGGTGTAACAAACAATTATATACATTCAAACGTTACATTATATGCAAAAAGACATGATGATTAAGTATTTACATTTAGTCATTTAGCTGACGCTTTTATCCAAAGCGACTTACAAGTTCTGTACAACAAGTCATCAGGAAGGGCACAACTCTATCAGCTGAGTAACCATGTTCATCAAAGTGTTGAGTGCTACAGTGTAGGTTAGTTTATTAGGACAAGTTTATGACAGTAAGGTTAGTTAGGGTTAGATTTATTTTCTTTTATATTTTCTTTTATTTGATTAAAAAAATATATTATTTCAGATAATGGTTGAAGAAGTGTCTTTAGTCTACGGCAGAAGATTGGATGGGTTTTGAGCTGTCCTAACTGGGGTGGGTAGTTCATTCCACCATTGTGGGGCAAGGACTGAGAAAAGGCAGGTTCTCCTTGATGACCCTCCCGGAGCTCGGATAGGAGTGGGTCTGAGACGGCCAGAAGATGGGGTCTTGAGGGTCTGTAGTTACAGTAGAGACCATTGACCGGAGGTAGGCGGGAGCGGTTCCCTTTGCCGCACGGTATGCCAGGTCAAGGGCCTTGAAGCGGATTCGTGCAGCAATGGGGAGCCAGAGAAGGTCCCTAAGAAGTGGGGTGACATGGGCCGACTTCGGTAGGTTTGAGATCAGGCGGGCCGCTGCATTCTGAATGAGTTGAAGAGGCTTGGTGGCAGTGGCCGGGAGGCCAGCAAGCAGTGTGTTGCAGTAGTCGAGGCGGGAGATGACTGTTGATTGGACGAGGAGTTGGGTGGCTTCTTTTGTCAGGAAGGGGCGGATCCTTCTGACGTTGCTCAGGAGGAATCTGCAGGTTCTGGTTGTCGCCATAAGTATGCCATAAGACATTCTGATCATTAAACTAGTAGACATTACAAACTAAAATAATATCCAAGCAAAATCCATTGTTTACATTGCATTGTGGGACAAGGATGCCTACTATCAACTCTACTTTTTACCATAGCAATTGAACCACTGACAAATAGAACTATGAGGGGAAGAAAATATTAAAAGCATACAAAGAAAATACTCCGATCACAAAATGTCTCTTTACGTAGCCAAAATGCTTTTACTTTTGTCTGAGCCTCTCACTAGATTGTCAAATGTATTACATTTGTTGGGTGGATTTGGTTGAATCTCTAGCTATGAAATATATCTCTAGAAGAGTAAAAGCATATCAACAAATTACACAGCCCAATAAAATGAACCCACTTCAATTCCCTTTAAGTTATGCCCCCCCCCCACTCACACGGCACCCTGCTTGCTCCAACTCCTCCCATACACTTACCGGCCTGTAATGTCCGTTTCCGTCAGTACATCCACACCGGCTGGGTAGTACACACTTGTCCCCACTCAAGATGAAGCCAGGGTCACAGACACACCCTTCCACACAGGGTTTGTTACAAGAAAGTCCTGAACCAGAGGGGTTCTGACAGCTGGGCTGAGAGCAGGCCGGGCCACACGGGTCATAGTGACTGTTTGGGTGACACCTCAGGGCTGGGGAAGGAAGGGAAGAGAGAGAAAGAGAGAGAGACAGAGAGAGAGGTGGGTGGGTGGTGGGACACGAAGAATAGGAGGAAAGTATTAAGAAGGAGCGATGATTTGAGTTCATATTTATCAAGAATAAAATAAATACAATATAGTGTAGTATGGTAGGTACTGTATAGCTTGTGTTTTCAAACGTTTTGTCAGTAGACACACATTTTCATAATAAATATTCCTAGGTCCCAAAAACATTATTTTCGAAGCTAATACAACAATGTTACATTTAGACAGTTAATCTACTGGCCTACTGTACAGTGTTTTATTAAACTATTTTTAAATTGACTTGATAGGGTGTTGGCTTCATGATACTTCAAGAAAATCATTTGGAAGACCAACACCCAACTCACACTTGAAAAACACTACAGTATATATATATATATATATATATCAGATTCAGATTACTTTATTCATTTTATTTATTTATTATTTACTCCTGAAGTTTGCGGACGACACCACCCTGGTGGGTCTCATATCCAGGGGGGACGAGTCCGCCTACAGGAGGGAGATCGAGAGGCTGCTGAGCTGGTGCAGCTGCAACAACCTGGACCTCAACGCCCAGAAAACAGTGGAGATGGTAGTGGACTTCAGGCGGAATGCAGCCCCCCCCACCCCGATCATTCTGGGAGGCACCCCGGTTGTGAGGATTGGTTCATTCCCCGCCACACGCTCCGCTCCTTTAAGGTACTGTGTTGATTGATGCATTCCCCGCCACACGCTCCGCTCCTTTAAGGTGCTGTGTTGATTGGTGCATTCCCCGCCACACGCTTTTGGAGCAAGTGTCAATTCCAGCGCGCACCTGTCATAGTTTTTGATTAGCGCCCCAGAGGCTTTTTATACTGGGACTTCCCTTCAATCGATGTCGGGTCGTTTTGGAATACAACTGCTTTTGCCTGCTTTTTCCCCGTTGCTGTGCCTCGTCTTCTTTCCCTCCAGGACTTTCTGTGGAGATCCGCTGATGAGAACCTTGTTCCCCGTTTGGAGCTGCGCCTCGTTTACCCGCTTTACGCGTTTGCGCTTGGGTGAGTTGGAACCAAACCCCTCTGGATTATTCTGTCTGTGTGTGTGACGAACACAGAAGATTATCATTTTTGCTTGCACTGGACTCAGTTGAAGCGGGTGTTTAGAAGAGACACTGAAGATATCATTTCTGTTTGCACTAAGCTCAGCTAACTTGTGTGTTGTGGAGAACACTGAAGATTGTCACTGTTCATTGTTTCTGGACACAGCTAAATGGAGGAGGGAACCACACTGCCTCTGTGTTTCGTTGGACTGTTATTGATATCTCTCTCTCTCTCCGTTTTCCACCTCGAGTTAAAGCTGGGAGTATCTGCAGAGCCGCTACAATGTCAAATACCGATTCCCCACCGCTATCACCAGGAGGATCTGCAGAGCCGCAGAGAACTCTGCCGATGGCAGTCTCCCTTGTTGTTTCATAGACCACCGTAACACTTCCGGGATTCTGAAATCAGGGAGGAGATTGCGGGGGGTGCATATGAATGAATGTGGACGAGAGCCGTGATGTAAGTGGTTGCCGATACGGCTGTGGGGGTGCTAGAGACATGATCGAATAGACGTTTATGCGCCTCGCTCTCCTGAACACGGCGTGACCCATAACTAATCGATCAGAACTAAATCGGCAGAGAAAAAGCCCATTTTAAAGCACCTATTCCGCTTGGCCATGCGCAGAGTGCCCATGGAGTCTGGACGACGCGAGATGACGCTCGAATGAATGTGGACTGTTCCATCAGAGGGGGGAGCTTCAATGGTCATGTAAGTGGCTACAGACCGCTGCACTTAAATATAAACATTAGTCTACCTGGAGACTCAATGAGGTAATTGTAGATGTCGCCATAAGACACGTCTGGCCATTTAGTGGGATCATTTTTTCATTATCCTGTTCGGCTGGCCACCGAAGCTCCCCCCTCTGATAGAACGGTCTACATTCATTCGAGCGTCATCTCGCGTCGTCCAGACTCCATAGGCACTCTGCGCATGTCCAAGCGGAATAGGTGCTTTAAAATGGGCTTTTTCTCTGCCGATTTAGTTCTGATCGATTAGTTATGGGTCACGCCGTGTTCAGGAGAGCGAGGCGCATAAACGTCTATTCGATCATGTCTCTAGCACCCCCACAGCCGTATCGGCAACCACTTCCATCACGGCTCTCGTCTACATCCATTCATTTGACCCCCCCGCAATCTCCTCCTTGATTTCAATGTAACGCGGAAGTGTAGTGGTCTATAATTGTTACTTTACCCCTTTTGTGACTCTGTAAATAAATATGCCCTAGTATTTGGCTAACTCTGAACTTCCTGTCTGTGCCGTGCGTTTGAGGTCGGTTCAAACCCTAACACCGGTGGCCTCTGTGGAGTCCTGCCGCTTCCTCGGCATGACACTCTCCCGGGACCTGAAATGGGAGCTGAACACCATCGCTCTCAATAAAAACGCCCGGAAGAGGATGTACTTCCTACGTCAGCTGAGGAAGTTCAGGCTGCCAAGGACCATGATGGTCCAGTTTTACACCGCCATCATCCAGTCCATCCTCACCCTCTCCATCATCACCTGGTTCCCTGCAGCCACGGTCAGAGACAAGGCCAAGCTGCAGCGGGTGATACGCTCGGCGGAGAGGGTGATCCGCTGCCCCCTTCCCTCCCTCGAGTCCCTACACTCCACCAGGGCCTTGAGGAGGGCGAGGAAGATCATGGCAGACCCCGCCCACCCGGGTTACAACCTCTTCAACATGCTCCCCCACGGCAGGCGGCTACGGCTGCCCAAGACACTAAAGACTGAGTTTCTTCCCCTCAGCAGCTCGCCTGGTAAACGAGTCAGGTGTCCCCCTGCTCCCCCCCCCCTCGATGGCGAGCTGCTAGGGCTGGACTTCTGGACTTGAACTTTGTGTTGCACTGTATCCATGTCCCCAACCACCGCACTTTCACAGTCTTATTGTTGTCTCACTGTTCTGTCCTGTCTTGCACTTTACTTAAAATTATTTATTTACTGTTGTATTGTTCTTAATTGTGAAAAAAGTATGCACTGTAATGTCAAATCACGTTCCATTTTGTACCTGCATAAAATGGTGAATAAAGTAATCTGAATCTGAATATATATATGAATGTAATTATTTAAATACTAAAACATAAACACACACTAACACATACACCTCCCACATCCCACTCTTAACACATTCAATATATATACCTGTATAGACCCACATAATACATCCACACCAACAACCTCATCCCCCATACCCATTCTCTCTTCACACACATACTTACGACAGAAGGTATCGTTCCTCCACATGATGGGAACTCCGGCCAGGGCGCACATGTCGGCGTAGCTCTCAGCGGCCTGACACAGCGCCACCATGTCCCCTCCCGTGGCGCACATGTCGTACACACAGTTCTCAAAGTAAGGAGCAGGGGGCACCACAGCGTGGCACGGCTTGAAGATGCCTGAGGGTAAACATAAAACGGGATGAGAAAGATTATGGTTTATTTGAAGAATTAAGAGCCAACAAGGCATCACCGCATGGTATGGTTAGAAGATATACATGTCGGTTTGAGGGAAAGACATGACAAATAGAGGTTGAGTGGTAAAGACATGTACCAGGGACAATACAGTTGTAAAGGTGGGGTACTGGGTGTGAAATTGTGGTCTATTGCGATAAACAAATGCCAGGACGCAACTAGAGTGTGTCATAGCTTGAATATACAAAGGATAAAAAGTTATATGAAATAGATATTGTTGTGAAATGTTGGAGAAAAGGTGAGTAAGTTGAGTGGGGAAACTCAAAGGCCAAGGGGGCACTAACATTGTGGAACTGTTTGAAGATATTATAAAAGAGGAAATGTTGAAAAATATAATAGGATTTTGAAAGTTGTTGTGAAATCTAAAGGACAGAATATGAGATAGTTGTGATGGAGTGCGAACGTAACAAATGTACTGCATTCATGAGATCACAATTACATACAGTAAGTGTATTTTTATACTACTAATTCTTAATATGTGACTTGTCTACAGTGTTATATTAAAACATGAAGGTTTTGAATCATTATGGGTCTTTATTCACATTGCTGTGCCTTTGTCCCGAGGTATGAACATGACTAAGCTACAACATTGACGGTAGGGTGACATGATGACATATCTCACCATTAGGATCAGTGATCAGGCCACAGATGCTGGGTTTCTTGTATTCCTCCTCCTTGTCTTCAGGACAAGGTGGCGGTGGATCTACTACATTGCAGCTGAGGAGGAGAGAGGGATGCAGGGATAGACAATGAAACAGATCTCATCGACAAATCTCTCTAGTGTGTATCAGACCAATGAATAAAAGAGTAATGATGAAATGTATTGAACCATTGATGTTTGTGTATCAGTGTTCATTTTGGCAGCAAATTTTGATTTAGTCTTTTGACTCAAATACTTAGTTAGTCACATTTTAGTCATTTGATTATTGTTAGTTTTAGTCTTGTTTTAGATGACAAAATCTACGTACGTTTTCGTCTTGTTTTAGACGGGAAAGAAAATCTAAATATGTCTTAGTCTATGCTAGTCAAATGCATTTTGGTACATTTTGTGTGTTCGTGTAACTCACTCTCGTCGTGTATCAGGGACCTGCCAGCTGTCTCCCAGTTCCTTGGTGTTGGCTGCTGGTAAACCATCTGGTTTAATGTTGTCATCGTTGGGTTTACCATTAAAGTTCCCTGCAATGAGAGAGGGGGAGAAATATTAGGACTAACCTATAGAGAACTGTTCCTATAGGGTTCTCTTGTCTGTCTCCAGTGTCATTAGAGAGAGGGTTCTCTTGTCTGTCTCCAGTGTCATTAGAGAGATGGTTCTCTTGTATGTCTCCAGTGTCATTAGAGAGAGGGTTCTCTTGGCTGTCTCCTGTCATATTGACTGTCTTTTGTCCTATTGACTGTCTTTTGTCATATTGACTGTTTTTAGTCCAACTTTGCGGCTTTAACCGCTCCATCAGCAGCACCCACAAAAGCGCTGACGCCTTTTAATTTGCCACTGTTCTCCTCTGAGGGTGACAATCTTGGGGCCATACAATTCAATATCCTTTGCCTGGCGCATTCTAAAGCGGAAGGTAGGGACTTCCTAGGTGCTGATAAGAGCACATTCAAGTGAGGTTTAAAGTCATTTCTGTAATCTGTTCATTCCAGAGTTCTCTGTTGGCAGTATTCTAGTTTATGTAATTTGGCTGTTATCTCATACCAATTTCAGCCCAACTCAGGGACGCCATGTTAAGAGCTACAGGTGTCTCTATCTATCTCAACACCGATTCGAGATAAAACCCTGTGGCCGCGCTCGATATCCCCCAGCGAGGTGCTAAACTTGCCAAGTTCTCGAGTCAATTACTAATCCTAATCACGCTTATTTCATAGTCACTGGTTAGTTTTATCCATTTCATATGAAATATAAGCATATAAGAGTTGTTAACCTCTTCATTGTTTGCAATAAACAGAATGTCTGTTTGGGAAAACTCCTTTCATTGAATTGTCATATTCACAGTAATTTGATTTGATTTGATATTTTTTATTTTCGTGTCTTACATACAGATGTATGCCCAGCCCATATGGGCTTACAAGACACATAACAATAAGTATATAATAATATACTTTACCAATTACTTAACAAATGACATATAGACCAAGATGGCCATAAGAAAATACAAGAAAATACAATAAAACGTAATATAACACAAGCTGTACTCAATGTAAATAAACAGAAAAACAAGATGAATTCAAATACAATTATATAGGATACAGTGTGTTTTGTCTCAAGTGCCATGCCTTCTCCAAAAATCCTGCAAAACCGAAGATGTCCGAAGTAGTACTACTAATAATAGTGTAATATTAGTGTAATAATATTAATAATCATTTCCATAAGACCAGGCCGAAAACATGCTCAATACAAAAAGTATCTGCGTCGAAGCCATACTTTTGACTCCAACCCGGATACAGACGTAAGAATGACTGAATAGTCATTGATATAACTTTAGCTAGAAGCAGTAACCAGCAATTGATTTAATCTGTAATCAGGCTACCAGGACATAATTACCTCCTGTTTATCTCAGATGAAAGCAAGGCGTTGCCAGCGCCTTGAAAGATCGTGATGGAGTGGTAAAGAAACACGGTCCAAGAGTTATTATTTAACTCTTGGACCGTGTTTAACAATGTTTGTTTTTAATTAGAAAAAGCAGTTACAATAATACTGTCTTGGAAAAAATCCAATCCAGGAAAATAAACAAAGCAAGGACATAAAAAACTCATCAAAGTCGTAGTCAACATCTTTCTCAAGAAGAACAATAAAAACTCTCTGGTTTAAAAATCATCACAGAAGATTAGCTAAGAGCCTAGCACAGCTCTTCAAATCTAAAAACAGAAAAGAGATATCATCTACGAGTATCATCCGAGGGAGAAATACTCTTTCCAAAACTGCCATTTCCAGGCTTCATACACCGCTAGGCTCTGGAATGGAGATAAAAAAAAGTCACGTAAGCAAGCCGGGAGCTTTTCATGTGCGAACATCACTCTTTATACACAGGTCCGTAGCGTCATATAGCAAGCACAGATAAACACTCCTTCTTTCAACTTGTGTCTTTGTCATTGGCTCATCGCTACTTCAATGGTTAGTAACTAAAAAAAGTAAAAGTAACAGTTTTACTGAAACAGATGAATGTGCTGTGGAAACCCCCTAAGATTCCTCCCATCATACATCAATGTAATGTGCAATTTGCACTGGTTCCGGCCTTCAGCAGGAATAGCCTGTACGCTTATATATATATATATATATATATATATATATATATATATATATATATATATATATATATATATATATATATATATATATATATACATGTACAATACAGACATATACAATAAACATATACTTAATCATGGTTATATGTTTACACATCACGCAGGTAGCTCAATCATCACCCGTTGTAAGATGACTTTTTCATTGGTAGGGTGATAGTAATGGGTTAAACCTCTTCTCCTCAGTAGAGTGCATTTTTCTTACAGCCAGGGTCACACACACAAGATAAGCACCCTGAGTATTGAGCTGAATATAATGCCTTCCTGCTGGGCAGTATGTATATAGTATGTAAGTATTGATTATACTTTCTAGTTTATTTAACATGTGCAATCAACATACACTGATCATTTTAGTTTATACGTTCATACACACAGTGAACCAGTGAACGTAGTGTAGGCACAAAGCGTAACTGCCCCCTCATTCTGCTGGAATGTGTCTTGCAGAAGATAGGACCTGTCCGGGGGAGGGAATTACACAGTCCTGAAGCCCACAGTATTAACAGAGGACAGAACAATTGCACTGCTGTGATATACAAGATAATACATGGTCCTTCAGCATATACAATAAACATATATTTAATCCTCTATTTATATATGTTAATGCTTAATATACTATTATCACACAAGTGCCACAAGACAGAGAGAGAACAGGATGTCAATATAAAAAGGGTCACTGTAGTTTGTGGCACTTCAACACCCCCTCTGTCATCCTGGTTCTCCTGACTCCTGGAGTCCTGAAGCACGGTCACTGTCCTAATAACGTCTGTGAGGGGGAACGGGATGGCAATTGCTCGGTCACGCTTGCTGTGACTCTCAACACCCCCTCTGTCATCCTTGTTCCCTGGCTGGACGGCCCGACAGGATAGGAGCCACGTCGTCGCTAGGTAGCTGGCGGGAAGACTTGCATCTGTTGTTCCCGGCCAATGCACCAGTTGTTGCCGTCTGAAGAACATAGTTCCATGTTCTCTGACCTTTTGGATCTCTGCCGTAGTTTGAGGTAGGTTGAGGTAGGTCGAGGTAGGTTGAATTGTCAATTCTCGGGTGACCCCACGGGTCCCCGTCCAGGCTGGAGTAGCAGCAGCCTTCTATTGAAGCGTGGTTGGCCTGGTCGTGTGACCCTGTCTGTAGGCCACGCAGGACATCACAGAGACAGTTCACAGAGGACACATTTCTTTTCTATCTTTCAGGCCCAATCTGGGCTCTCGTCGCCTTGTAACTTGGTTCCAGGCCCATGTCTCCATGTCTCCATGTCACAGGATATGCGGGCATAATATCCCCTGTTTCATCGCTTGCCAATTCTCCTTCACTTTCGTCTGAGACGTCCTCCAATCCTGAGCTCCAGGTCAAGCCCGAGAGTGACTGAAAGGCGGGGTGGGGTAACTGTACATTGGATTATCCACGAAACCTTACTTGGTCCCAAGAAGAGGGTCTCGTGTATTATTGGGTTAGGACATTTACTGTACATTGGAGGGGGTTGGGTTACGACATTTACACGGGCCAGTTTCGAATTGCAGTCTCCCGTAGGTGCTCTTTGAGAGTGGTTTTGAAAGTGGGCTACCCCACAGTCTGGCTACCGCACACTCAACAGTAAGACACCTTTACACACTGGATAGTATATTAGATGGGCAGTATTCTTAGCTCCAAAAAGGACAGCTAATACTTTCATTAAAGCTAATCAATTGCTTGTTTCCCCATTGTGACAACACAACAAGCAATAATTCTTAACAGCTTGTTAAGGCTTGGTAATCGGAAAACTTCAAACCCTGGCCAAATGGCAAGGAGTACATCATTTTCCCACAGCACCTAGATAACATTTCAGACTGCCAAATCCATACAAAGGCTAGACAAAACCCAGTTTAAATTAAAAAAGAAATAATACACAAATAATATACAATTATAAAACTACAATTCAGCATAAAGGTATGAATTATCATTTTTGTTTAGTCTTATTCTCTTTGAGCTAGCACTGATGTAGGAGCTATTGTCCCTGAATGCGTACATGACATGTACAAATTAATTCATTATCTTTAACTTTTTAATGACCAACTGTTTTAAGAATGGATTATTATTAATTTGCTAAACTTACCACACATGCCACAGAGCAGGCCATTGTAAGAGTTGGGCAGAGTGACGTCAGCGTAGTCGTTGCAGTCAAAGCGCACCCTCAGGCCAAAGGGCGTCTCCAAGACCACAAACCTACCGCTCAGGTAGATCTTTACCCCGTTTGTCAGGGTCACAGGAGGGGTCACCAGGGTTCCGTTCACCTAGGAGAAAAAAGGTAAATAGATAATACAATATTGATATTATTAATGCTGATATACTGTATAATACTTTATATTAATATGAGTAGAATATCCCTCCTAGTTACACATACAGTCCCCCACAAAAAGAGGTCAGGATCGTCTGCATTGCAACAACACCCCTGGAGCAGTGCTGGGGTTCAGTGTCTTGTTAAAAGACACTTTGGCATAGATGGTGGGCACTGTACAGTAGATGTAATAGCAGCCACCCTCCGGTTACTAGCACACAACTGGAATACACCCTCTTGTCGGTAATGGAGAGAGAACCAGTGACCTTTCGGTTACTGGTCAACATGTGGGTGTGTGTTGAAAAAGTTATTTTCATGCCTCCTTACCAGTACTTTGCATCCTTTCCCAAGGATAATGGTGGTTCCATACACGTTGATCACCACAGCTCTCACATAAGACACCATCTTATTTTTCCCTCTGTGTTCGTTCTGAGTTTCAACGGTGAAGTACGGCAAGTCGGATGTCTCGTTGCAGGGTTTGGTCAGAGTGTAGGAGCAGGCGCCCATGTAGTGGTGCAGCTTCTTGTCAAAGGAGTAATAGTGGGGGTCAGTTGATACCCAGCAGGTGCCCGTTCCTGGAAGGTGGTGGAGGGGAGGACTTAGTGTGTACTGAAATGTTATCTTTATTATAGATTATGATACTGAACATATGTTTTATTCCCTTGGTGAAGATGGTGGAAGATGTCCGTAAGATAATTGTGTGTGTGTGTGTGTGTGTGTGTGTGTGTGTGTGTGTGTGTGTGTGTGTGTGTGTGTGTGTGTGTGTGTGTGTGTGTGTGTGTGTGTGTGTGTGTGTGTGTGTGTGTGTGTGTGTGTGTGTGTGTGTGTGTGTGTGTGTGTGTGTGTGTGTGTGTGTGTGTGTGTGTGTGTGTGTGTGTGTGTGTGTGTGTGTGTGTGTGTCGTACCAACATGATGACATCCATATTCTCCATCTTGTAGCTGGCAGATCTCGGTGGCGGGGGCACAGCTGGTGGTGTTGCACTGAATCCGACCTCCTGAATGACACACACACTTCTCCTCACAGCCGTCCATGTACCAAACATCACCCACCTAACACACACACAGAAGCAAAAGGAAGACACAGAACAGGTGAGTATACCCAACTGGCCTCTGAAACTTTACAGAGAGTGTCAAGAAGGTACAGAATTTAACATTTTAAAAGGTTTAAAAAATGTGGTTGATGGAGTTGGATTATCTATTTTATACTCTCAAAAAGTTTTGACCCAAATGCATCTCCTGGGTTAAGATTCTTTATAGCTTCCTTGTAAAATCAATCTGTACTAATAACTAATAATAGCTCTCATCTTTCTTCCTTTATTGTTCATTAGGATCCCCATTAGCTAACACCATGACGTCAACTAGTCTTGCTGGGCTCCAACACAGATTGCACAAGGTGTAACAAACAATTATATACATTCAAACGTTACATTATATGCAAAAAGACATGATGATTAAGTATTTACATTTAGTCATTTAGCTGACGCTTTTATCCAAAGCGACTTACAAGTTCTGTACAACAAGTCATCAGGAAGGGCACAACTCTATCAGCTGAGTAACCATGTTGATCAAAGTGTTGAGTGCTACAGTGTAGGTTAGTTTATTAGGACAAGTTTATGACAGTAAGGTTAGTTAGGGTTAGATTTATTTTATTTTAGATTTTCTTTTATTTGATTAAAAAAATATATTATTTCAGATAATGGTTGAAGAAGTGTCTTTAGTCTACGGCAAAAGATTGGATGGGTTTTGAGCTGTCCTAACTGGGGTGGGTAGTTCATTCCACCATTGTGGGGCAAGGACTGAGAAAAGGCAGGTTCTCCTTGATGACCCTCCCGGAGCTCGGATAGGAGTGGGTCTGAGACGGCCAGAAGATGGGGTCTTGAGGGTCTGTAGTTAGAGACCATTGACCGGAGGTAGGCGGGAGCGGTTCCCTTTGCCGCACGGTATGCCAGGTCAAGGGCCTTGAAGCGGATTCGTGCAGCAATGGGGAGCCAGAGAAGGTCCCTAAGAAGTGGGGTGACATGGGCCGACTTCGGTAGGTTTGAGATCAGGCGGGCCGCTGCATTCTGAATGGGTTGAAGAGGCTTGGTGGCAGTGGCCGGGAGGCCAGCAAGCAGTGCGTTGCAGTAGTCGAGGCGGGAGATGACTGTTGATTGGACGAGGAGTTGGGTGACTTCTTTTGTCAGGAAGGGGCGGATCCTTCTGACGTTGCTCAGGAGGAATCTGCAGGTTCTGGTTGTCGCCATAAGTATGCCATAAGACATTCTGATCATTAAACTAGTAAGTAAGTAAGTAAGTAAGTAAGTAAGTATTTATAAAGCACCTTTCATACATGTCATGTAGCTCAAAGTGCTGTACACAATTATAGGCATATATAACGATAAAAGCAATAAAGTCATAGTGATCAGTTAAGATCAATGTTTTTAAAAAAAAATAATAATAATAATAGTAACGTAAGAATGAAAATAACGTAAAAACAGTAATTTGCTTACCAGTTTGGGAGAACAGGTCCGCACAAACATTTCCGCTCAGTGGCAACCGGAAGTGCACTAAACCAATGCACTTGTATGGTAGGTAGCAATGTTTAGGTCTTATAATGCTAGTGTAGTTACGTTTTTATCAGTGGTCATAGTTGGGTCCATAGTGCTTTACCAAGTCCCATGGATCCATCAGTGGCCGTGTATTGTGTGCGTATGTACCCGTTCGCTCATGTGGTCAGTGGCCAGAGTTGGGTCCACAGGACTTATCCAAGTCCCAAGGACCCATCAGTGGCCGCGTCTTGTGGTAGAAAGAAAGAAAAAGAAAAACGTATAAAGAAAACAGTCTAAAGTTTGAAAGTTTGGGAGCTCAGGCGTGTCAAAAACGTTTGAAAAACTGGAGGCGTGTCTCCTATTGTACCCATTCCTTCATCTAAAAAGTTTGAAAGTTTGGGAGGTCCGCAAAAACACGCCTTCAGCTCAGAAGCTGAGGCGTGTCAAAAACTTTTGAAAAACTGGAGGCGTGTCTCCTATGTACCCGTTCCTTCATCTAAAAAGTTGGGTCCACAAGGCTTATCCTAGCCTCATGGATCCATCAGGTTTTTCCAAGCCATAACTATTTGTAAGCTAGACTGTATAGGTACGTTTTTAATTTTCCTTTAAAAATGTGTATAGAGCTGGCGTTTCTGATGTGTGTTGGTAGTGTGTTCCATAGTTTTGGGGCATAGTTGGCAAATGCCATACTTCCTATCCTTTTTTGGTTTCTGGGCGTGTCTAGTAAACCTGTAGTGGATGACCGTAGCGTTCTTGAGGGCAGATAACTAACTAGGGAATTTATTTATTTAATGAATTAGTAGACATTACAAACTAAAATAATATGCAAGCAAAATCCATCGTTTACATTGCATTGTGGGACAAGGATGCCTACTATCAACTCTACTTTTTACCATAGCAATTGAACCACTGACAAAATAGAACTATGAGGGGAAGAAAATATTAAAAGCATACAAAGAAAATACTCCGATCACAAAATGTCTCTTTACGTAGCCAAAATGCTTTTACTTTTGTCTGAGCCTCTCACTAGATTGTCAAATGTATTACATTTGTTGGGTGGATTTGGTTGAATCTCTAGCTATGAAATATATCTCTAGAAGAGTAAAAGCATATCAACAAATTACACAGCCCAATAAAATTAACCCACTTCAATTCCCTTTAAGTTATGCCCCCCCCCCCCCACTCACACGGCACCCTGCTTGCTCCAACTCCTCCCATACACTTACCGGCCTGTAATGTCCGTTTCCGTCAGTACATCCACACCGGCTGGGTAGTACACACTTGTCCCCACTCAAGATGAAGCCAGGGTCACAGACACACCCTTCCACACAGGGTTTGTTACAAGAACGTCCTGAACCAGAGGGGTTCTGACAGCTGGGCTGAGAGCAGGCCGGGCCACACGGGTCATAGTGACTGTTTGGGTGACACCTCAGCGCTGGGGAAGGAAGGGAAGAGAGAGAAAGAGAGAGAGACAGAGAGAGAGGTGGGTGGGTGGTGGGACACGAAGAATAGGAGGAAAGTATTAAGAAGGAGCGATGATTTGAGTTCATATTTATCAACAATAAAATAAATACAATATAGTGTAGTATGGTAGGTACTGTATAGCTTGTGTTTTCAAACGTTTTGTCAGTAGACACACATTTTCATAATAAATATTCCTAGGTCCCAAAAACATTATTTTCGAAGCTAATACAACAATGTTACATTTAGACAGTTAATCTACTGGCCTACTGTACAGTGTTTTATTAAACTATTTTTAAATTGACTTGATAGGGTGTTGGCTTCATGATACTTCAAGAAAATCATTTGGAAGACCAACAACCAACTCACACTTGAAAAACACTACAGTATATATCAGATTCAGATTACTTTATTCATTTTATTTATTTATTATTTACTCCTGAAGTTTGCGGACGACACCACCCTGGTGGGTCTCATATCCAGGGGGGACGAGTCCGCCTACAGGAGGGAGATCGAGAGGCTGCTGAGCTGGTGCAGCTGCAACAACCTGGACCTCAACGCCCAGAAAACAGTGGAGATGGTAGTGGACTTCAGGCGGAAGGCAGCCCCCCCCACCCCGATCATTCTGGGAGGCACCCCGGTTGTGAGGATTGGTTCATTCCCCGCCACATGCTCCGCTCCTTTAAGGTACTGTGTTGATTGATGCATTCCCCGCCACACGCTCCGCTCCTTTAAGGTGCTGTGTTGATTGGTGCATTCCCCGCCACACGCTTTTGGAGCAAGTGTCAATTCCAGCACGCACCTGTCATAGTTTTTGATTAGCGCCCCAGAGGCTTTTTATACTGGGACTTCCCTTCAATCGATGTCGGGTCGTTTTGGAATACAACTGCTTTTGCCTGCTTTTTCCCCGTTGCTGTGCCTCGTCTTCTTTCCCTCCAGGACTTTCTGTGGAGATCCGCTGATGAGAACCTTGTTCCCCGTTTGGAGCTGCGCCTCGTTTACCCGCTTTACGCGTTTGCGCTTGGGTGAGTTGGAACCAAACCCCTCTGGTTTATTCTGTCTGTGTGTGTGACGAACACCGAAGATTATCATTTTTGCTTGCACTGGACTCAGTTGAAGCGTGTGTTTAGAAGAGACACTGAAGATATCATTTCTGTTTGCACTAAGCTCAGCTAACTTGTGTGTTGTGGAGAACACTGAAGATTGTCACTGTTCATTGGTTCTGGACACAGCTAAGGGAGGAGGGAACCACACTGCCTCTGTGTTTCGTTGGACTGTTATTGATATCTCTCTCTCTCTCCGTTTTCCACCTCGAGTTAAAGCTGGGAGTATCTGCAGAGCCGCTACAACGTCAAATACCGATTCCCCACCGCTATCACCAGGAGGATCTGCAGAGCCGCAGAGAACTCTGCCGATGGCAGTCTCCCTTGTTGTTTCATAATTGTTACTTTACCCCTTTTGTGACTCTGTAAATAAATACGCCCTAGTATTTGGCTAACTCTGAACTTCCTGTCTGTGCCGTGCGTTTGAGGTCGGTTCAAACCCTAACACCGGTGGCCTCTGTGGAGTCCTGCCGCTTCCTCGGCATGACACTCTCCCGGGACCTGAAATGGGAGCTGAACACCATCGCTCTCAATAAAAACGCCCGGAAGAGGATGTACTTCCTACGTCAGCTGAGGAAGTTCAGGCTGCCAAGGACCATGATGGTCCAGTTTTACACCGCCATCATCCAGTCCATCCTCACCCTCTCCATCATCACCTGGTTCCCTGCAGCCACGGTCAGAGACAAGGCCAAGCTGCAGCGGGTGATACGCTCGGCGGAGAGGGTGATCGGCTGCCCCCTTCCCTCCCTCGAGTCCCTACACTCCACCAGGGCCTTGAGGAGGGCGAGGAAGATCATGGCAGACCCCGCCCACCCGGGTTACAACCTCTTCAACATGCTCCCCCACGGTAGGCGGCTACGGCTGCCCAAGACACTAAAGACTGAGTTTCTTCCCCTCAGCAGCTCGCCTGGTAAACGAGTCAGGTGTCCCCCTGCTCCCCCCCCCCTCGATGGCGAGCTGCTAGGGCTGGTCTTCTGGACTTGAACTTTGTGTTGCACTGTATCCATGTCCCCAACCACCGCACTTTCACAGTCTTATTGTTGTCTCACTGTTCTGTCCTGTCTTGCACTTTACTTAAAATTATTTATTTACTGTTGTATTGTTCTTAATTGTGAAAAAAGTATGCACTGTAATGTCAAATCACGTTCCATTTTGTACCTGTATAAAATGGCGAATAAAGTAATCTGAATCTGAATATATATATGAATGTAATTATTTAAATACTAAAACATAAACACACACTAACACATACACCTCCCACACTCTTAACACATTCAATATATATATACCTGTATAGACCGACATAATACATCCACACCAACAACCTCATCCCCCATACCCATTCTCTCTTCACACACATACTTACGACAGAAGGTATCGTTCCTCCACATGATGGTAACTCCGGCCAGGGCGCACATGTCGGCGTAGCTCTCAGCGGCCTGACACAGCGCCACCATGTCCCCTCCCGTGGCGCACATGTCGTACACACAGTTCTCAAAGTAAGGAGCAGGGGGCACCACAGCGTGGCACGGCTTGAAGATGCCTGAGGGTAAACATAAAACGGGATGAGAAAGATTATGGTTTATTTGAAGAATTAAGAGCCAACAAGGCATCACCGCATGGTATGGTTAGAAGATATACATGTCGGTTTGAGGGAAAGACATGACAAATAGAGGTTGAGTGGTAAAGACATGTACCAGGGACAATACAGTTGTAAAGGTGGGGTACTGGGTGTGAAATTGTGGTCTATTGCGATAAACAAATGCCAGGACGCAACTAGAGTGTGTCACAGCTTGAATATACAAAGGATAAAAAGTTATATGAAATAGATATTGTTGTGAAATGTTGGAGAAAAGGTGAGTAAGTTGAGTGGGGAAACTCAAAGGCCAAGGGGGCACTAACATTGTGGAACTGTTTGAAGATATGATAAAAGAGGAAATGTTGAAAAATATAATAGGATTTTGAAAGTTGTTGTGAAATCTAAAGGACAGAATATGAGATAGTTGTGATGGAGTGCGAACGTAACAAATGTACTGCATTCATGAGATCACAATTACATACAGTAAGTGTATTTTTATACTACTAATTCTTAATATGTGACTTGTCTACAGTGTTATATTAAAACATGAAGGTTTTGAATCATTATGGGTCTTTATTCACATTGCAGTGCCTTTGTCCCGAGGTATGAACATGACTAAGCTACAACATTGACGGTAGGGTGACATGATGACATATCTCACCATTAGGATCAGTGATCAGGCCACAGATGCTGGGTCTCTTGTATTCCTCCTCCTTGTCTTCAGGACAAGGTGGCGGTGGATCTACTACATTGCAGCTGAGGAGGAGAGAGGGATGCAGGGATAGACAATGAAACAGATCTCATCGACAAATCTCTCTAGTGTGTATCAGACCAATGAATAAAAGAGTAATGATGAAATGTATTGAACCATTGATGTGTGTGTATCAGTGTTCATTTTGGCAGCAAATTTTGATTTAGTCTTTTGACTAAAATACTTAGTTATAGTCACATTTTAGTCATTTGATTATTGTTAGTTTTAGTCTTGTTTTAGATGACAAAATCTACGTACGTTTTCGTCTTGTTTTAGACAGGAAAGAAAATCTAAATATGTCTTAGTCTATGCTAGTCAAATGCATTTTGGTAAATGTTGTGTGTTCGTGTAACTCACTCTCGTCGTGTATCAGGGACCTGCCAGCTGTCTCCCAGTTCCTTGGTGTCGGCTGCTGGTAAACCATCTGGTTTAATGTTGTCATCGTTGGGTTTACCATTAAAGTTCCCTGCAATTAGAGAGGGGGAGAAATATTAGGACTAACCTATAGAGAACCTTTAGAACTGTTAGAACCTTGACATTTAGAATTTTAGTTTGTAATTGAATTGCTTCACCAGACACCAAATAATCTACATACTGTAGTACTTTAAACAAAGTACAGTTTTTACAGCAAGTCCCTGTTCATGTTTTCAGGTGAACAATGTTTTAAAACCTAATTATCTAAACATGTTAAGAGTGTTGTGTACATTCTTAAAGACAGTAGAGGTTGAGTACTTTTGGGTGATGTATCACATTGACTTTTAAAAGTGCTAATACATGGGCATCCCATAACACTGATTTACTGTATATGGTTCTTTATATAAAGTGTTAAGTTGTCCTTCAGAGCTTAAGACATAAACACTGATATTACAGCGCTTAGGCAGCACACATCTCAGTTTAATCCCTGGTGATACAAGTTAAAGAGGACATTTCCTGTATCTTTTCAATAATTGTATATGATTTCCTTGAATCTGTGGAACATCGTCGTACAGTACTAGTATAAATCAAATAACACGCCACCTTTGGTGGATACGACACACATCAAATTAAGTGAATGATTTCCTTCCCTGTCTGGCTACCCCACACTCAACAGTAAGACACCTTTACACACTGGATAGTATATTAGATGGTTAGTATTCTTGGGTCCAAAAAGGAGAGGTAATTCTTTCATTCAAGCTAATCAATTGCTTTTTTCCCCATTGTGACAACACAACAAGCAATCATTCTTAACAGCTTGTTAAGGCTTGGTAATCTGAAAACTTCAAACCCTGGCCAAATGGCAAGGAGTACATCATTTTCCCCCAGCACCTAGATAACATTTCAGACTGCCAAATCCATACAAAGGGTAGACAAAACCCAGTAAAAAAATAAATAATAATAATAATAATAATAATAATAATAATAATAATAATAATAATAATAATAATAATAATAATAATAATAATAATAATAATAATAATAATAATAATAATAATAATAATAATAATAATAATAATAATAATAATAATAATAATAATAATACATAGACATACAATTAAAAAGCTGCAATTCAGCATAAAGGTATGAATTATCATTTTTGTTTAGTCTTATTCTCTTTGAGCTAGCACTGATGTAGGACCTATTGTCCCTGAATGCATACATGTACAAATTAATTCATTATCTTTAACTTTTTAATGACCAACTGTGTAAGAATGGATTATTATTAATTTGCTAAACTTACCACACATGCCACAGAGCAGGCCATTGTAAGAGGTGGGCAGAGTGACGTCAGCGTAGTGGTTGCAGTCAAAACGCACCCTCAGGCCAAAGGGTGTCTCCAAGACCACAAACCTACCGCTCAGGTAGATCTGTACCCCGTTGGTCAGGGTCACAGGAGGGGTCACCAGGGTTCCGTTCACCTGGGAGAAAAAAGGTAAATAGATAATACAATATTGATATTATTAATGCTGATATACTGTATAATACTTTATATTAATATGAGTAGAATATCCCTCCTAGTTACACATACAGTCCCCCACAAAAAGAGGTCAGGATCGTCTGCATTGCAACAACACCCCTGGAGCAGTGCTGGGGTTCAGTGTCTTGTTAAAAGACACTTTGGCAGAGATGGTGGGCACTGTACAGTAGATGTAATAGCAGCCACCCTCCGGTTACTAGCACACAACTGGAATACACCCTCTTGTCGGTAATGGAGAGCGAACCAGTGACCTTTCGGTTACTGGTCAACACGTGGGTGTGTGTTGAAAAAGTTATTTTAATGCCTCCTTACCAGTACTTTGCATCCTTTCCCAAGGATAATGGTGGTTCCATACACGTTGATCACCACAGCTCTCACATAAGACACCATCTTATTTTTCCCTCTGTGTTCGTTCTGAGTTTCAACGGTGAAGTACGGCAAGTCGGATGTCTCGTTGCAGGGTTTGGTCAGAGTGTAGGAGCAGGCGCCCATGTAGTGGTGCGTCTTCTTGTCAAAGGAGTAATAGTGGGGGTCACCTGATACCCAGCAGGTGCCCGTTCCTGGAAGGTGGTGGAGGGGAGGATTTAGTGTGTACTGAAATGTTATCTTTATTATAGATTATGATACTGAACATATGTTTTATTCCCTTGGTGAAGATGGTGGAAGATGCCCGTAAGATAATTGTGCGTGTGCGTGTGTGTGTGTGTGTGTGTGTGTGTGTGTGTGTGTGTGTGTGTGTGTGTGTGTGTGTGTGTGTGTGTGTGTGTGTGTGTGTGTGTGTGTGTGTGTGTGTGTGTGTGTGTCGTACCAACATGATGACATCCATATTCTCCATCTTGTAGCTGGCAGATCTCGGTGGCGGGGGCACAGCTGGTGGTGTTGCACTGAATCCGACCTCCTGAATGACACACACACTTCTCCTCACAGCCATCCATGTACCAAACATCACCCACCTAACACACACACAGAAGCAAAAGGAAGACACACAGAACAGGTGAGTATACCCAACTGGCCTCTGAAACTTGAGTGTCAAGAAGGTAGAGAATTTAACATTTTAAAAGGTTTAAAAAATGTGGTTGATGGAGTTGGATTATCTATTTTATACTCTCAAAAAGTTTTGACCCAAATTAATGCATCTCCTGGGTTAAGATTCTTTATAGCTTCCTTGTAAAATCAATCTGTACTAATAACTAATAATAGCTCTCATCTTTCTTCCTTTATTGTTAATTAGGATCCCCATTAGCTAACACCATGACGTCAACTAGTCTTGCTGGGCTCCAACACAGATTGCACAAGGTGTAACAAACAATTATATACATTCAAACGTTACATTATATGCAAAAAGACATGATGATTAAGTATTTACATTTAGTCATTTAGCTGACGCTTTTATCCAAAGCGACTTACAAGTTCTGTACAACAAGTCATCAGGAAGGGCACAACTCTATCAGCTGAGTAACCATGTTCATCAAAGTGTTGAGTGCTACAGTGTAGGTTAGTTTATTAGGACAAGTTTATGACAGTAAGGTTAGTTAGGGTTAGATTTATTTTATTTTATATTTTCTTTTATTTGATTAAAAAAATATATAATTTCAGATAATGGTTGAAGAAGTGTCTTTAGTCTACGGCAAAAGATTGGATGGGTTTTGAGCTGTCCTAACTGGGGTGGGTAGTTCATTCCACCATTGTGGGGCAAGGACTGAGAAAAGGCAGGTTCTCCTTGATGACCCTCCCGGAGCTCGGATAGGAGTGGGTCTGAGACGGCCAGAAGATGGGGTCTTGAGGGTCTGTAGTTAGAGACCATTGACCGGAGGTAGGCGGGAGCGGTTCCCTTTGCCGCACGGTATGCCAGGTCAAGGGCCTTGAAGCGGATTCGTGCAGCAATGGGGAGCCAGAGAAGGTCCCTAAGAAGTGGGGTGACATGGGCCGACTTCGGTAGGTTTGAGATCAGGCGGGCCGCTGCATTCTGAATGAGTTGAAGAGGCTTGGTGGCAGTGGCCGGGAGGCCAGCGAGCAGTGTGTTGCAGTAGTCGAGGCGGGAGATGACTGTTGATTGGACGAGGAGTTGGGTGGCTTCTTTTGTCAGGAAGGGGCGGAAGTTATGCCCCCCCCCCCCCCACTCACACGGCACCCTGCTTGCTCCAACTCCTCCCATACACTTACCGGCCTGTAATGTCCGTTTCCGTCAGTACATCCACACCGGCTGGGTAGTACACACTTGTCCCCACTCAAGATGAAGCCAGGGTCACAGACACACCCTTCCACACAGGGTTTACAAGAACGTCCTGAACCAGAGGGGTTCTGACAGCTGGGCTGAGAGCAGGCCGGGCCACACGGGTCATAGTGACTGTTTGGGTGACACCTCAGCGCTGGGGAAGGAAGGGAAGAGAGAGAAAGAGAGAGAGACAGAGAGAGAGGTGGGTGGGTGGTGGGACACGAAGAATAGGAGGAAAGTATTAAGAAGGAGCGATGATTTGAGTTCATATTTATCAAGAATAAAATAAATACAATATAGTGTAGTATGGTAGGTACTGTATAGCTTGTGTTTTCAAACGTTTTGTCAGTAGACACACATTTTCATAATAAATATTCCTAGGTCCCAAAAACATTATTTTCGAAGCTAATACAACAATGTTACATTTAGACAGTTAATCTACTGGCCTACTGTACAGTGTTTTATTAAACTATTTTTAAATTGACTTGATAGGGTGTTGGCTTCATGATACTTCAAGAAAATCATTTGGAAGACCAACACCCAACTCACACTTGAAAAACACTACAGTATATATATATATATCAGATTCAGATTACTTTATTCATTTTATTTATTTATTATTTACTCCTGAAGTTTGCGGACGACACCACCCTGGTGGGTCTCATATCCAGGGCGGACGAGTCCGCCTACAGGAGGGAGATCGAGAGGCTGCTGAGCTGGTGCAGCTGCAACAACCTGGACCTCAACGCCCAGAAAACAGTGGAGATGGTAGTGGACTTCAGGCGGAAGGCAGCCCCCCCCACCCCGATCATTCTGGGAGGCACCCCGGTTGTGAGGATTGGTTCATTCCCCGCCACACGCTCCGCTCCTTTAAGGTACTGTGTTGATTGATGCATTCCCCGCCACACGCTCCGCTCCTTTAAGGTGCTGTGTTGATTGGTGCATTCCCCGCCACACGCTTTTGGAGCAAGTGTCAATTCCAGCGCGCACCTGTCATAGTTTTTGATTAGCGCCCCAGAGGCTTTTTATACTGGGACTTCCCTTCAATCGATGTCGGCTCGTTTTGGAATACAACTGCTTTTGCCTGCTTTTTCCCCGTTGCTGTGCCTCGTCTTCTTTCCCTCCAGGACTTTCTGTGGAGATCCGCTGATGAGAACCTTGTTCCCCGTTTGGAGCTGCGCCTCGTTTACCCGCTTTACGCGTTTGCGCTTGGGTGAGTTGGAACCAAACCCCTCTGGATTATTCTGTCTGTGTGTGTGACGAACACCGAAGATTATCATTTTTGCTTGCACTGGACTCAGTTGAAGCGTGTGTTTAGAAGAGACACTGAAGATATCATTTCTGTTTGCACTAAGCTCAGCTAACTTGTGTGTTGTGGAGAACACTGAAGATTGTCACTGTTCATTGTTTCTGGACACAGCTAAGGGAGGAGGGAACCACACTGCCTCTGTGTTTCGTTGGACTGTTATTGATATCTCTCTCTCTCTCCGTTTTCCACCTCGAGTTAAAGCTGGGAGTATCTGCAGAGCCGCTACAACGTCAAATACCGATTCCCCACCGCTATCACCAGGAGGATCTGCAGAGCCGCAGAGAACTCTGCCGATGGCAGTCTCCCTTGTTGTTTCATAATTGTTACTTTACCCCTTTTTGTGACTCTGTAAATAAATACGCCCTAGTATTTGGCTAACTCTGAACTTCCTCTCTGTGCCGTGCGTTTGAGGTCGGTTCAAACCCTAACACCGGTGGCCTCTGTGGAGTCCTGCCGCTTCCTCGGCATGACACTCTCCCGGGACCTGAAATGGGAGCTGAACACCATCGCTCTCAATAAAAACGCCCGGAAGAGGATGTACTTCCTACGTCAGCTGAGGAAGTTCAGGCTGCCAAGGACCATGATGGTCCAGTTTTACACCGCCATCATCCAGTCCATCCTCACCCTCTCCATCATCACCTGGTTCCCTGCAGTCACGGTCAGAGACAAGGCCAAGCTGCAGCGGGTGATACGCTCGGCGGAGAGGGTGATCCGCTGCCCCCTTCCCTCCCTCGAGTCCCTACACTCCACCAGGGCCTTGAGGAGGGCGAGGAAAATCATGGCAGACCTCGCCCACCCGGGTTACAACCTCTTCAACATGCTCCCCCACAGCAGGCGGCTACGGCTGCCCAAGACACTAAAGACTGAGTTTCTTCCCCTCAGCAGCTCGCCTGGTAAACGAGTCAGGTGTCCCCCTGCTCCCCCCCCCCTCGATGGCGAGCTGCTAGGGCTGGACTTCTGGACTTGAACTTTGTGTTGCACTGTATCCATGTCCCCAACCACCGCACTTTCACAGTCTTATTGTTGTCTCACTGTTCTGTCCTGTCTTGCACTTTACTTAAAATTATTTATTTACTGTTGTATTGTTCTTAATTGTGAAAAAAGTATGCACTGTAATGTCAAATCACATTCCATTTTGTACCTGTATAAAATGGCGAATAAAGTAATCTGAATCTGAATATATATATGAATGTAATTATTTTAATACTAAAACATAAACACACACTAACACATACACCTCCCACATCCCACTCTTAACACATTCAATATATATACCTGTATAGACCCACATAATACATCCACACCAACAACCTCATCCCCCATACCCATTCTCTCTTCACACACATACTTACGACAGAAGGTATCGTTCCTCCACATGATGGGAACTCCGGCCAGGGCACACATGTCGGCGTAGCTCTCAGCGGCCTGACACAGCGCCACCATGTCCCCTCCCGTGGCGCACATGTCGTACACACAGTTCTCAAAGTAAGGAGCAGGGGGCACCACAGCGTGGCACGGCTTGAAGATGCCTGAGGGTAAACATAAAACGGGATGAGAAAGATTATGGTTTATTTGAAGAATTAAGAGCCAACAAGGCATCACCGCATGGTATGGTTAGAAGATATACATGTCGGTTTGAGGGAAAGACATGACAAATAGAGGTTGAGTGGTAAAGACATGTACCAGGGACAATACAGTTGTAAAGGTGGGGTACTGGGTGTGAAATTGTGGTCTATTGCGATAAACAAATGCCAGGACGCAACTAGAGTGTGTCACAGCTTAAATATACAAAGGATAAAAAGTTATATGAAATAGATATTGTTGTGAAATGTTGGAGAAAAGGTGAGTAAGTTGAGTGGGGAAACTCAAAGGCCAAGGGGGCACTAACATTGTGGAACTGTTTGAAGATATGATAAAAGAGGAAATGTTGAAAAATATAATAGGATTTTGAAAGTTGTTGTGAAATCTAAAGGACAGAATATGAGATAGTTGTGATGGAGTGCGAACGTAACAAATGGACTGCATTCATGAGATCACAATTACATACAGTAAGTGTATTTTTATACTACTAATTCTTAATATGTGACTTGTCTACAGTGTTATATTAAAACATGAAGGTTTTGAATCATTATGGGTCTTTATTCACATTGCTGTGCCTTTGTCCCGAGGTATGAACATGACTAAGCTACAACATTGACGGTAGGGTGACATGATGACATATCTCACCATTAGGATCAGTGATCAGGCCACAGATGCTGGGTTTCTTGTATTCCTCCTCCTTGTCTTCAGGACAAGGTGGCGGTGGATCTACTACATTGCAGCTGAGGAGGAGAGAGGGATGCAGGGATAGACAATGAAACAGATCTCATCAACAAATCTCTCTAGTGTGTATCAGACCAATGAATATGATGAAATGTATTGAACCATTGATGTGTGTATAAGTGTTCATTTTGGCAGCAAATTTAGATTTAGTCTTTTGACTAAAATACTTAGTTATAGTCACATTTTAGTCATTTGATTATTGTTAGTTTTAGTCTTGTTTTAGATGACAAAATCTACATACGTTTTCGTCTTGTTTTAGACGGGAAAGAAAATCTAAATATGTCTTAGTCTATGCTAGTCAAATGCATTTTGGTACATTTTGTGTGTTTGTGTAACTCACTCTCGTCGTGTATCAGGGACCTGCCAGCTGTCTCCCAGTTCCTTGGTGTCGGCTGCTGGTAAACCATCTGGTTTAATGTTGTCATCGTTGGGTTTACCATTAAAGTTCCCTGCAATTAGAGAGGGGGAGAAATATTAGGACTAACCTATAGAGAACTGTTCCTATAGGGTTCTCTTGTCTGTCTCCAGTGTCATTAGAGAGAGGGTTCTCTTGTCTGTCTCCAGTGTCATTAGAGAGATGGTTCACTTGTATGTCTCCAGTGTCATTAGAGAGAGGGTTCTCTTGGCTGTCTCCTGTCATATTGACTGTCTTTTGTCCTATTGACTATCTTTTGTCATATTGACTGTTTTTAGTCCAACTTTGCGGCTTTAACCGCTCCATCAGCAGCACCCACAAAAGCGCTGACGCCTTTTAATTTGCCACTGTTCTCCTCTGAGGGTGACAATCCTGGGGCCATACAATTCAATATCCTTTGCCTGGCGCATTCTAAAGCGGAAGGTAGGGACTTCCTAGGTGCTGATAAGAGCACATTCAAGTGAGGTTTAAACTCATTTCTGTAATCTGTTCATTCCAGAGTTCTCCGTTGGCAGTATTCTAGTTTATGTCATTTGGCTGTTATCTCATACCAATTTCAGCCCAACTTAGGGACGCCATGTTAAGAGCTACAGGTGTCTCTATCTATCTCAACACCGATTCGAGATAAAACCCTGTGGCCGCGCTCGATATCCCCCAGCGAGGTGCTAAACTCGCCAAGTTCTCGAGTCAATTACTAATCCTAATCACGCTTATTTCATAGTCACTGGTTAGTTTTATCCATTTCATATGAAATATAAGCGTATAAGAGTTGTTAACCTCTTCATGGTTTGCAATAAACAGAATGTCTGTTTGGGAAAACTCCTTTCATTGAATTGTCATATTCACAGTAATTTGATTTGATTTGATATTTTTTATTTTCGTGTCTTACATACAGATGTATGCCCAGCCCATATGGGCTTACAAGACACATAACAATAAGTATATAATAATATACTTTACCAATTACTTAACAAATGACATATAGACCAAGATGGCCATAAGAAAATACAAGAAAATACAATAAAACGTAATATAACACAAGCTGTACTCAATGTAAATAAACAGAAAAACAAGATGAATTCAAATACAATTATATAGGATACAGTGTGTTTTGTCTCAAGTGCCATGCCTTCTCCAAAAATCCTGCAAAACCGAAGATGTCCGAAGTAGTACTACTAATAATAGTGTAATATTAGTGTAATAATATTAATAATCATTTCCATAAGACCAGGCCGAAAACATGCTCAATACAAAAAGTATCTGCGTCGAAGCCATACTTTTGACTCCAACCCGGATACAGACGTAAGAATGACTGAATAGTCATTGATATAACTTTAGCTAGAAGCAGTAACCAGCAATTGATTTAATCTGTAATCAGGCTACCAGGACATAATTACCTCCTGTTTATCTCAGATGAAAGCAAGGCGTTGCCAGCGCCTTGAAAGATCGTGATGGAGTGGTAAAGAAACACGGTCCAAGAGTTATTATTTAACTCTTGGACCGTGTTTAACAAAGTTTGGTTTTAATTAGAAAAAGCAGTTACAATAATACTGTCTTGGAAAAAATCCAATCCAGGAAAATAAACAAAGCAAGGACATAAAAAACTCATCAAAGTCGTAGTCAACATCTTTCTCAAGAAGAACAATAAAAACTCTCTGGTTTAAAAATCATCACAGAAGATTAGCTAAGAGCCTAGCACAGCTCTTCAAATCTAAAAACAGAAAAGAGATATCATCTACGAGTATCATCCGAGGGAGAAATACTCTTTCCAAAACTGCCATTTCCAGGCTTCATACACCGCTAGGCTCTGGAATGGAGATAAAAAAAAGTCACGTAAGCAAGCCGGGAGCTTTTCATGTGCGAATATCACTCTTTATACACAGGTCCGTAGCGTCATATAGCAAGCACAGATAAACACTCCTTCTTTCAACTTGTGTCTTTGTCATTGGCTCATCGCTACTTCAATGGTTAGTAACTAAAAAAAAGTAAAAGTAACAGTTTTACTGAAACAGATGAATGTGCTGTGGAAACCCCCTAAGATTCCTCCCATCATACATCAATGTAATGTGCAATTTGCACTGGTTCCGGCCTTCAGCAGGAATAGCCTGTACGCTTATATATATATACAGATATATACATATATATATATATATATATATATATACATGTACAATACAGACATATACAATAAACATATACTTAATCATGGTTATATGTTTACACATCACGCATGTAGCTCAATCACCCACTCATCCCCCGTTGTAAGATGACTTTTTCATCGGTAGGGTGATAGTAATGGGTTAAACCTCTTCTCCTCAGTAGAGTGCATTTTTCTTACAGCCAGGGTCACACACACAAGATAAGCACCCTGAGTATTGAGCTGAATATAATGCCTTCCTGCTGGGCAGTATGTATATAGTATGTAAGTATTGATTATACTTTCTAGTTTATTTAACATGTGCAATCAACATACACTGATCATTTTAGTTTATACGTTCATACACACAGTGAACCAGTGAACGTAGTGTAGGCACAAAGCGTAACTGCCCCCTCATTCTGCTGGAATGTGTCTTGCAGAAGATAGGACCTGTCCGGGGGAGGGAATTACACAGTCCTGAATCCCACAGTATTAACAGAGGACAGAACAATTGCACTGCTGTGATATACAAGATAATACATGGTCCTTCAGCATATACAATAAACATATATTTAATCCTCTATTTATATATGTTAATGCTTAATATACTATTATCACACAAGTGCCACAAGACAGAGAGAGAACAGGATGTCAATATAAAAAGGGTCACTGTAGTTTGTGGCACTTCAACACCCCCTCTGTCATCCTGGTTCTCCTGACTCCTGGAGTCCTGAAGCACGGTCACTGTCCTAATAACGTCTGTGAGGGGGAACGGGATGGCAATTGCTCGGTCACGCTTGCTGTGACTCTCAACACCCCCTCTGTCATCCTGGTTCCCTGGCTGGACGGCCCGACAGGATAGGAGCCACGTCGTCGCTAGGTAGCTGGCGGGAAGACTTGCATCTGTTGTTCCCGGCCAATGCACCAGTTGTTGCCGTCTGAAGAACACAATGTCATAGTTCCATGTTCACCCCCTCTGACGTCAGTGGAGTCACTCCAAGCAGTGCTGGGAAGCACAGAATGGAGTGTATTCCGTGATAACACAGCCAATATTAACGAATACACCGAAACGGTGATTGACTATGTCTGTACTCAGGTAGAAGTAATAATCCCCACCACCAAAATTAATATCTACCCAAATCAAAAGCCCTGGGTAGACAAATCCGTCCGTGAGGCTCTGAAAGTGCGCACATCAGCATACAACACCGGGCTGGTGACAGGCAACATGGAAGAACACAAGATGGCAAGATACAACGTCAGGAGAGCAGTAATAGAGGCAAAACGGCGTTACAGGGATAAAGTTGAACTTCAGTTTGAACAGGCTGACTCTAGAGGCATGTGGCAGGGCCTCAGAACAATGACAGACTACAAAGGAACCCCCCTCAAACTGAACAGTGACATCTCCTTAGCAAATGATCTCAACTCCTTCTATGCGAGGTTTGAGGCTGTGAATAACAACACCAGCCTACAAACCACGGCAATGGGGGGGGGGGGTCTGCTGATGGAGACTCAGTGTTCAGGGTAACAGAGCATGAGGTGAGACGGATCTTTAAAAAAGTGGATATCAGGAAGGCAGCAGGACCGGACGGCATCCCCGGCCGCGTCCTAAAAGTCTGTGCCGACCAACTGGCCCCGGTATTCACTGACATCTTCAACCTGTCCTTGGAACAGGCCGTCATCCCCACCTGTCTGAAGAAGTCCACCATCATCCCTGTACCCAAAAAATCTACGCCCGCTTGCCTCAACGACTACCGCCCTGTAGCCCTCACCTCCATAGCCATGAAGTGCTTTGAGAAGCTAGTGAAGGGCTACATCTGTTCCTCCCTCCCCATCAACCTGGACCCTCTGCAATTTGCATATCGCCCCAACAGGTCCACGGAGGACGCCATAGCCCATGTGCTGCACACAGCAGCATCACATCTGGACAAGAGGAAGGGGAACTATGTGAGAATGCTGTTCATCGACTACAGCTCAGCATTCAATACCATAGTCCCCTCCAAACTTATAGCCAAGCTCAGGGACCTGGGCTTGAACTATGACCTGTGCCAGTGGGTCCTGGACTTCCTGACGGGCAGACCCCAGGTGGTAAGAGCCGGCAACTGCACCTCCTCATCCATCACGCTCAACATAGGGGCCCCCCAGGGCTGTGTTCTGAGCCCCCTCCTCTACTCCCTGTACACACATGACTGCGTAGCACAGCGGAACAACAACACCATCATCAAATTTGCTGATGACACAGTAGTGGTGGGCCTGATCTCTGCCAACGACGAAAGGGCCTACCTGGAAGAGGTAGAGAACCTGTCACAGTGGTGTCAGGAGAACTGCCTCTCCCTGAACGTCAGCAAAACAAAAGAGATGATTGTGGACTTCAGGAGGTCGGGGGTCAAGGACTACAGCCCCCTCAGCATCGACGGGGCACCAGTTGAGAGAGTGAACAGTTTCAAGTACCTCGGAGCCCACATATCCGAGGACTTGACATGGACCACACACATTGACAGTGTTGTGAAGAAGGCACGACAACGCCTCTACTTCCTCAGGCGCCTAAGGAAGTTCCAAGTCAGTCAGAAGATCCTTAGGAACTTCTACTCATGTACAATAGAGAGCATCCTGACCGGCAACATCACCTCCTGGTTTGGGAATAGCACTGCACAAGACCGTAGCAGACTACAAAGAGTGACACGTTCAGCCGAACGCACAATTAGAGGGGGGCTTCCCACCCTCCAGAACATTTACAACAAGCGGTGCAAGGGGAAGGCTAAGAGAATTATTAAGGACTCGAGCCACCCGAACAACTGCCTCTTTGAACTGCTGCCGTCAGGCAAGCGATACCGGAGTCTTATGGCGAGCACAGAAAGACTCAGAAGGAGCTTCTATCCCCAGGCCATCAGGCTGCTAAACGAACAATAATCGCTAAACGAACAATAATCACTATGCAACAACCATCAAATGCACACAGCACACACACCCACACGCACACACACACTCACTCAAACAAACAACACACTGCAGCACCCACTCTCCACACTTTAGATCACACAAACACAACTTTATATTTATTGATAAAGGATTTGCACTACAACTCGTACACCTACTGTGAATTGTACCTAAACTGCACCTCGTCCATTTATGCCTTGCACTATATAGTATTGTATATTAGTACACTGCACAGTATTGTATATTGTATGGTAACTACGTCTACGAACATTGTACATATGTCTAAACTGAACACTGTGACCTCTTTTTTTTCTTCTAATTTTTACTATGTTTTTATTTCATACTTATCTTGTCATGCACAGTCTCTGGAGCGCAACAGTAAGAAGCATTTTGTACAAAAGTATTCTGTACTTCTGTATGACAACTATTAAAGAAACTTGAAACTTGAAACTTGACCTTTTGGATCTCTGCCGTAGTTTGAGGTAGGTTGAGGTAGGTCGAGGTAGGTTGAATTGTCAATTCTCGGGCGACCCCACGGGTCCCCGTCCAGGCTGGAGTAGCAGCAGCCTTCTATTGAAGCGTGGTTGGCCTGGTCGTGTGACCCTGTCTGTAGGCCACGCAGGACATCACAGAGACAGTTCACAGAGGACACATTTCTTTTCTATCTTTCAGGCCCAATCTGGGCTCTCGTCGCCTTGTAACTTGGTTCCAGGCCCATGTCTCCATGTCTCCATGTCACAGGATATGCGGGCATAATATCCCCTGTTTCATCGCTTGCCAATTCTCATTCACTTTCGTCTGAGACGTCCTCCAATCCTGAGCTCCAGGTCAAGCCTGAGAGTGACTGAAAGGCGGGGTGGGGTAACTGTACATTGGATTATCCACGAAACCTTACTTGGTCCCAAGAAGAGGGTCTCGTGTATTATTGGGTTAGGACATTTACTGTACATTGGAGGGGGTTGGGTTACGACATTTACACGGGCCAGTTTCGAATTGCAGTCTCCCGTAGGTGCTCTTTGAGAGTGGTTTTGAAAGTGGGCTACCCCACAGTCTGGCTACCGCACACTCAACAGTAAGACACCTTTACACACTGGATAGTATATTAGATGGGCAGTATTCTTAGCTCCAAAAAGGACAGCTAATACTTTCATTAAAGCTAATCAATTGCTTGTTTCCCCATTGTGACAACACAACAAGCAATAATTCTTAACAGCTTGTTAAGGCTTGGTAATCTGAAAACTTCAAACCCTGGCCAAATGGCAAGGAGTACATCATTTTCCCACAGCACCTAGATAACATTTCAGACTGCCAAATCCATACAAAGGCTAGACAAAACCCAGTTTAAATTAAAAAAGAAATAATACACAAATAATATACAATTATAAAACTACAATTCAGCATAAAGGTATGAATTATCATTTTTGTTTAGTCTTATTCTCTTTGAGCTAGCACTGATGTAGGAGCTATTGTCCCTGAATGCATACATGACATGTACAATTTAATTCATTATCTTTAACTTTTTAATGACCAACTGTTTTAAGAATGGATTATTATTAATTTGCTAAACTTACCACACATGCCACAGAGCAGGCCATTGTAAGAGTTGGGCAGAGTGACGTCAGCGTAGTCGTTGCAGTCAAAGCGCACCCTCAGGCCAAAGGGCGTCTCCAAGACCACAAACCTACCGCTCAGGTAGATCTTTACCCCGTTTGTCAGGGTCACAGGAGGGGTCACCAGGGTTCCGTTCACCTAGGAGAAAAAAGGTAAATAGATAATACAATATTGATATTATTAATGCTGATATACTGTATAATACTTTATATTAATATGAGTAGAATATCCCTCCTAGTTACACATACAGTCCCCCACAAAAAGAGGTCAGGATCGTCTGCATTGCAACAACACCCCTGGAGCAGTGCTGGGGTTCAGTGTCTTGTTAAAAGACACTTTGGCATAGATGGTGGGCACTGTACAGTAGATGTAATAGCAGCCACCCGCCGGTTACTAGCACACAACTGGAATACACCCTCTTGTCGGTAATGGAGAGCGAACCAGTGACCTTTCGGTTACTGGTCAACATGTGGGTGTGTGTTGAAAAAGTTATTTTCATGCCTCCTTACCAGTACTTTGCATCCTTTCCCAAGGATAATAGTGGTTCCATACACGTTGATCACCACAGCTTTCACATAAGACACCATCTTATTTTTCCCTCTGTGTTCGTTCTGAGTTTCAACGGTGAAGTACGGCAAGTCGGATGTCTCGTTGCAGGGTTTGGTCAGAGTGTAGGAGCAGGCGCCCATGTAGTGGTGCAGCTTCTTGTCAAAGGAGTAATAGTGGGGGTCAGTTGATACCCAGCAGGTGCCCGTTCCTGGAAGGTGGTGGAGGGGAGGACTTAGTGTGTACTGAAATGTTATCTTTATTATAGATTATGATACTGAACATATGTTTTATTCCCTTGGTGAAGATGGTGGAAGATGTCCGTAAGATAAGTGTGTGTGTGTGTGTGTGTGTGTGTGTGTGTGTGTGTGTGTGTGTGTGTGTGTGTGTGTGTGTGTGTGTGTGTGTGTGTGTGTGTGTGTGTGTGTGTGTGACCTGGGAAGATCGAGTCCCCCACACAGACATCCTCAACAACACCAACTCAATCTGTATGGCCGCAGCTGTGGCCAAAAAACATCTTCGTTGGATAGGGCACACCATACGTATGCCCGACCACCGCCTGCCCCGCCAAGTCCTCTATGGCCAACTGAGAGGAGCAAAGCGGGCTGCTGGAGGCCAAAAGAGACGCTTTAAGGACTACACCAGGGACCTCCTAAAGTGTGCAAACATCACGCAGCTTGAAACTCTGGCACTCGACAGATCAGCCTGGCAAGTCACTTGTGCCACTGCAGTTTCCCAAATACACCAAACGAACCAAGACCGAAGATCTGAGAGGCGCACGCAACGACACCAGCGGGCGGCTGGCATCCCCCAGGTATCTGGCTTCCCTTGCGCCATCTGTGGACGGGTGTGCGGCTCAAGGATCGGACTCAACGCCCACGAGAAGTGGCACCAGCGGCAGTGTCGCTAACTCCCCTCCCCACCCCCCCCTCTCCCCATCCCTGGAGCAAGCGTCATCATCGAACACGATGGACAGCTAAGAGAGAGTGTGTGTGTGTGTGTCGTACCAACATGATGACATCCATATTCTCCATCTTGTAGCTGGCAGATCTCGGTGGCGGGGGCACAGCTGGTGGTGTCGCACTGAATCCGACCTCCTGAATGACACACACACTTCTCCTCACAGCCGTCCATGTACCAAACATCACCCACCTAACACACACACAAAAGCAAAAGGAAGACACACAGAAAAGGTGAGTATACCCAACTGACCGCTGAAACTTTACAGAGAGTGTCAAGAAGGTACAGAATTTAACATTTTAAAAGGTTTAGAAAATGTGGTTGATGGAGTTGGATTATCTATTTTATACTCTAAAAAAGTTTTGACCCAAATGCATCTCCTGGGTTAAGATTCTTTATAGCTTCCTTGTAAAATCAATCTGTACTAATAACTAATAATAGCCCTCATCTTTCTTCCTTTATTGTTAATTAGGATCCCCATTAGCTAACACCATGACGTCAACTAGTCTTGCTGGGCTCCAACACAGATTGCACAAGGTGTAACAAACAATTATATACATTCAAACGTTACATTATATGCAAAAATACATGATGATTAAGTATTTACATTTAGTCATTTAGCTGACGCTTTTATCCAAAGCGACTTACAAGTTCTGTACAACAAGTCATCAGGAAGGGCACAACTCTATCAGCTGAGTAATGTTCATCAAAGTGTTGAGTGCTACAGTGTAGGTTAGTTTATTAGGACAAGTTTATGACAGTAAGGTTAGTTAGGGTTAGATTTATTTTATTTTAGATTTTCTTTTATTTGATAAAAAAAAAAAAAAAAAAAGGATAATGGTTGAAAAAGTGTCTTTAGTCGACAGCAAAAGATTGGATGAGTTTTGGGCTGTCCTAACTGGGGTGGGTAGTTCATTCCACCATTGTGGGGCAAGGACTGAGAAAAGGCAGGTTCTCCTTGATGACCCTCCCGGAGCTCGGATAGGAGTGGGTCTTGGAGACGGCCAGAAGATGGGGTCTTGAGGGTCTGCTTGAGGGTCTGTAGTTAGAGACCATTGACCGGAGGTAGGCGGGAGCGGTTCCCTTTGCCGCACGGTATGCCAGGTCGAGGGCCTTGAAGCGGATTCGTGGAGCAATGGGGAGCCAGAGAAGGTCCCTAAGAAGTGGGGTGACATGGGCCGACTTCGGTAGGTTTGAGATCAGGCGGGCCGCTGCGTTCTGAATGAGTTGAAGAGGCTTGGTGGCAGTGGCCGGGAGGCCAGCAAGCAGTGCGTTGCAGTAGTCGAGGCGGGAGATGACTGTTGATTGGACGAGGAGTTGGGTGACTTCTTTTGTCAGGAAGGGGCGGATCCTTCTGACATTGCTCAGGAGGAATCTGCAGGTTCTGGTTGTCGCCATAAGTATGCCATAAGACATTCCGATCATTAAACTAGTAGACATTACAAACTAAAATAATATGCAAGCAAAATCCATCGTTTACATTGCATTGTGGGACAAGGATGCCTACTATCAACTCTACTTTTTACCATAGCAATTGAACCACTGACAAATAGAACTATGAGGGGAAGAAAATATTAAAAGCATACAAAGAAAATACTCCGATCACAAAATGTCTCTTTACGTAGCCAAAATGCTTTTACTTTTGTCTGAGCCTCTCACTAGATTGTCAAATGTATTACATTTGTTGGGTGGATTTGGTTGAATCTCTAGCTATGAAATATATCTCTAGAAGAGTAAAAGCATATCAACATATTACACAGCCCAATAAAATGAACCCACTTCAATTCCCTTTAAGTTATGCCCCCCTCACACACACGGCACCCTGCTTGCTCCGACTCCTCCAATACACTTACCGGCCTGTAATGTCCGTTTCCGTCAGTACATCCACACCGGCTGGGTAGTACACACTTGTCCCCACTCAAGATGAAGCCAGGGTCACAGACACACCCTTCCACACAGGGTTTGTTACAAGAACGTCCTGAACCAGAGGGGTTCTGACAGCTGGGCTGAGAGCAGGCCGGGCCACACGGGTCATAGTGACTGTTTGGGTGACACCTCAGGGCTGGGGAAGGAAGGGAAGAGAGAGAAAGAGAGAGAGACATAGAGAGAGGTGGGTGGGTGGTGGGACACGAAGAATATTAAGATGGAGCGATGATTTGAGTTCATATTTATCAAGAATAAAATAAATACAATATAGTGTAGTATGGTAGGTACTGTATAGCTTGTGTTTTCAAACGTTTTGCTAGACACACATTTTCATAATAAATATTCGTAGGTCCCAAAAACATTATTTTCTAAGCTAATACAACGATGTTACATTTAGACAGTTAATCTACTGGCCTACTGTACAGTGTTTTATTAAACTATTTTTAAATGGACTTGATAGGCTTCATGATACTTCAAGAAAATCATTTGGAAGACCAACACCCAACTCACACTTGAAAAACACTACAGTATATATATATATATATATATATATATATATATATATATATATATATATATATATATATATATATATATATATAAGTATGAATGTAATTATTTAAAGACTAAAACATAAACACACACTAACACATACACCTCCCACATCCCACTCTTAACACATTCAATATACCTGTATAGACCCACATAATACATCCACACCAACAACCTCATCCCCCATACCCATTCTCTCTTCACACATACTTACGACAGAAGGTATCGTTCCTCCACATGATGGGAACTCCGGCCAGGGCGCACATGTCAGCGTAGCTCTCAGCGGCCTGACACAGCGCCACCATGTCCCCTCCCGTGGCGCACATGTCGTACACACAGTTCTCAAAGTAAGGAGCAGGGGGCACCACAGCGTGGCACGGCTTGAAGATGCCTGAGGGTAAACATAAAACGGGATGAGAAAGATTATGGTTTATTTGAAGAATTAAACAAGGCATCACCGCATGGTATGGTTAGAAGATATACATGTCGGTTTGAGGGAAAGACATGAGAAATAGAGGTTGAGTGGTAAAGACATGTACCAGGGACAATACAGTTGTAAAGGTGGGGTACTGGGTGTGAAATTGTGGTCTATTGGGATACACAAATGCCAGGATGCAACTAGAGTGTGTCACAGCAAAGGATAAAAAGTTATATGAAATAGATATTGTTGTGAAATGTTGGAGAAAAGGTGAGTAAGTTGAGTGGGGAAACTCAAAGGCCAAGGGGGCACTAACATTGTGGAACTGTTTGAAGATATGATGTTAAAAGAGGAAATGTTGAAAAATACAATAGGATTTTGAAAGTTGTTGTGAAATCTAAAGGACAGAATATGAGATAGTTGTGATGGAGTGCGAACGTAACAAATGTACTGCATTCATGAGATCACAATTACATACAGTAAGTGTATTTTTATACTACTAATTCTTAATATGTGACTTGTCTACAGTGTTATATTAAAACATGAAGGTTTTGAATCATTATGGGTCTTTATTCACATTGCTGTGCCTTTGTCCCGAGGTATGAACATGACTAAGCTACAACATTGACGGTAGGGTGACATGATGACATATCTCACCATTAGGATCAGTGATCAGGCCACAGATGCTGGGTTTCTTGTATTCCTCCTCCTTGTCTAAAGGACAAAGTGGCGGTGGATCTACTACATTGCAGCTGAGGAGGAGAGAGGGATGCAGGGATAGACAATGAAACAGATCTCATCGACAAATCTCTCTAGTGTGTATCAGACCAATGAATATGATGAAATGTATTGAACCATTGATGTGTGTATAAGTGTTCATTTTGGCAGCAAATTTAGATTTAGTCTTTTGACTAAAATACTTAGTTATAGTCACATTTTAGTCATTTGATTATTGTTAGTTTTAGTCTTGTTTTAGATGACAAAAGCTACGTACGTTTTCGTCTTGTTTTAGACGGGAAAGAAAATCTAAATATGTCTTAGTCTATGCTAGTCAAATGCATTTTGGTACATTTTGTGTGTTTGTGTAACTCACTCTCGTCGTGTATCAGGGACCTGCCAGCTGTCTCCCAGTTCCTTGGTGTCGGCTGCTGGTAAACCATCTGGTTTAATGTTGTCATCGTTGGGTTTACCATTAAAGTTCCCTGCAATGAGAGAGGGGGAGAAATATTAGGACTAACCTATAGAGAACTGTTCCTATAGGGTTATCTTGTCTGTCTCCAGTGTCATTAGAGAGAGGGTTCTCTTGTCTGTCTCCAGTGTCATTAGAGAGATGGTTCTCTTGTATGTCTCCAGTGTCATTAGAGAGATGGTTCTCTTGTATGTCTCCAGTGTCATTAGAGAGAGGGTTCTCTTGGCTGTCTCCTGTCATATTGACTGTCTTTTGTCCTATTGACTGTCTTTTGTCATATTGACTGTTTTTAGTCCAACTTTGCGGCTTTAACCGCTCCATCAGCAGCACCCACAAAAGCGCTGACGCCTTTTAATTTGCCACTGTTCTCCTCTGAGGGTGACAATCCTGGGGCCATACAATTCAATATCCTTTGCCTGGCGCATTCTAAAGCGGAAGGTAGGGACTTCCTAGGTGCTGATAAGAGCACATTCAAGTGAGGTTTAAACTCATTTCTGTAATCTGTTCATTCCAGAGTTCTCCGTTGGCAGTATTCTAGTTTATGTCATTTGGCTGTTATCTCATACCAATTTCAGCCCAACTCAGGGACGCCATGTTAAGAGCTACAGGTGTCTCTATCTATCTCAACACCGATTCGAGATAAAACCCTGTGGCCGCTCGATATGCCACAACGAGGTGCTAAACTCGCCAAGTTCTCGAGTCAATTACTAATCCTAATCACGCTTATTTCATAGTCACTGGTTAGTTTTTTCCATTTCATATGAAATATAAGCGTATAAGAGTTGTTAACCTCTTCATTGTTTGTAATAAACAGAATGTCTGTTTGGGAAAACTCCTTTCATTGAATTGTCATATTCACAGTAATACTATTTAATAAGTAGTACTACTAATAATAGTGTAATATTAGCGTAATAATATTAATAATCATTTCCATAAGACCAGGCCGAAAACATGCTCAATACAAAAAGTATCTTCATCAAAGCCATACTTTTGACTCCAACCCGGATACAGACGTAAGAATGACTGAATAGTCATTGATATAACTTTAGCTAGAAGCAGTAACCAGCAATTGATTTAATCTGTAATCAGGCTAGCAGGACATAATTACCTCCCGTTTATCTCAGATGAAAGCAAGGCGTTGCCAGCGCCTTGAAAGATCGTGATGGAGTGGTAAAGAAACGTGGTCCAAGAGTTAAATAAAAGTATTTAACAAAGTTTGGTTTTAATTAGAAAAAGCAGTTACAATAATACTGTCTTGGAAAAATCCAATCCAGGAAAATAAACAAAGCAAGGACATAAAAAACTCATCAAAGTCGTAGTCAACATCTTTCTCAAGAAGAACAATAAAAACTCTCTGGTTTAAAAATCATCACAGAAGATTAGCTAAGAGCCTAGCACAGCTCTTCAAATCTAAAAACAGAAAAGAGATATCATCTACGAGTATCATCCGAGGGAGAAATACTCTTTCCAAAACTGCCATTTCCAGGCTTCATACACCGCTAGGCTCTGGAATGGAGATAAAGAAAAGTCACGAAAGCAAGCAGGGAGCTTTTCATGTGCGAACATCACTATTTATACACAGGTCCGTAGCGTCATATAGCAAGCACAGATAAATACTCTTTCTTTCAACTTGTGTCTTTGTCATTGGCTCATCGCTACTTCAATGGTTAGTAACTAAAAAAAGTAAAAGTAACAGTTTTACTGAAACAGATTACTGTGCTGTGGAAACCCCCTAAGATTCCTCCCATCATACATCAATGTCATGTGCAATTTGCACTGGTTCCGGCCTTCAGCAGGAATAGCCTGTACGCTTATATATATATACAGATATATACAGATATATATATATACATGTACAATACAGACATATACAATAAACATATACTTAATCATGGTTATATGTTTACACATCACGCATGTAGCTCAATCATCACCCATTGTAAGATGACTTTTTCATCGGTAGGGTGATAGTAATGGGTTAAACCTCTTCTCCTCAGTAGAGTGCATTTTTCTTACAGCCAGGGTCACACACACAAGATAAGCGCCCTGAGTATTGAGCTGAATATACTGCCTTCCTGCTGGGCAGTATGTATATAGTATGTAAGTATTGATTATACTTTCTAGTTTATTTAACATGTGCAATCAACATACACTGATCATTTTAGTTTATACGTTCATACACACAGTGAACCAGTGAACGTAGTGTAGGCACAAAGCGTAAATGCCCCCCTCATTCTGCTGGAATGTGTCTTGCAGAAGATAGGACCTGTCCGGGGGAGGGAATTACACAGTCCTGAAGCCCACAGAGGATGGAACAATTGCACTGCTGTGATATACAAGATAATACATGGTCCTTCAGCATATACAATAAACATATATTTAATCCTCTATTTATATATGTTAATGCTTAATATACTATATCACACAAGTGCCACAAGACAGAGAGAGAACAGGATGTCAATATAAAAAGGGTCACTGTAGTTTGTGGCACTTCAACACCCCCTCTGTCATCCTGGTTCTCCTGACTCCTGGAGTCCTGAAGCACGGTCACTGTCCTAATAACGTCTGTGAGGGGGAACGGGATGGCAATTGCTGGGTCACGCTTGCTGTGACTCTCAACAGCCCCTCTGTCATCCTGGTTCCCTGGCTGGACGGCCCGACAGGATAGGAGCCACGTCGTCGCTTGGTAGCTGGTGGGAAGACTTGCATCTGTTGTTCCCGGCCAATGCACCAGTTGTTGCCATCTGAAGAACACAATGTCATAGTTCCATGGTCACCCCCTCTGACCTTTTGGATCTCTGCCGTAGTTTGAGGTAGGTTGAGGTAGGTCAAGGTAGGTTGAATTGTCAATTCTCGGGCGACCCCACGGGTCCCCGTCCAGGCTGGAGTAGCAGCAGCCTTCTATTGAAGCGTGGTTGGCCTGGTCGTGTGACCCTGTCCGTAGGCCACGCAGGACATCACAGAGACAGTTCACAGAGGACACATTTCTTTTCTATCTTTCAGGCCCAATCTGGGCTCTCGTCGCCTTGTAACTTGGTTCCAGGCCCATGTCTCCATGTCTCCATGTCACAGGATATGCGGGCATATTATCCCCTGTTTCATCGCCTGCCAATTCTCCTTCACTTTCGTCTGAGACGTCCTCCAATCCTGAGCTCCAGGTCAAGCCAGAGAGTGACTGAAAGGCGGTGCCTTTCAGAGGAGGCCCCTTGCTTATAGGTCTCAGTTTGGCCGGTTTAGCTCTCTTGATCCGAGGTCTAGGAGGTTCGCCCCTTGGGTACTGAACTCTCTCCCTAGATCTTGACCGAGATGAGGACCTTGAGGATGCTCTGGAGCTTGACCTATCCCGGTCTTCCTCCATTTCTGAGTCCTAATCTGGATCAGTATACTCCTGTTCGCTACTTGCTGAGTCGTCCTCCGACTCCGGGGGACAGCCCACCCGTCTAAGAATGCTCCTGGCCTGAGAGAGGGCAGGTTCTGACCCTTCAGGTTCGAACTGTACTGTCGGTCTCCTTGTGTACTGACGTGCTACAACACTGAGGTCTCTCCTGGTGTACTGACGTGCTACAACAGTGAGGTCTCTCCTGGTGTACTGACGTTCTACAACAGTGAGGTCTCTCCTGGTGTACTGACGTGCTACAGCAGTGAGGTCTCTCCTGGTGTACTGACGTGCTACAGCAGTGAGGTCTCTCCTTGTGTACTGACGTGCTACAACAGTGAGGTCTCTCCTGGTGTACTGACGTGCTACAACAGTGAGGTCTCTCCTGGTGTACTGACGTTCTACAGCAGTGAGGTCTCTCCTGGTGTACTGACGTGCTACAGCAGTGAGGTATCTCCTGGTGTACTGATGTGCTACAGCAGTGAGGTCTCTCCTTGTGTACTGATGTGCTACAACAGTGAGGTCTCTCCTGGTGTACTAACGTGCTACAGCAGTGAGGTCTCTCCTGGTGTACTGACGTGCTACAGCAGTGAGGTCTCTCCTGGTGTACTGACGTGCTACAGCAGTGAGGTCTCTCCTGGTGTACTGACGTGCTACAGCAGTGAGGTATCTCCTGGTGTACTGATGTGCTACAGCAGTGAGGTCTCTCCTTGTGTACTGACGTGCTACAGCAGTGAGGTCTCTCCTGGTGTACTGACGTGCTACAGCAGTGAGGTCTCTCCTGGTGTATTGGGCTCTCCTCTTTGCACAATAGGCTGTGGGTCACGAATAGATCTTTCTACTCGAGTGTGAGCTTCCAATCCGTCCTTCGAGGCCGATTTCTTGCTCTCTGTGACTGGGTGGAGTAACTGTACATTGGATTATCCACGAAACCTTACGTGGTCCCAAGAAGAGGGTCTCGTGTATTATTGGGTTAGGACATTTACTGTACATTGGAGGGGGTTGGGTTAGGACATTTACAAGGGCCAGTTTCGAATTGCAGTCTCCCGTAGGTGCTCTTTGAGAGTGGTTTTGAAAGTGGGCTACCCCACAGTCTGGCTACCGCACACTCAACAGTAAGACACCTTTACACACTGTATAGTATATTAGATGGGCAGTATTCTTAGCTCCAAAAAGGACAGCTAATACTTTCATTAAAGCTAATCAATTGCTTGTTTCCCCATTGTGACAACACAACAAGCAATAATTCTTAACAGCTTGTTAAGGCTTGGTAATCTGAAAACTTCAAGGAGTACATCATTTTCCCCCAGCACCTAGATAACATTTCAGACTGCCAAATCCATACAAAGGGCAGACAAAACCCAGTTTAAATTAAAAAAGAAATAATACACAAATAATATACAATTATAAAACTGCAATTCAGCATAAAGGTATGAATTATCATTTTTGTTTAGTCTTATTCTCTTTGAGCTAGCACTGATGTAGGAGCTATTGTCCCTGAATGCGTACATGTACAAATTAATTCATTATCTTTAACTTTTTAATGACCAACTGTGTAAGAATGGATTATTATTAATTTGCTAAACTTACCACACATGCCACAGAGCAGGCCACTGTAAGAGGTGGGCAGAGTGACGTCAGCGTAGTGGTTGCAGTCAAAACGCACCCTCAGGCCAAAGGGCGTCTCCAAGACCACAAACCTACCGCTCCGGTAGATCTGTACCCCGTTGGTCAGGGTCACAGGAGGGGTCACCAGGATTCCGTTCACCTGGGAGAAAAAAGGTAAATAGTATATGATATACTGTATAATACTTTATATTAATATGAGTAGAATATCCCTCCTAGTTACACATACAGTCCCCCACAAAAAGAGGTCAGGATCGTCTGCCTTGCAACAACACCCTTGGAGCAGTGCTGGGGTTCAGTGTCTTGTTAACACGTAATGGAGAGCGAACCAGTGACCTTTCGGTTACGGGTCAACACGTGGTTGTGTGTTAAAAAAGTAATTTTCTTACCATTACTTTGCATCCTTTCCCAAGGATAATGGTCATTCCATACACGTTGATCACCACAGCTCTCACATAAGACACCATCTTATTGTTTCCTCTGTGCTCGTTCTGGGTTTCAACGGTGAAGTACGGCAAGTCGTATGTCTCTTTGATACAAGATACAAGATACAAGATACAAGATACAAGATACTTTAATGCCACACAACGATGGTGGTGGTAATTGATTTCGGTACAGATGTTGAGCACTGGTTATATCAAAACACATGAAACAGATATCAAACATCAAAAATGTCAAAAACATATATACATAAAAACATATAGGACAGTCACGGTAACTTACCTCCTCCTCTGTGCTCGTTCTGGGTTTCAGCGGTGAAGTACGGCAAGTCGGATGTCTCTTTGCAGAGTTTGGTCAGAGTGTAGGAGCAGGCGCCCATGTAGTGGTGAATCTTCTTGTCAAAGGAGTAATAGTGGGGGTCACTATACCTGCAGGTGCCCATTCCTGGAAGGTGGTGGAGGGGAGGATTTAGTGTGTACTGAAATGTTATCTTTATTATAAATTATGATACTGAACATAATAATAATAAACGTTATTTGTATATCACAAGAATTGCAGCTCAAAGTGCTTCACCGCAGCAAAAAGGACAGACACAAAATTAGCACATAAAGACATACATGAAAAGACAACATACTATGTTATTTGATACTATCTTGTCTAGCACAGTCTCTGGAGCGTAACAGTAAGAAGCATTTTGTATGAAAGTATTCTGTACTTCTGTATGACAACTATTAAAGAAACTTGAAACTACAAATCACATCGTTTTTCACATAAGGCTCCAACATCCCAATAGGCCACCTTGTTTATGGTTTGATTCTATGGCAGTTTTAAAATAAACAATAATAAAAAGAGTAAAATATAATAGTGCAGTGCAATAAAATAGTTCAATAAAATAAAATAGCCCTCATTTACAGTACAATAATCACAGTGTTGATTAATAATTAGTCTAGTTGGCACAACAGAGCAGCACAAATTAACACATGAAGTGTATGCACTTCCAATTTTGCTTCAGTGATTTACCAATCACAGGGACTTGAACCCACAGGGCATTGAACCCTAGTATCTGTTGGGTTAGGGTTATCTATTGATTACGGGACTTGAAACCACTATAATAATAATTTATATTCTCCTTTGTTTCATTACAATTTACTCAACCATAGTAACAGACACAATATTTCGGACACTGGGAATACATTCCATGAGGCCCGTAGATGTCCCTTGATACCAAGAACATGCAAATGGACCTTGTAGAAGTGGAGCAATCTTCCATTTACTTGGGTATGTACTTGTAGGCGATTTCTCTGAAAATATGGTTAGGGCTTAAGAGGTTAAACAATTAGTTTGCAGGTAATTTGCTAACCTCTGTGCCACTACACTAAAGCCAACCTTACCTTCTACATTCAGGAGGGATATGGTCCAACACTGGCTTAACAGTGAGGACTCTTTCTCCTTGGGAATTAGGATTCCTCCTGTTATATTTCGTTATAGCTTACGCTTTGCTCTATTGGAACTATCCCTTTAATCATATCCTAAAATGAAAGCTTTCACCTTGTGTACCTGCCCACCTGCCTGACCACTCCCACACCCGCTCCTATAAAGCGGGGTCATGGCCATACAACAGCTCCTTCCCTACTTTCACCACCAAAGCCTGTGTATAGCACTGCTTTAAGTTTAGTGTTAAAGGGGAACTATCTTATAAATGGCCTTTTTCAGTGTTTAGCATTGTTTCCTAGCTATGTGGACTTATATTAATATGATCTATGTCTCTAATTATCATATTGCCGCATTCTTCCAATTCTCCTCTCACAATATTCACCCTCACTGAACTGAGTCATCTGAAAATGTGCTGATTTGTGATGTCAGAGAGACACTGCTGCATGATAATGTTCAGGCGGTGGTTCAGGTTTACCATTGTGGTTGGAGCCCAGGCTCAAAACGGCTTAAGATCTTCAGGTAGAAAAATGCTGTTTTTGAGGACTTGATTAGAAATACAAAACAATGAATTAAAAAAAAATAAAAATTACAGAGGTGTTCCATAAACTCACAGGAATTGTGTAAAAGTGCCCAAATAGTGAAAGAAATAGTAAAATAGTTCCCCTTTAAAGTAGTTAGTTTAGTTATAGGAGCTGTGTTGGCATTTTCTTTTGTTTCTCCCTCTCTCACACATTTTCGGGAGAAAGAAAGGATAATGTCGTCACCACCGGAGAGTCTAGAAGATGATGATCATTCTGACATCCACCGGCGCTTCGCATTGGGGAGCGCGTCGCTGAGCAGTCCCCCGCCGGTGTTGTGCTCTGCCAGAGAGGCGGTCGGCTGAGAGAGCTGGCGGTCTCTCTAGGGCGGGTGATGTTTTGTGACAGGAGCCTCAGGTGGTCGTAAGGTCAGCTCCAAGTAAGAATCCCTTCGTTGCCTCTACACAGCGATATGGAGGGGGTTCTAGTTTGATGCCCCACGATAAAATAGTGCTCCTCCTCAGAGAGGTCGTAGCTTTCAAGTCCCCGGTCTCTGAAGACGGATACCCTCTGCCACCGCGCTGGCCCCGCTTTTCAAGACTAAAGCACCCGGCGCGGAGGATGCAAGCTCAGTGTTTCATTAGGAGAATATCTCTGAGCTCAAGACGGCTGCAGCCCGCATACAACGGAGCTTCCTGCCGATGCTGCTGTATCTGGTAACACCGTTCTGTGAGAGGGACGTGTGTTGCTTTCCCTTTTTTTCTTTTGGATAAAAAGAAGGAGAGACAGTTGGCTGTCTGAAGTGTTTGGCCTGTATCGCTATTCCTCACGTTACACAGCTTCAGTAGTAGCCGCTTTAGTAAATTGGCGGGGTCAGGGTTCGTGGAGATTGTGACATGGTGCACAGCATACCGGAACACCCTTTCCGCCGGGATACTGTTCCTACAGTAAGCCCCTTAGGCGCCTGTCTAGTCCGCAGTGCTCCAGGCGCAGGTCGAGTTCTACTCTTGGGACCTGTCGGCCTGGATTGAGGGATCAACCTCCTTGGAGGGTTGTCCCCCCGGCGTGCCGGCTGGCCCCACGTTATTGTGGGGGGGAAGCCTCCTTGGGAGCGCTTCGGAGCGGCGTGCCAAGGGGGGAAGGGCCTTCACCTGGTTTAGGCCCTGTCCAATACGCTGGCGATGTGGGGGGTGGTGTCACCAGTGACCGTCTGGTGGGGTCTCAATGCCATGGCCTCCTAGACCTCACCAGGCCCCTTTTTCAGGGGGTCCTAGCCCCGGGGTGGCCTGAGGCTGGGTTTTTTTTTTTTTTACTCCGACCCCACGATATTGGGGGCTGTGACAGGGGTTTTGCTCACATCCGTTCCCTGGTGGCGTGTGGGATGCGCGTCTGAGTAGTCGCAGGCCCTTCTAAACAAAGGTAAGTCCCACGGTCTGCTCGCCCAGTGCGTTGAGGCGCTAAACCCTTTTCGCACAGTCAGGGTCTGATCTCCCTCCCGTCCCTCGCTAGGGATCGCCGGTTCTGATGGTTGTAGGGGACCTCAGCGGGTGCATCTGTCGGGCTTACACTCTGCTCAGCTCTTGTGTTCCAATAGAGCAAAGCGTAAGCTATAACGAAATATAACAAAGGTTATCTTATAACCTTATAACCTAGCGAGCGCTTTGCTCTGACTCACTGAGGACCCCACGGTCTTCCGTTTCGGCGGTGAAAGACTGGGGTTAGGAGCTGTTGTATGGCCATGACCCCGCTTTATAGGAGCGGATGTGGGAGTGGTCAGGCAGGTGGCCAGGTACACGAGGTGAAAGCTTTCATTTTAGGATATGATTAAAGGGATAGTTCCAATAGAGCAAAACGCTCGCTATTACTCATATAACTAGGGTTATAAGATAACCTTCGTTCTACACCAAGCTCTTGGTATAACCTGTTCATCCTATACCGTCTATCAATAACCTCCACAAGAAGGCGCACCTTTATAAACCCAGTAGGGGACTCCTTTCGGACCTGGGGCTGAAGAAGCCTTTGCACGCTTTACTACAACTTCCATTTCCTTCCACCTTGGTGGCCTAATGTCCATTGTATACTCTATCTCTCCATATGGATCCTAATAAACTCAATAAACTCAATGGTGGTATCTCTGGGGGAAGGTCCATTTCTCTATTATTTCCTGTATCTGAGTAAGTATTTTTAAAATATGTTTACCATTTTACTGTGTGTAACCTGGCACATTATGTGATGGATATTTATATACGATAAGAGATTCCTTTATTGATCCCCTTGGGAAATTCAGGAAATATTTAATATATTTATATTTAGATATGTGATGTAATTTGTTACTATATATATGCCTATGTATAGGACATTTCTTTATTCATGCTTCAGAAGTGAATAGTTTTACTGTTAGTATACCAGTATCTAATATCAATTATTGTTTTTACAGACTGATGACAACTGAATATTGCATGTGCAATAAACTCTGCTGGATAAGACAATCCAGAAAGAAATCCTCACCTGTCCTGGCCGATGCACCATCCTGTTTACTGTCAAAACGTAGACGCACTAGCCCTACCTAATTACCCCACAAACACCTATAAAATGCTGTCCTGACTCGCTCCATCTTCTGTCTCTTCCTCCTAAGTTGTTCTGCCCTCCTGATTACTGCTGATAACCAATAACTTAGCTTTTCCTTCAAAACATGAATTCCCTTTTTCTCATCCATTGATGCCTTTATCCACTGCTTTCTTAGCTGTCTCCTCTCCAACCTCTTTCTCTCAATGATTCCAAATCTTTCAGCGGCTAGATGGCGCAGTGGGCAAGGCGCTCGCCACCAAAACGCAGGATATGCTGGGTTCGAGCCCAGCTCTCGGCGTTGCTACCAGCTTGGCTGGTCGTTCATACTAATACAATTGGCAGTATTAGGGGGTGGGAAGCTGGTGGGTGGGGGTCGGATGTTGTGGACAGTGACTCCTACAGGTCGGTTGGTGCGCCTGCGCAGTAGAATCAGGAAGCGACGAGGGCGCTGTGTCCCTCCCACGCAGACCCTCGCCGCTGAGAGATCGCACTGTGCAGGTGAAAAGATGCGACGGCTGCCTCCTCGAGTACCGGAGGGGACACGTGATGCAAGGCTTCGTCCACATTGCAGCCGGCTTGTGGGAGGCATGGCCTAACAACGTTCGAGACAGGGAAGGGTAGAATTGGACAATGCGAAATTGGGGACGGGAGAAAAATTGAAAAATGAGGAGAAAAAGTAGATACAAAAAAAAATGTATTCCAAATCTTTCATCAGCATATTCATAAATAATGTCTCCCATCTTCTCTATTGTATTTATTCCTTTAGGCTCATCTAATACCATTTTCAAATCCTTTAATTTTCCCTAGGCCATTTAACTCTAGCTTTTTGCCCACAGCTCTTCTCTCTGACTGGCATACTGGCCTCAGTACCATCCCCTCCTACAGTGCTTCCCCCCTCCCCTCAGTACTGATATCCTGCAAACTGTGGTTTTCTACCTGTCACTGGACTTCAACTGACTGACTTGAATGACTTCTCAAAAAGTACTGATTAATGCGGCCAACCCGCACTCCCTCTACCAAGCACTTCTTTCTTCCCTGATGTATTCCGAGGCCTTTTACTGTTGTTACTTTCTGCCACAAGGACAGATCTGGAGCTTATTTCCCTCTACCGCTCCACCACTGCCCTCCATTGATGCATTCATCTGACTCATAGTTCTGTTCTCGATGGTTCTAGTTATCATCCAACTCATAGTCTTGTCTGTCTGGTCTGTAACCATGTGATCTGCCTGTGAGTCATCTTCTGCCCCTGCTCTCTAGGGGTAAAACAGGAAACAGCCTACGCTACCGCTGTAATGGGGTGCTAATGGAGTCTATTCCCTCCTGTCAACTGTCTTCCAAGCAGTCACATGGACTTTCCATGCTGCTCTATTCACAGCAATCACTAGCTAGGCTAGATTCAAGATTCAAGAGGTTTATTTGTCACATACATACCAGGGTGTTATGTGTACTTTCACATGGTGGAGGGTATACCCGTCAAGGTGGTGTATATTCACATTGTGGTTTGAGTGTGGTGTCACTAATTGGTGAGGTGTGATTGACACACTGTTTTTTTGGTTGTAATTAACATGGTTGCTTCTATCATTGATCACAGGTGTGGTGCTGAGGCTCCGCACCCTACTAAGCAGACCAGAGTGCAGTCTCACAGAGTCGCTTACCAGAGTGCTCACACCAGAAGTGCTCCTACTATCTTTTGTCCTTGTGCTATTTGTTGCTTGTATCCTGAACCATGGAGCACCCAGCTCTCCACCTTTTTGTCCTTTAAAATAGCTGTTCAAATAAATATTGTTATTTTTTGTAAAACTTGTCCGGTTCCTTGTTATCCACCACGCTACAACCAAGGCCTACCGGGTAAAACGAGCCATATTCCTGTGACAATTGAGGCCTTACGGCAAGTCACATAGGCTTGGTCGTAACATGGGGGCTCGTGTCCGGTCTTCAATGTGCTTGTAACATGGGGGCTCAAGCCGGTCTTCAAACAGGTGAGTATGCTCTTAATTTATCATTTGATTTCACTGCTTGTATGCTTTAAAATATTTAGTTTAGTGGACACCACAGGTAGGTCATTTCATTGTTTTCTGGCTTTTGTTAGCTTCCTGTGTACCACTTACCCCTGGGGCAGTCTTAGAAATTATTAGTACCATATGCTTGACGGGTGTATGGTCGACATGATCTTTGGCTGGTAGAAGGTTGTGGTTGAAGAAAGCCAGGTCTACAGTGAATAGCTTTCTGTATAGGTAGGTTTAGGGGGCCAGTAAATGTAATTAGTTGGTTAGGACCTGATGTAAGAGTTATTTTTTTTGTTATGGTAGACATGTGGTGGTCTAGCAGTCCTTAATAGACTGCGGTTTAGAAATGAGAAGCTATTTGTGAGTCATATCAAATTATAATGAGCACCTGTTTGAGTGGGATAGAATATCAGGCCTATAAATTATCAAAGTTCAATCTGGATTTAGTACCACCAGGCGCCCGTAACAGGGCAGCATAGACCGTGAATGAAATCTACTGTAAGTACAGTTACTTTTTTATAATGTAAATAGCTCCAACATTTTTCATCAGATTGAGACGTGGTTTTTTTCTAGACGTTCACAGAAAGGTTATGAAACAAACTACATTCTATTTTATGGCAATAACGTTAAGGTTTGTTTTACCCGTGAGATATAATCACAAAAATAACATCAGAATTTTTCGCTAATAATATTTTCAGCAGCTTTCACAGAGGCTGGCGTGAGCTGGGTAGGGTAGTTTTAAGAAATCCCTCCGGCAGTCATATCTTGTTACGTGGGTCCAGACAAACACTCGAGTGCATTTGGATCGCTTTCGAAACGCAATAATCTATATGATTTCCGCGTTTATTGCGCCATACAAACCGGAAATGGATCTAGGAGATCGACGTCAAATAATTGGGATCTTTTTCCTCCAGTCTCATCGGCAAACGGTAAGAGGACACTAATGTTATTTTCAGCCCATTTCCTTGTTTGCAATCAGTCTGATCAATATATCAACCCATACTAAATAAAGACGTTACTGACGATCAAGGAATTATAAACGACCCCCCCCCTTTCCTTCACGCATGATGAAGCATAATGTATACCGATTATATACATTTGAATTTTTTAATATAGCGTGTATAGGAAAGAAACGCCAATCGATAATCTATCATATGTGTCAGGGCCTATAACTAGCGTTTTTGGAATTACAGTAGAAAAGCTTAAAAACATACTTATATTCTCGAAGGTATTAATACAATGTATGAATGAAAAAATATAACGTTCCCACATCCGGAACGATAGATAATCGATGTTGAATGGGCCATAATAATGTCAATATAGCTATAATATTAAAAAAGTTATAGCCCTGCAAAGAAGGTAAACATCTCCATTGGGTTACAGTGCTGGCAGACTGGGTATAATGATGGGCACAATGCCCGGCGCCCAATGTGTTAAAATCATTGGTAAACAAACGTAGTGCTGAAAATATACAATTTGACTGCTGTTTTTACAGGGTTAGGGCTTTACTCTTGGCTACATTTGAAAAAGAAATGCAACATTAATTAATACGGACTGTATTGATCTATTTATTATTATTCTTTTCATACCAGTACCGGACCGCTCAGGCTTAAGGGGTTAATAGATACCATAGGAATCCCAGGGTTTGCCGGATGTATAGAACACACAAGTATGATGTGGCACCAGATTCAATCAGGCAAGATAGAGAAAATAGATTTACATGTGGTATTTTATACCTGGCAAATGTGTTTGGTTCGGTACCACATAGCCTTATTTGGAGTGTGTTTGATTTCTTTAGAATGCCAGGGGTGATTGTAAACTTGGTGAAAGCATACTTCCAAGATATTATAATATGTTTTAGTACTACATATTTTACAACAGTATGGCAGAGACTAGAGATATGCATCATGGAAGGTATAATTTCCCATCATCATAACAGTGTCTACACAGCTACTGTTCCCCAACCCCACTGGACTGTCCCAACTCTGCCCACCCCACTCCCCCCCACAACCCCACTGGACTGACCCAAGTCTGCCCACCCCACTCCCCCCGACAACCCCACTGGACTGTCCCAACTCTGCCCACCCCACTCCCCCCCACAACCCCACTGGACTGACCCAAGTCTGCCCACCCCACTCCCCCCCACAACCCCACTGGACTGTCCCAACTCTGCCCACCCCACTCCCCCCCACAACCCCACTGGACTGTCCCAACTCTGCCCACCCCACTCCCCCCCACAACCCCACTGGACTGACCCAAGTCTGCCCACCCCACTCCCCCCGACAACCCCACTGGACTGTCCCAACTCTGCCCACCCCACTCCCCCCCACAACCCCACTGGACTGTCCCAACTCTGCCCACCCCACTCCCCCACTGGACTGTCCCAACTCTGCCCACCCCACTCCCCCACTGGACTGTCCCAACGCTGTCCCCCCACTCACCCCCACAACCCAACTGGACTGTCCCAACTCTACACGCCCCTCCCACAATCCCACTGGACTGTCCTAACTGTAAAGTATTAATCTATCTGTAGAAACCCCCACATATAAGATAAGATAAGATAAGATATTCCTACGGGCGGCTGGTTAGCGCAGCGGACTAAGCTCCTGCCTACCTCCACCGCAGAGACACTGGTATCGAATCCAGCTGTCAGCGGTACCTCCGGCTTGGTCGTCGTCCATACTAACACAATTGGCAGTGTTAGCGGGTGGGAAGCCGGTGGGGTGTGTATCCTGGTCATTGTAAACAGTGACTCCTACAGGTCGGTCGGGGCGCCTGCTCAGCGAGGAAGGGAACTGGGAAAAGTAGTGTGATCCTCCCACGCGTTACGCTCCCCCAGTGAGAGTCCTCGTTGTCAGGTGAAAAGAAGCGACTGGCTGACTCCACATGTATCGGAGGAGACATGTGATAGTATCTATAAATCCTCCCTAGACCGGCAAGTGGGGGGAAAAGTGCGCGCAACGACCAGGAAGGGAATTGGCATAACGACTAAATTGGGATGGGAAAAAAATACAGAAAAAGGGGGAGAAAAAGTAGATCAGAAAGAAGATATAAGATATTCCTTTATTGATCACCTTAGGGACAGTCAGGGGGAAATACATGTTGTGTGATGTACTTCATAGGTAACCATATACATACATTTGAAATACATTTTTATACATTTTCAAAGATTTTTGACTTTACCATGCCATGATGTGGCTGTCATAGGTGCAGCCTGGGGAGAGAGAGCTGATGTAGATGCAGCCTAGAGAGAGAGAGAGAGAGAGAGAGAGAGAGAGAGAGAGAGAGAGAGAGAGAGAGAGAGAGAGAGAGAGAGAGAGAGAGAGAGAGAGAGAGAGAGAGAGAGAGAGAGGGATATGATCGCAAAGTAAAATCCATTCTGAAATATTCTTCACCCTTGGACTAGAAACAACAGCGTGGGCACTCCCACGTCTTCCTGCATTTTTTTTTTTAATCTATCACCTCTAATGTAAATTGTCAATGGAGCAGCTCCCCCCAGAAATCACAAGGCTGTCTCTCACTTCACTCGTCTTTTGAGTGGTGTTCACCTTTAAGGTGTTGAATGAATAGAGTCCTGGACCAAAAGCAGTAAATTAGAATATTGAGTACATAGGGTTGAGTTGGAGTGGTATAATATTGAGTGCATAGGGTTGAGTTGGAGTGTGTTAGGAGGTGGCATGACAGTGGTGGACAGAGTACAACCCAAGCGCAGACAAGCAGAGGATAGACAGGAGGCAGGTGTTGAAACTTGAATTTGAGCACTGCTCCTTTAATTTCGGTACGTGTGGCTCAAAAACGAAGTGAGAGGGCAAGTCTCCAAAACGTGCTAAATGCCCTAAAAATCATAAACACTTTAAATAATAATATCCTCCGTGACAAGGAGCGATAAAGACTTCAACAAGATAAGTTATGCTACTTACAAAAGTGTTCAGCGAACGGCTGACAAACACAAAGGGAAAGACGACAGGGACCGGGGTGAACAGAGTAATGACGCAACAGGGCAGACCACACTTAAATACACAGACTAATTGACACAAGAGGGTAATTGGTAATGAGACACAGCTGGGTGGAACAAACTAACACAGAAAACATTACAGGGTCAAAATATAAATACACACACTGAGAACACTAAACCAGATCACAAAACCAACACAGACAGGGGAGACACTCGGCCAGGGAGTGGAACATCACAGAAAACACAGACAACAAATGCACAGACAACTAATTGGTGACAATAACATAGAACAAATTAATGACCAGAGAACAGAGCTGCACCACCTGAATTAGGCCACAGGATGGCAGTAGCGCATTGTTCACAAGGGGAGGTGGAGAGAGTCCAATGGCAGGTGGAGCAGCACCGGGGGGAACGTTACAGGAGTGGTGTAATATTGAGTACATAGGGTTGAGTTGGAGTGGTATAATATTGAGTACATAGGGTTGAGTTGGAGTGGTATAATATTGAGTGCATAGGGTTGAGTTGGAGTGGTATAATATTGAGTACATAGGGTTGAGTTGGAGTGGTATAATATTGAGTACATAGGGTTGAGTTGGAGTGGTATAATATTGAGTACATAGGGTTGAGTTGGAGTGGTATAATATTGAGTGCATAGGGTTGAGTTGGAGTGGTATAATATTGAGTACATAACGTTGAGTTGGAGTGGTATAATATTGAGTACATAGGGTTGAGTTGGAGTGGTATAATATTGAGTACATAAGGTTGAGTTGGAGTGGTGCTGGACTTGGGTCTCTGGTCACAGATGAAGGTGTGAAAGTGCACGCTTACCTAAAGTAATCGTCCTAACAAATAGAAGTGTGTGCCAGAATTGGAGATAATGATAATGAACGTGTGCACTGTGCAAGGTGAGCCAACACAATGCTAGAGTAACAGAGTAAGAGCAATAGACCACTGCACTTCCGCGTTACATTGAAATCACGGAGGAGATAGCGGGGGGAGCAAATTAATGAATGTGGATGAGAGCCTTGATGTAAGTGGTTGCAGCTACGGCTGTGGGGGTGCTAGAGACATGATCGAATAGACTTTTATGCGCCTGAATCTCCTGAACACGGCGCGACCCATTCCAAATCAATCGGAACTTAATTGGCCGAGATAAAGTCCCTTTTCAGCACCTACTCCCCATATGCATGCGCACATTGCCAACGTATTCTGACGGCACGCAACGCGAAACCGGGTTAGCATGTTCCATCAGTTCCATCCATCCACCTGGAGACTCAATGAGGTAATTGTAGATGTCGCCATGGGATCATTTTTCCATTATCCTGTTCGGCTGAAAGGACACTGGCCGAGTAGGGTTAGGGTATATCTTGCAGTGGCCACCGAAGCAGGCACAAGCTCCCCCCTCTGATGGAACGTTCTAACCGGTTTTCGCGCCGTGTCGCATGCCGTCAGAATACGTTGGCAATCTGCGCATGCGTATGGGGAGTAGGTGCTGAAAAAGGCACTTTATCTCGGCCGACAAGTCATCGGGAAGCGCACAACTCTATCAGCTGAGTAACAATGTTCATCAAAGTGTTGAGTGCTACAGTGTAGGTTAGTATATACATTTTCAACGCTTTCAATGCTACTGTATAGTATAGACATCTACTAAACTATTGACTAAGAGGTCAATATCTCATCAAACTGTATGTAGCCATTTCACGTTTTGAAAGTGAGAGGGGCATCTAAACAGCAATTAAACCACAGCAAAAATATAATTAAAGACAACACAACGTATATTCTATCTACACGAAATATAAGCTATAATTTATAAATATAAACTATAACTATAAACTAAATAAACTATAAATAAACTATAAACTAAACTATAGACTTGTAAGGGCTGGCCCAGCACTGCGTGCTTCTCAGCGTCAATTAGCATCACGCACCTGAGATGAATTCCACTCAGCTCGTCGGGAGAACTCATATACGCTGTCTGCAGATCACTAGTTGTCGGGTCGTCTTGTCACCACGATTCTTCTGCCGTGTACTCCCGTGGTCTCCTGTGCGAGATGTATTCGCTTCCCTGCCGTCCCCTGGAGTTTTTGCTGTTCGCTCACTCTTCCTCCCCGTGGACCTGTGCCTTTGAATTGCCTTCGGTGTTGCTCCTGGTGAGTCTTCTTAATTAAGACCATTCTCTCTGAACATTTATCCACGTTAGTCCTGGACCCTGTGCTTTTCGTCCGCCTTCGGGTGTTCCCCTAATTCCTTGAAGAGTTGCTGATTGCTACGGTACTGGACTCTGCCTTGGGCTATTGACATTCTACGTTCCTATTTTTCCCCTCAAGTGGAGTAGCATAATTCTGAAGAGCCACGGAGCCCAACTATGCTAGCATAATTCTGCAGAGCCGCAGAGCCCAACTATGCTATTGCTCAAGTTACTGGACACTGTTTCTTCTCCTCTTCTGTTTTGTCCTTAAAGGAACATTGTCGCACATTTCTGTTGTACAAATAAATACGTCCTTTGTTTTTGGCTAACTCTGAATTACCTGTCTGTGTCGTGCTGTTGGGGTCGCATACAAACCGTAACATTACGACCCGACCATGTTGACGACCCCAGCCGACACAGACACTGTTAGAGCAGCCTTGGCAGGTCAGATCCAGCGGACGAACGCCCACACCCAACAGCTAGAGGCGGCTGCAATTGCTGTGCAGGGCCTCCGGGCCCAGGTCCAGCCACTCCAGTCTTCTTTGGATGTCCTAACCACCCAGCAGGCTGCGCAGGGTAATCAGCAGGCAGATATCCTACAGCAGATGCAGGTCCTCTGTACAGCAGTTAACACCCTGCTGTTAAACCCACCTGTTGCTGGAGCCCCAGTCAACCTACCACCCGCCGTCACGGCAGACCCTGCGCCTCCCAGCCCAGCCCCCCGGGAGCCCCATCTCTCCAGCCCACGACCCTATGATGGTAACTTCGAGGACTGTGCCACGTTCATCATGCAGTGTGAGTTAGTTTTCATTCATCAACCCAGCAGATTCACGACGGAGGCTGCCCAGGTGGCTTACATGATTAACCTGCTCACAGGCAGAGCAGCTCAGTGGGTCACTGCTTCCTGGTCCATGAGGGCTAATTTCTGTTTTTCCTACTCAGCTTTCGTGGCGGAGCTCCGAAGGGTATTCCACCATCCAGCTTGTGGCCAGGACCTTGGAGCTCGGTTGGGCACCTTCCAGCAGGGCAGTGGCAGTGTCACCAACTACGCGCTGGAGTTCAGACTGGCTGCAACCAAGAGTGGTTGGAACGACCAGGCGCTTCGTCTCACTTTCCTGAGGGGTCTCAACGAGGCTGTGAGGGACCAGCTCACCACCCGGTAGGAGCCCGATTCACTTGAGGACCTAATTAGCCTCGCCATCCGCATCGACGGACGCCTCCGGGAGAGAAGGCACGAGCAAACCCGACTGGGACCCCCAACCATTCCCCAGTTCTCCCGCACTTGTGACTGGACTGCTGCTCGTTCTGCCGCACCCCGCGACTGGTACATACTTCACCTCCCAGCCTGTGACCAGGGAGGAACCAATGCAGCTGAGAAGCACACGCCTTAGTCCGGCCGAACGGGAGGCCCGATTCAGGTCCGGCCTTTGCCTCAACTGCGGCCTTAAGGGACATTGAGTCAACAGTTGTCCTGCCCGGCCAAAAGACTAGGCTTGTTGGGAGCCCGGAAGATCCTAGTGAGCCATTTTTCCTGTTCCCACACCCCTGCACCACCAAACCATCTGACTAACGTTACCCTGGCCTGGGCGGACCAGCGGGTCACGGTGGGTGCACTCGTTGACTCGGGGGCTGATGAGAGCTTCCTGGATTTTGAGTTTGCCACCCAGGCTAACATTCCGCTTGAGAACCTTGGAGGCCCTTGGAGGTCTTCGCGCTGGACGAGCGCCGCCTGGCCAACATCACTCAACGCACCTGTCCTGTCCTCCTCACCATTGCTGGTAATCATGTTGAGAGACTCCAGTTCTTTATTACCAAGTCCCCTTCAGTCCCAGTAGTTCTGGGTCGTCCCTGGCTCGCGCAGCATGAGCCCCACATCGCCTGGTCCTCCAACACCATCATGGGGTGGAGCCCCTCCTGTCATGTCCAGTGTCTTCAGGCTGCATCCAGCCCATCACCCCGGAGTTCCCCTAGTGTCCCGCCTCCAGACCTCTCTACTATCCCTCCTGAGTACCATGATCTCGGGGAGGTTTTCAGCAAGTCCCGGGCCCAGGCCCTTCCTCCTCATCGGCCTTATGACTGTGCAATCGACCTCCGCTCTGGGGCCTCCCTTCCTGGCAGCCGCCTTTACAGTCTGACCATCCCCGAGAATGCAGCGATGGAGGAGTACATCTCAGAGTGCTTGTCAGCAGGCCTCATTCGGCCCTCATCCTCCCCGTTTGCGGCTGGATTATTTTTTGTTAAGAAGAAGGACGGAGGCCTCCGACCCTGCATTGACTATCGCCAACTTAACGATATCACTATCAAGAACAAGTATCCTCTTCCTCTCATGAACTCCACCCTCGAGCCCCTCACCCAGACTACGGTCTTCACTAAACTGGATCTCCAGAGTGCCTACCATCTGGTCCGGATCCGAAAGGGTGACGAGTGGAAGACCGCCTTCAAGACTCCCCGGGGTCATTACGAGTACCTGGCAATGCCGTTCGGCCTCACCAACGCTCCGGCGGTATTCCAGGCGCTCATAAACGACGTCCTTCATGACATGCTCAATGAGTTTGTGGTGGCCTACCTCGACGACATTCTCATTTTCTCCAGGACTCTCGAGGAGCATGTCCATCACGTCCGACTAAGTCGTGTGCTTCTCAGCTGCATTGGTTCCTCCCTGGTCACAGGCTGGGAGGTGAAGTATGTACCAGTTGCGGGGGGCGGCAGAATGAGCAGCAGTCCAGTCCTGCTAGAGGTGCAGCCTCCCGGGAGCTCCCCTCCCACCCCCCGCGGCTGGCCCTATTCAACGCTCGCTCGCTGTCAAACAAGGCCTTCAACTTGAACTCTCTCTTCACGGACCGCAAACTGGATTTTCTCCTGGTGGTTGAAACATGGATACGGACTGGTGAGCAGCCTACTCCTCTCATTCAACTTTGTCCCCCGGACTGCGACTTTATTAACACCCCTTGTCTCACAGGAGGCGGCATAGCAGCTGTTTTTAAAAAAACATTTTAATTGTCTCGCTCTAAAATCGGATCCTGTCAAGAGTTTTGAAGTGCAGCTAATTAAAGTCGGACTCCTGAATCCACTCCTGATTATCCTGGTCTACCGCCCCACCGGCAACTCACTAAGTGATTTTATCTCTGAACTGTCCGTTCTCCTATCGCAGACAATGCCCAGCTATGATAAAGTCGTACTGCTCTGCGAATTTAATGTTCACGTATGTTGCCCAAATAAACCCCATGTGAAGGAATTCCTGCACTTAACTGAGTCCTACATGTTAACTAATGTCCCAGGTTCTTCAATGGGGCCACACTAGCTGGTTTGCCTGCCACCCCGCCGTCCACCGCACCTTCTCCTTCCTGGCTCATCGGTTTTGGTGGTCCACCATGAGGAACAACGTCAGGGAGTTTGTGATGGCCTGCACGGTCTGCGCCCGCAGCAAGGCCTCTCACCAAGCACCCACCGGCCTGCTGCAGCCACTCCCCATTCCGAGCCGCCCTTGGTCACATGTGGCGTTGGACTCCGTCTCTGGCCTTCCGCCCTCCCAGGGAAACAGTCATTCTAACAGTGGTGGATCGTTTCAGCAAGGGGGTCCATCTCGTGGCCCTTCCCAAGCTTCCATCTGCTCCCGAGACGGCGGACCTCCTGATGAGCCACATGTTCCGCCTCCATGGGTTTCCCCAGGACGTCGTCTCAGACCGGGGGCCCCAGTTCACCTCCCAGGTATGGCAGGCTTTTTGTAAGGGATTGGGGGCCACTGTTAGCCTTTCCTCTGCTTATCACCCACAGACTAACGGGCAGACGGAGAGAATGAACCAGAGCGTGGAGTCTGCTCTCCGGTGTGTTGCCGCCAAGAAGCCTGCATCCTGGAGCCCGTTCCTCCCCTGGGTCGAGTACGCCATCAACTCCGCCACCGGCCTCTCGCCGTTCGATGTATCTCTGGGCTACCAACCCCCTCTCTTCACAGCACAGGAGTCGGAAGTGGCAGTTCCCTCCGTGCAGATTCATCTCGACCGGTGTTGTCGCGTCTGGGAGATCACCAGGACTGCTCTGCTCTGGGCATCGGAGCACGCCAGTCAGGGAGCTAACCGACGCCGGACCCCTGCGCCGGCATACCAACCAGGGCAGAGGGTGTGGCTATCCTCCAAGGATCTCCCACTTCAACCCACGCCAAGAAGCTGAACCCCCGGTTCGTCGGTCCTTTCGAGATCCGGAAGGTGCTCAGCCCCACGGCGGTGAGTCTAAGGCTTCCAGCCTCCATGCAGATCCATCCTGTGTTTCATGTGTCCCGTATAAAACCTGTCTCTCTCAGTCCCCTGATGCCTCCTGCCCCAGATCCGCCTCCTCCCGAGATGGTGGATGGACACAAACAGTGGAGGGTTCGCTGGCTCATGGACATCCGATGCCGACGGGGGTTCCAGTATCTGGTGGACTGGGAGGGATACGGTCCCGAGGAATGGAGCTGGGTCTCTCGCCAGCTCATTATGGACCCCGCCCTGATCACCGACTTTCACCGTTCCCATCTGGACAAGCCGAGGCCGGGCAGGTCGCCAGGTGGCTCCCGTGGAGGGGGGGGGTACTGTAAGGTCTGGCCCAGCACTGCGTGCTTCTCAGCGTCAATTAGCATCACGCACCTGAGATGAATTCCAATCAGCTCGTCGGGAGGACTCATATACGCTGTCTGCAGATCACTAGTTGTCGGGTCGTCTTGTCACCACGATTCTTCTGCCATGTACTCCCGTGGTCTCCTGTGCGAGATGTATTTGCTTCCCTGACCATCCCCTGGAGTTTTTGCTGTTCGCTCACTCTTCCTCCCCGTGGACCCGTGCCTTTGAATTGCCTTCGGTGTTGCTCCTGGTGAGTCTTCTTAATTACGACCATTCTCTCTAAACATTTATCCACATTAGTCCTGGACCCTGTGCTTTTCGTCCGCCTTCGGGTTTTCCCCTAATTCCTTGAAGAGTTGTTGATTGCTACGGTACTGGACTCTGCCTTGGGCTATTGACATTCTACGTTCTACTCCTCAAGTGGAGTAGCATAATTCTGCAGAGCCGCAGAGCCCAACTATGCTAGCATAATTCTGCAGAGCCCAACTATGCTATTCTTCTCCTCTTCTGTTTTGTCCCTTTTTTTGTATTTAATTTTTTTATTCTTTTTTAAACAAACATAATAAACAAACATGACAACACTCGATAAGATATACAAGCATTATTAACAGTGCACATCCAATAAAATCACCATATAGTTAAATGTCTTATACAGGATATACCCCGAATACCTGCTATCTAATACCCTACACACATATGCTCTAGCTCGTACCCCCCCCTCCCGGACCCCCCATTGGATAATCCATCCATTATCCCTCGCTACCAGACATTACCATTATATGCTAGCTTTTATTTTCTCCACCACTTCTAACCACAATGTCATTTTGGATTCATTGAGACCCAAAATTCTTGCTGTAGATATTTCTTGATAAATCACATCGAGATATGTAATAATCCAGACCTTTCGGCAAATTTTTTCAGGTTGGAACCATCGTGATGCTATCAGCTTTTTAGCCACTGTGATACCCGATAAAACCAATCTCTTTAGCTGTCGGTGTACTGCACACTCAAAAACATCATTCAGCAGTAATACAGAGGGGTGTACAGGTATATCCAGAGTTAAATGTTTTGATAATTGCTGGGTCACTTCTTTCCAGAATATCTTAACTGGTGGGCAGTCCCAGTACATGTGCATAAATGTCCCCTCGTCCCCATTTGTACATAAGGAGCATTTGGAGTCTTGTTTAAGACCCATTTTTTTCAGTCGTATAGGAGTCAAGTATGTCCTGTGAATATAGTTAAGATTTATTTGTAGATGGTCCGGGTTCCTTGATGTGAGTCGAACATTTGCCCAGGCTTCTTGCCAATCAAAATCACTTTCCAGGTCTGGTATATCCCTCCTCCAGACGGAGTCTAGGTGGAGGGTTTCATACGAGGACGTTAGTAATTGATGATACAAATCTGAAACAAAACCTCTCGATGTCTCTCTTTCATAGAAGAATTTGTGGTATCTGTGGTGTTCAATTGGTATATTTAATGGAACACCGTGAGACTTCAAACATAACAATAACTGTATGTAAAAAAGATGTGTGGACTTGGTGAGATAAAAATATTTGCGTATTTCTTCATAACTACAAAAACCCTGTTTGTTAAAAACATCCCCTAATGAGTGTATGCCTTGCTTTTCCCATATAGGGAATCTTATAGGTCGTTTTTCAATCACGAGTGCATTGTTATTGAATAAGGGAGTATGATTATGCCATTTATGTGGGTTAGGATATTTTTTTTGTGTTTCACGCCATATCCGGATCGCATGAGTAATTATGGGGCCAAATTTCCGTTCGCATTGCTTAATTGATAGGGGTGGCCAACCAGTCAGAGACTAAGAGCCACAAAAAAATGACTGTGGTACCACAAAGAGCCACACCATATACCAGCGTTTCTCAACCTTTTTTTTCAGTCACGGCACCCTTCATGTGTTTATAGGTCTCACCCTCTGGCCTCTGAAGTTGCTAATGTCTTTTTTATTTGGGCCTCACAGCCACAGGGTTAAAAGTACCCTGTGAGACCCACGGTTGCAAAATTACAAAATCACTTTTAGCCATTTAAAAAAATAATGTTTATTTAAAAAATGTTAAAGGGGAACTATTTTACTATTTCTTTCACTATTTGGGCACTTTTACACAATTCCTGTGAGTCTATGGAACACCTAGGTTTTTTTCAAAAAAAATGCATTGTTTTGTATTTCTAATCAAGTACTAAAAACCGCATTTTTCTACCTCAAGATCTTAAGCCGTTTTGAGGCTGGGCTCCAACCACTGTGTGGCCTGGTGCCAACTGCCACATCAACTGCCACATTATTATGCAGCTGAGAAATCTCTGACATCACAGATATGCACATTTTCAGATGACTCAGTTCAGTGAGGGTGAATATTGTGAGAGGAGAATTGGAAGAATTCGCCAATATGAGAATTAGAGACATATATCCTATTAATATAAGTCCACATAGCTAAGAAACAATGGTAAACACTGAAAAAAGCCATTTATAAGATAGTTCCCCTTTAAGCACATGTATAGTCAATTGGTCCTGTTGTTCAGCCTCACAATGCTATTTGATAATAAATGTGTTTATATGTCCCACCCTCTGGCCTCTGAAGTTGCTAATTTCTTTTTAATTTGGGCCTCACAGGGTTAACCTCTTAAGCCCGAGATATACAGTAAAAGTGTATATTTTCAGCATTATGTTTGTTTACCAATTATTTTAACTGTTATTAGTGAAATATAAGATTATAGAAATCTCAGGGCATTGAGTCGGAAACCGGCGCATATTGACAGGAGGAAGTGGCACAGCCAAAAGTGAGTGTAGTCTTTTGAAGGAAGAGACTCAGGGCTTTCAAATTTCGAAAAACTACCCTACCCAGCTCACACCAGCCCCTGTCAATCATCTGACTTCTGGATTTACTTTTTAATTTCTCTTATTTTTTGGGATTATCTCCCACAAACCTGAACGTTATTGCCATAAAACAGAACGCAGTTAGTTTCTCTACCTTTCTGTGAACGTCTTGCAAAAAAACGGTGTTGCAATATGATGAAAAATGGTGGAGAAATTTACATTATAAAAAAAGATGGCAGAATTCAGTACTGTATCTACAAAACCTTCTGTTTAATCATCTTCCCTTTATTCATTTGCTTAGATTTTTCAGGTCTGGTCAATTTTAGCATGGTGTTATTTACAGTCAAAGATAATTTTTTTTTTAAATAGAATTGATATTCTCCTTTGGTTCATTACAATTTACTCAAGCCTAGTAACAGATGTTACAGGCTGGGCTACAGCTCCGCCTTGTGGGCGTGCTGGGCCGGTGCCTGTATGATATGACGTGTCTCACTTCCTGGGGAAGGTGTGGTTTGTTTACTTGTTGCTTGGCAATACACGGCATTAAGAACCAGCGCGACTCGACTCTTTTATTGTACAGCTACACTTACAAACATGGTGTCAGAAGTGGAACTAGGAGGACCCAAAGAGGATTTATATACGGCCCGAAACAGCTGTTTGCAATAACAGCGGACGTTTATGTGTTGTTTGGGTGAGAGTTTGTGGCGACAATGGCATCCAGCATTCCGCCTCCGGAGCCAATGAAGATGACGGGAGACATTCACGGCAACTGGGTGAGCTTTCAAGCAGAGTTCGAGGACTATCTGCTTGCGACCGGGCTCAGCGAGAAGGAAAAGCCAGTACAGGCGGCGGCGCTCAGACGGTTAATGGGGAATGACTGTCGTCATATTTACAAACACAACCTGGGACTCACCGTGGCGCAACAAAAAGATGTGGGGGCTATTCTGACAGCACTGCAGCAATACTTCACACCGGCTAAGAACGTGATATTCGAGAGGTACGTTTTTGGCAACTTGAAACAGGAGGATGGAGAGCTGTTTGATGCTTTTGTTACAAGACTGAGAGAAAAGGCTGCCTCTTGTGAATATGGAGCTATTAAAGATGAACTCATAAGAGACAGTATTGTCCTACGGATAACTGATGAGGGCGCTAGACGGCGCTTATTAAGAGAAAAGGACCTTAAATTGGATCAGGCCATCAGTATTTGTCGAGCAGCTGAGGTCATGGACAGTAGGTTAAAGACCATGTCTCTGGGCAGCGGCAGCTCCGGGCCTGGGGACAGCGTTAACGCCACACAAGGGCAGCGATATGGACGGAGGCCTGCCAGCAGGCCATCCGAGGCCAACACATCGGCACAGCCACAGAACATGAGAGACACTGGTGAATGCAAGTACTGTGGCACACGGCACAAACGTGGGCGTGACCAGTGCCCCGCCTTTGGTAAATCATGCCGTTCATGTGGCACGGCTAACCATTTTGCAAAAGTTTGCATGAAAAGAGGCCAGCAGGCTCGCCAGTTAAATGCTGTGGATGACCCATGGCCAGGGGAACGGGAGGACAGCGACCGGGAGGAGAGAGACGTGTACACAGTAGAGAGCGTGGGGGCTGTGAACACTCAAGGTAAAAAGTGGTTTGTCAACCTACCACTGCAAAAAGGCCTCCAAAGGTGCCAGCTCGACTCGGGAGCCACATGCAATGTGATGAGCATCAAGGACAAGTCAAGACTGGCACCTAGAACACCCCTTCAGAAGAGCTTCATCAAACTGAAACTTTACAACAGTGAGTGGATGAGCTCGTTGGGGGTGTACAGCACACAATGCGTCATTAGGGGTAAGACGCACAGACTGGACTTTGAAGTCGTACATACTGGCCAGAGGCCCTTGCTTTCGGGGGAGACATGTGAGAGGCTTGGTCTGATACGCTTCACCATTCCTGAGGAGCTGAATAAAGTGGAGCACTGCAGGAAGGTGTCACTGACCAAAGAGTGGCTCGTCAGCACCTACCATGATGTGTTCACCAGCCCTGTTGAGTCTCTGCCCGGTGATATTCACTTTGAGCTGGACAGCACGGTGGCGCCGGTGCAGTGTGCTCCCAGGAACGTTCCAGTGGCCCTGAAGGCAGCTGTTAAAGCACAGCTGGATAAATATGAAGAAGATGGGCACTTGACCACAGTCACTCGACCCACGGACTGGATTAGCAATCTGGTCATAGTGAAAAGGCCAGACAAATTGAGACTGTGTATAGACCCAAAGCCCCTTAACCGAGCTCTGAAACGGTCCCATTACCTGATGCCCACTTTGGATGACGTGCTGTATAAGCTGCCAAAGGCACGTATATTCACGCTGGTGGATGCACGGGATGCATTTTTACAGTGCCGTTTGGACGAAGAGAGCAGCCTGATGACAACGTTCTGGACACCGTGGGGTAGGAAACGTTGGCTAAAACTCCCTTTCGGTGTGTCAGTGGCTCCAGAGCTGTACCAAAGAAAGCAGCATGAGCTGCTGGCTGGCTTGACGGGGATTGAGCCCATAGCTGATGATATCCTCATAGTGGGCTGTGGGGACACAGAGGATGAGGCCAACCACGACCATGACACGAACCTCGTCGCTCTGATGGACAGATGCAGAGAGGTAAAGCTGAGACTGGGCCTGAAAAAGCTGCAGTTTCGACTGAAGGAGGTCCGCTTCCACGGCCACATACTGTCCGCAGAGGGCCTCAAGGTTGACCCTGACAAGGTCAGGGCGGTTCTGGACATGCCAAACCCCACAGACGCAAAAGGGGTCCAGCGATGTGTTGGGTTTGTGAACTACCTGTCGAGATTCATGCCACGCTTGTCAGCGGTATGTGAGCCTCTGAGGAGACTGCTCGACAAAGATGTGATGTGGCACTGGCTGCCCAAACATGAGGCTGCCATGAAGGAAATCAAGGCTCTGATCACGGCGGTGCCAGTCCTAAGGTACTATGACGTCCACAAGCCGGTCACCGTACAGAGCGACTCCAGTCAGACGGGTCTGGGCTGCTGCTTGCTTCAGGGGGGACAGCCTGTCGCATTTGCCTCTCGTGCATTGACCCAAACGGAGCAAAATTATGCACAAATAGAAAAGGAGTGTCTAAGCATCGTATTCGCCTGTCAACGCTTCCACTACTACCTATATGGGAGGGGTGATGTGACTGCAGAGACCGACCACCGCCCGTTGGTGTCCATCTTCACTAAGCCTCTCCTCAGTGCGCCAAAGCGCCTTCAGAGCATGCTCCTCACACTGCAGAACTACTCCCTGGCGGTGGTGTACAAGCCAGGCCCCGAAATGTACATAAGTGACACACTCAGCAGAGCCACCACCCCACCACAGAGAACAGATACACTGTACAGACGGGAAATGGTCTGCAGCATGCGGCAGGAGCAGTGGGACACGGCCGCCATTCGGCAGGCGGACTATCTGAACGTCAGCAGCCAACGTCTGGCACAGATTCGAACACACACTGAGGAGGATGTGTGTCTGCAAACACTCAAGTCAGTCGTGCTGAAGGGATGGCCAGACCACAGAGAGGAGACCCCTTTAGCCGTCCGGGACTATTGGGCCATCAGGGACGAGATAAGTGCACAGGATGGCGTGCTCTACAGGAGTCAGCGCATCATAATTCCGAAAGCTATGCGTCCGGAAATGCTGAGACGGATCCACTACAACCATGTGGGGGCCGAGGCGTGCTACAGACAGGCTCGTGATACACTGTACTGGCCCGGTATGCAAGGGGAAGTCAAAGATTACGTACAGCAGTGCTCCGTGTGCAATGAGTATGCACACGAACAACAGAAAGAGACTATGATGTCACACCCGCTCCCCACACGGCCCTGGCAGCTGGTAAGCATGGACCTGTACAGCTATGCAGCACAGAACTTTCTTCTGGTGGTGGACCACTATTCGGACTTCTGGGAGGTCGACTTGCTCCCTGACCTGTCAGCGGACACCACGATCCGACGATGCAAGGCACAGTTTGCTCGCCACGGGGTCCCAGACAGGGCCATTTCTGATGGTGGCGGCCAGTTTGCCGGTGGGGAGTTCCGGGCGTTTGCGAGGGAGTGGGGCTTTGAGCACGTTATGTCCTCACCGAGGCACCCGAAGGCTAACGGCAAAGCGGAGTCGGCGGTAAAGATTGTGAAGAGCCTGTGCAGAAAGGCAGACCGGGCCAGAGAGGACCCCTGGAAGGCCATTTTACATTGGAGAAACACACCCACTGAGGGTATGCAGTGCAGCCCTGCACAGCGGCTTATGTCGCGGAGACTGAGAACCCTTCTCCCTGTGGCCGACCAGCTGCTGGTACCTCAGGTCGTCACAGGGGTCCCGGTCAAGCTGAGAGTGAAACATCAGGCAGCGAAGTTGATGTATGACCGATCGGCGAAGGATCTGCCGGAGCTGAACGTCGGCCAGCCCATACGGATGAAGCCACTCCCGGGTGACAGGACGGGCCGATGGAGAAGAGGCGTGTGCCTGCAGCAGTTGGGACTCCGGTCCTATCTGGTCGACGTGGAGGGAACTGCGTATCGCCGCAACAGGGTTGATCTCCGACCAGCAGAAGCGGCCCCTCCCCAGCCGTCAGTTCACCCAGAATTGGCCCCAGAACAGCCTGCGAGGGGGGGAAGCACCGAAGAGGTCGTCAGCGGTTCTGAGGAGTCTCCAAAGTCATCAGCCCCGAGGTCGACGCCGTCTTCCCCGCAGACTGGTAACACACCAGGCCGTGAGTTACAGGCCCGGGCCTTCTCCCGGAGCGGGAGGCCGTTACGGCCTCCGGACAGACTTAACCTCTAGGTCGCACACAAACTGAGACTGTCTCACACGCACACATGCACACACACACACACACACACACACACACACACACACACACACACACACATAGTCACGCTCGCACCCCAGCACACAAGGACTGTGCACATGCGTATGGACTGTAAGATATAAAAAAAAAAAAAAAAAAAGGGAATGGGAATGTGGGAAAATTGTGATTCTGTGTTTAATTGTGGTTGTTATTGATGAGGTGTTTTGATACTACTTAGGTCTGCACGGATTGATGTTGTTACTTACTAAAGGAAGGGAGATGTTACAGGCTGGGCTACAGCTCCGCCTTGTGGGCGTGCTGGGCCGGTGCCTGTATGATATGACGTGTCTCACTTCCTGGGGAAGGTGTGGTTTGTTTACTTGTTGCTTGGCAATACACGGCATTAAGAACCAGCGCGACTCGACTCTTTTATTGTACAGCTACACTTACAAACAACAGACACACTATTTCTGACACTGATCCATATATGTCCCTAGATTCAGATACCAAGAACATGCAAATGGACCATTTAAAAAAAAAATGTAAATGTTTATTCTACGTCCTTATGGAATGAGTGACATAAAAAAAAAAAAAGTAAAAAAAAAAAGAAAAAAAGTAAAAAAAAAAAAAAAAAAAAAATTTAATTTTGTTTAATTTTTTTTTGTGGATGGAAGAGCCGCACATTGACGGGCAAAGAGCCGCATGCGGCTCGCGAGCCGCGGGTTGGCCACCCTTATGTCCTTCAGTCTATGTGGGGCTACTATATTTTCTTCTAATTTTCTCCAGGATACTAATGCTTGGTGATCAAACCATGTTGTCAATGGTCTTAAAGTGTACGCCTTAAAATAGTGGAAAAAATCTGGAAATGCCATACCACCGTCTGCTTTATTTCTCTGTGCGGTGGATCTTTTTATACGTGGTGATTTGTTATTCCAAATAAATTTTTATGTGGAGGAGTGTAATTTTTTCCAGTAACCCTCTGGAGTGGGTAATGGTAGCATTGAGCTGAAGAAGTTGATTCTGGGTAGTACGTCCATCTTAACTATTGATATCCGTGCCTGTACTGAGTTTTTAAGTTTTGCCCACCTATCAAGGTCGTCTTTGATTTTGTTTTGGATTTTTGTGTAATTGTGCTTCACCGTTTGTCTTATGGTGGGGAATATTTCCACTCCCAAACATCTAAAGTGTTTTACCATAGGTATCTCTTCTGGGAGGGTTATATCTTTTTTTGCAGGGGCGTTAAGTGGAAGGAAAGCCGACTTCGGCCAATTTATCTTAAATCCCGATAAATCTCCAAAGTTCTCAATCAACTTGAGCAGATGAGGCAATGTGGTGTTGGGGTTTTGCATGAACAGTATTACGTCGTCCGCATATAAACTGATTTTATGTTGTGTGCCCTTGATTACGATTGGTTCTATGGATTGGGATTGTCTTATATATTGTGCTAAAGGCTCTAACGATAGATCGAATAGTCCGGGACTAAGAGGGCAACCCTGTCTACCGGAAAGATTCCGGAGGTGATTATACCTGTTGTAATCATGGCCGATGGGTCTTTGTATACTACTTTAATCATATCAATGAAACCTTTACCTAACCCCATTCTCTCTAATACTGCCCATAGATACGACCATTCCAGCCTGTCAAAAGCTTTCATTGCATCCAGGGACAGCATCGCCTTAGGTATGTTGTCGTCCTTGTCAGCATCTAGTACGTGCAGTAATCGTCTTATGTTATCAGTGATCAAGCGGCCTCTTATGAAGCCAGTTTGGTCTGGATGAACTAAAGACGTCATATCCCTTTTTTTTTTTTTTTTCTTTTTTTTTATATCTTTTTCCCCCTCCATTTTTCCTCCGATTTTCTCCCATCCCAATGTTAGTCGTATGCCAATTCCCAGTCCCTTCCTGGTCGCTGCGCACTTACCCCCCACAGTCAGATCATCTGGGAGAGTGGAGGCTACCACGTGCTTCCTCCGACACACGTCCAGCCAATTACCGCTTCTTTTCACCTGGCAGCGCGGATTCTCATTGAGAGGGCGTAGCGTGTGGGAGGATCACACTATCCCCCTCAGGTCCTATCCGCGCTTAGCAGGCGCCCCGACCGAACTGTAGGAGTCGCTGTTTACAACGACCCGGACCCACCCCGCCAGCTTCTCCCACCCTCTAATACAGCCAATTGTATTAGTGTGAACGGCCAGCCAACGTCATATGCTTTTGTAATCTGATGGCTAATACCTTAGAGTACAGTTTGATATCGGTTCCGAGGAGGCTTAAGGGTCTGTAACTACCGCACTCGGTGGGGTCTTTGTATTTTTTAACACTTTAACTGCCACACACGAGATATCTCGGGTTTATTTTTATGTGGTTGAAAGCCACTCACGAGATTTCTCGGATTTTTTTTTCTTCTTTTTTTAGCGATCTGAAATCATATTGCATCACGCGAGCCTACCCGAGTATACACGAGCACCGCCGGAGATTATATGTGGAAAAAAGCGCCCTCTATCGTCTTTCAGATGACATAAGGGATTTTGGAATGGACTCAATGAAAATGGATGGGGAAAAAAATCCGGTACTCCACATTTTCCAGTCCACTGATCCAGCCGGGGTTCATTCTGGATCCTCTGAGCCCCGCTGATCATGGAGTTCTACTGTTGGATCTATACACTTATCGATTTTTTCGAATGGTGATCAGGAATTGGAATATACCAGTTGGATACCATCTGATGTCAGGTAAGGACTCTATGTTATCAGTGTTAGGATAATCAGACTAATTTTGATGAAGTTATAGGCTGTTTTGTGAAATGGACTCTTTCGGTTTCACTGTAAAAGTCAGAGAGGAAATCAACGCGGCGATTATCCGTGCGTGGCCCAAATATGCTTGCGTCCACGTATAATATTGATCATCTAGCGTTTATTTGAAAACGATTCATAAAAAGGCAGACGAATATCAACGTTGTGGAATATTCCAGTAAAAGACGATTTTCATAGAATGGTCCAGAATGGGCTGTTTTTTATCTGAAAACGGGTGCTTTTCTAAATGCTCTGAAACGGAAATGATGCGATAAAAAAACAATCTGCCTTGACAGCACTGACTGGAAAATAGTCTTTGATAATGCGATGTGCAGATTAGACACATAGCCATAATTTAAAACATAGATTAGGCGATATTAACGTTAACATTGGCGCCGATGGTGGCATTCAGGGGGTAAAAAGGAAAACCCGGCGTGGCACTCAAAGTGTTAAGGAGGACTGTTATGAGTGCAATATTGTCGTTCTTATGGAAGTTCCCCTCCTTGACTGAGTATAAAATCATATTTAGTAATAGGGGTCCAATTATGTCCCAACAAGAGAGGTACATTTCTGGTGGGATACCGTCTCTTCCAGGAGCCTTACCACTTTGCATTTCGGATATGGCCTTCTTGAGTTCCTCTAGTGTGATCGGTGTTTCTAACTGTTTAGCGTCATCCTCTGAAAGTTTAGAGAGATTAATTTGATTAAGATATGTGTCCATTTTGTTTTGATCGAAGGTCGTTTCTGATTTATATAAGTTGAAGTAGAATTCTTTGAATGTCGCGTTTATTTTTTCAGGGTCTGTAACAAGTACTTGTTGTGCTCTAATGGTAGTTATATCTGCAAAGTTTGCATTAATTCTTAATCGCATGGCTAATAGGTGACTTGGTTTAGAACCTTGAGAGTACTGCTGTTGTCTTGTGCTACGTATTAGTATTTCCGATTGTTGTCTGTATATGTCATTGATCTCTTTTTTTAGTACATTAACTTGATTTTCCAGTCGAATTGAGTTGTTGTATTGTAAAGAATTAAATAACGTTGAGTAAAGCGTTTCCAGTTCAGACAGTTTTGAGCATCGATTCTTGCGCATTTTGGAGGAAAAGCTATCAGTGAAATCCTTGATCGTTCCCTTTACCGACATCCGTATTATTCTGGGGTCCTGCACCGAGTTTGCATTCTCCCGTAGGAATACTGTAAGAGCTTCTTTGAGTTGTGTAATGAATTCCTTGTTATTAAGCAGCATCGAGTTAAATCGCCATCTTGGGGCTCGGGAAGATAGTATACCAAATGTTCCTTTTAGGAGTAAATAACAGTGATCTGATAATGCATTGGGTATAATTTCCACATCATATTTATCAAATAGTCTCGGGGATGCAAAAACATAATCTATTCTGGATAATGTGTTATGTCTCGTAGATCGACAAGAGTACTTCCGGGTCGTGGGGTTAAGTGATCGCCATAAGTCATTTACACCTGTAATCTTCGACCAATCCTTCAATGCATTAGATGATTTTTTTTGTTCGTTGGAAAAGGAGGGGTAAGATTTGTCCATCCTTGGATTCCAAATGGCATTAAAATCCGCACCAATTATAAATGAGTAATCGGGAAGGTCTAACATTGCTTTGGTAAGTGTAGTGAAGAAACCAACTTCATACAGATTTGAGGCGTATACCGCTACCAACGCTATTTTCCTGTTCTTGTGTACAATCTTAGCTATAGTTATCCGACCATCTGCATCAGACCATACTCTCTTCAATTCAATATTCAACTTCCGTCTAACGACTATGGCTACTCCCCTAGTTCTCGTTCCAAAGGAAGAGTGACTAATGTTATGATATGTGTTGTCCGCTAACGTAGCTGTGTCTTTCTCTAAAATGTGCGTTTCGCTTAGCAGAGCCACGTCCACCTGTTCTTTTTTCATCAGTGTGAGCACGCTTTTGCATTTGTGTTGATTATTTATTCCCCCAGTGTTCCAGATCATTATATTCAAATTAGCCATAATCTATACATGTTGTTTTATAGTCGTTGGTAATGCTTCTGGAGTGCGAAGCAGCAATAGATATACATCCAACTATTGAGGTCCCGTTGAGAGCCGAGCTTAAAAACATACATATATATAAATAAAAATCCCCTAATCCCCCCTCCCACCGAGAGTCGTACAGGACTGTGTTCCATAGACACATCCTACGCGTATGACTCCCTCCCTTAAGCCACCGGGTTGCCCAAAATGAGATTTGTAACCCTAATCTTCCTATGCTAATTGCCATAGGATCTACAACTTTCATTCTAATTCAATAGAATGTCGCTTTTTGGTCTTGCGCCTTCCCATTAATGTAAAAACAATAGTGTGAAAAATGAAAAATATACCTTCAATGATATATTCATTTGAACCTTCTACTAACTTATGATGGAACCATCAGAAAGAGGAAAAGAGTGGAGAAAAATATCAACACCATCAAGAAAATAAGATAAAATTAAAAAAATTCAAAACAGAGTTAGAATTAAAATAAAACCCATCAGAGAAAAAAGAAAATGAAATAAAAATTAATAAAGAGAAAAAAAAAAGAAAAAAAATAGAGACTTTTAGAGCTACATTATGCAAATCAATAAATCAATGGAGTAATTATTTAAAATATTAGAATAACCTTGTCATTCTGTTTTGTCCTTAAAGGAACATTGTCGCACATTTCTGTTGTACAAATAAATACGTCCTTTGTTTTTGGCTAACTCTGAATTACCTGTCTGTGTCGTGCTGTTGGGGTCACACACAAACCGTAACAAAACTAAATATAATACACAATGTATATTCTATATATACAAACAGCAAACAACAGTTAGCAGCCGTGTGTGCTTGTATTAAGTGTGCTTGTGTGGTGTGTAAGAGTCTGTCAGTGATTAGTTTGTGGTTGCCTGGTGGACGTAGCTGTTCAGTGCTCTGCCATGAGCTCAAACAGTTTGTGGTTTGGGTGGCTGGGGTCTTTTCAAGTTAAATGTGTCTTTGAGGTCCCCTAAACATGTCTTTTAGGTTTTTTGCTGGGGGGAAAAAACACACTTGGATTATGCATTCAGTCCTACGAGCGAGCTGCTTTTATTGTACAAATACGATAATTATTGTACACCTAGCAGTGGTGCACGAGCCTGTACCGTCAAACGAAATTAAGATACAATTTCACACTACACGTTGCTTATAAAATATGACCCAAGACCTATAGCATAGCAATCTAAATTTTTTTGTCAGAAACATATTTTTGTTTCAACTTTATGTAGGAAAGAGAAGATTTACGAGTGAGCTGCCATCTTGTACACACGCATCATGGGCGGAGTTTATGGGGGTTCAGGGGGTGCATTGCACCCCCTGGTGGCCGGGGGTGAAATTGCCTTTTTTTTTTTTTTTTTTTTTTTTTTTTAAATCAAGATTATTTTTATTTTAATAAAATTATAATAATTGTGAGAAACAAATCTGAATTCTATTATGTTTTGTTTTTACAATACATTCATTTTATAGTAGTAATCATGTCACATTATAAGGCGAACCTTCTGTAGTGTGGCAGTGAAAGGGTTAACGGCAACGCGCGGCCAGCAGCAGCAGCAGCAGCGCGATACAAAGCCACTTATTCTGAGATGATAATTAATGTATCTGGATAACCAATGCACGAATTTTGTCGAGGCAGGTAGCGTTATTTCGGGAAAATTGATATCTATAGCCTGGTATATTTTTCGTCCACGAAAAATGGAGGCTGTAATAATTATTATTGCTCGAGAGTCTCTATGAATAATAATAATTAGAGCCTAAGTCAGTTAAAAATGATCCCCCGTAGTGCTGTGTGTGTGAGTGTGTGTGTGTGCTGCTGTACTACCTAAATAAAATAAAAAATTAGGGGTTAGGGCATTGCACGCAGGTATAGTTCGCCAAGCAGTCGCACCCCCTGGCGTCAAGTTCAAACTCCGCCTATGACACGCATTCACATACACGCGCATATGAGGTCTTACTAAGTATGGCGATTGTGGCTGCAATTCTGATTGGCTCATTTCAAGAGGGAGGGTTCTTGTGACAGCTGAACTGCAAAAAAGGAACATTTTCTCAACCCCTCATTCTGTAAAAACAAAAAAAACTATGCAAAACACAGAAAGAGGCCATTTTCAAAACAGTTCCATAAACAGAGATTATTTATGAATGTAAAAATTTCACACATATCTGGGATGGTGTTAGTTGAAGCTATCATGGCCATCGCACTCACCAGAAAGAGTAACGTCACCATGGAAACCACAGAAGCCATCTGCCGACTGTGGACAAAAAAAGAAAAGACAAACCATGAATGACAGACGTACAGACCTCTCAGGCATGGTCATCGGCCTTATAGATGGGTTTCTCGTCCACGTCAGACTCAGTGTGCGATGCATCAAGGAGACAAAGAGGAACATAATCCTGGTCAGAACAATGGGGCAGACCATATATATACTACAATATATTTTCATTTGTTAGCCATGCTAGCGATCGAATCAATCAATCCATGCCAAAGCTAGATGTAAAAGGTAAATGACTCTCACTCACAGCCATGCTGATTGGGCAAAATTACATACAGCTGTATTTGTTTGAAAGGTTTGAAACAACCTTTAGTCACGGTTTCTCCATAGAGCTCCATTATACTTTTAGTCAGGGGAGTGCCATGGTTTCTCCATAGAGTTCCATTATACTTTTATTTTAATAAAAAAATGTATTATCTTTATTCGCTTTTTTGGTCGCGCAGGACCGACAGCTTTATTTTGGCCACGCAGGACCGACAGAGGAGAAAGGGTGAAACGGGAGGAGAAGACATGCGGCATATGGCCACCGGGTCTGGGAATTGAACCCGGGGCGACCGCTTCGCGACTCAGCGCGCTATGTGGTGTGCTACTGGAGCGCCCCTGTTCCATTATACTTTTAGTCAGGGGACTGCCATGGTTTCTCAACAGAGCTGTTATGGGAACAGAGGAATGGGACCCGTATTAAGGCAACACAACAGGTTCAAGAGGAGAAACTGCCAAACGGCGTGTATTTATTTATACAAGGTTCAAGGCAAACAGAACAACAAGGAAAAGTAAATGACTGTGGTGGTGTAGTGTGGGCAGGTCGGAAGCCTGGGATATGAAGTGTGTATTTAATAAATGTGTCGGGAAGCAGGTGACTATGTGTGTGTGTCTTAACAATGTAGAATGGGAGATTGTGCTCGTCACCAATGCAAGAGGCTGCGGTCTCGACTCCCAGAGAGTCAGCATTGCCTTGGCTCGGGCTGATCGCTATACTAACTAGTTTGGCTGAGTTAGGGGGAGGGGAGCCGTGGGTGGGTCCTGGGCGTTGTGGACAGCGACCCCTACAGTTTGGTCGGGGCGCCTGCTCAGCGAAGGTAGGATCTGGTGAGAGGTAGTGCGGCCTCCCACACGTTACACTCTCCCAGTGAGAATCTGCGTGGCCAGGCTGGCTGCCGGCTGGCTGCACATGCGTCGGAGGAAAGCATGTGACAGTCTCCGGCCTCTCAGACCAACAGTAGGGGAAAGTGTGCAACAACAAGGAAGGGGGTTGGGAATTGGCATAACGACTAACAGTGGGATGGGAGAGAAATCAGAAAAAAGAAGGAGGGGAAAAAAGATAATAAAAAAAATAAAAAAAATAAATGTAGAATGGGGTCTTACCGTGTTGTATATGTAGTGGGTCAAGGTTGCCTAAACAACTCCAGGGAATAGTCGGGAGTCCCTGGGGCTTAACAGGCAAGGGGGGGAAAACACGGGGAGCAAGCGAGCGGAAAAACAGCGAGCGTAGCAGTTCGGGAACGGCATCCTCACATGTTCCTGGCAGAACGAACTTGCTGGTCAACCGTTTTTACTCCATCACAGGGAAGGAGACAGGAGCCTCTAATTGTAGATTAGCAGCCGGTGTGGACCGGGCGCCTCTAGGGAAGCGTGTGAGTCGGTACTGGGTGACAGCGCCACGTGACCTCCGGGGGAGATATCAGGCTGAGGCACTTGTTCAGAAGCAGTAGGCTACTCACAACAAGAGCTCCATTATACTAAAAAGAAAGTCTGAGTACCACTGGTCTCGAGCATTTAACACTTTGTTTGCCGTTCACGTAGAGCTACGTTTCTGTGGCCCAGTGGTTGAGTGCCGGAAACGTAGATCTACGTTTTTGTCTCGTTTTCCTTTTATTCGCTATTGCCATTTATAATCCATCGAGGCACCTTGTGCATGCTGTACTGAATATGTCTGAGATCGCAGATGGTCAATACCGCCTCCTAACGCTTTTTGCGGCCGCTATTGCGCTCCATTTGAAACGATGTGGTTTGTTTTCTCTGCCGAGCTGTGGCGTGGGGGTGGGTTCTAAACACTCCGGCAACCCTCCCGGACCCCACCTTGAGAAGTACCTCCACTATCCCTCGCACCTAACCAGACACTACCATTATAAGCTAGCTTTTATTCTCTCCACCACTTCTAACCACATTGACATTTTGGATTCATTGAGACCCAGAATTCTTGCTGTAGATATTTCATGGTAAATTACATCAAGACTTACAAAAGACAATCGCTCATTGGATGACCTCTCTATCAAGGTACAATCGCTGGTAGGGATGCTGGGGGCACAAAAGGAAAAGGGTAGGCACGAACTGTACGCAAACTCTAATGTTGGATATTAGAGAAGCTCCCGCCCGCCCGACAAGAGCGTTTCAGGCGGCAAAGAGACCACCGTGATCCCAACGGTCCAGAGCCATCCCTCCTAGACCTGGCCGACTTCCTGGCGAGAGAAGTCAGCAGCCTACGACTGGATACGTTCGTGCGGAGTGTACCAAGCTCCAGAGAGGGACCTAGGAGATCAAACGATAACCGCAGGCTGGTGACCGTCATGCACCAAGCCAAATCAGTACCGCGTAACAAGAACCACAGCACCCCCTCGACGAAAGAGAAGTGGAAGATTGTATGCCAGTACTGCGAAAGGGAACACTGGCTGTCACACTGTGACACGTTCAAGAAGATGACCGCCGATGAGGTGAGTCAATGGATAAAGTCCAACCGCCGCTGTTACCACTGTGCGCGCAGTCACATGGCAGCCGAGTGCCGCTTAAAGAAGAGGTGTAGTCGGTGTGACAGAGCCCACTTGGACGTTTTACATGACAGTAACAGAAGAAAACCTGCACCCTCAAGCAGCACCAAAGCAAGCGTCATGTACATTGACCCCGCCAGCAGCGGGGGCGCCCGGGTGCTCTTGAAGGTGGTCCGCGTAACATTGAGCTACGAGGACAAGGTCATGGACACCTACGCCGTCCTTGACGACGGGTCAGAAAAGACCCTCCTCCTCGCATCCGCTGCGGCCCAGCTGGGGCTGCGGGGGAGCGAAGAAACGATGACGATTCGGACTATAAGAAGAGACCTGAAGACGATCAAGGGTGAGAACGTCTCCTTCACTATCGCAGCAAGCGGGCAGCCAGAGAGACGGTATAGGATCACTAACGCTTTCACCAGCCAAGACATAGGCCTGTCGCGGTACACCTACCCCATCGCCAAGCTGATGGACAAATACGTGCACCTGCGTCAACTACCTATACCGCTCATAGACGGCGCCACCCCGACCCTGCTCATAGGATCCGACCACGCACACCTCATCGTCCCGATGGACCGGGTCCACACTGGGCCCAGAGGCTGTCCAGCAGCAGTCGAGACCCGCCTAGGATGGACACTACAAGGCCCCCTCTCCAGGTCTCCCAACCGAACAGCAGCCACTCGCTGCCTCCACTCCAGAGTGACAGAAGAAGACACCGCCCTCTTACAGCACGTCGAGAGGCTATGGACACTAGAGACAATGCCCTTTAAGAACGAAAAGAAACACATTCGTTCCAAGGAAGACATTTACGCCATAGCCCTCCTCGAGCAGGGGACAAAGAGAGTCAAAGTCAACGGAGTGATGAGATACGCAACTCCACTCCTGAGGCGAGAGGGTATGCCTACCTTCCACGCCCCAAAAGAAGCGACGGAGCGGTATCTACTGAACACAGAGCGGCGCCTAGCCAGAGACCCTGCTCAAGCTACTGTGTACCGCGCTGAGATTGACAAGCTAATCACAGCGGGACACATAAAGAGAATTGACATTAAAGAGGCCGATCAGACGACCGAATCATGGTACGTGCCCCACCACAAGGTCCACCACAACGGCAAGGATCATATTGTGTTTAACTGCAGCTACCAGATCGGATCACAAAATCTGAATAAAGAGCTCTTGCCCGGCCCAACACTCGGCCCCTCTCTACTAGGCGTGTTGCTACGTTTCCGCCAGAACAAGGTGGCCATCAGCGGCGACATCAAAGGGATGTTCCTGCAGGTGCGACTAGTGGAAGAGGACAAGCCCCTGCTGCGGTTCTTATGGAGAGAGAGGATCGGGGATGAGCAACCATCCATCTATCAATGGGAAGTCCTCCCTTTCGGAACCACATGCAGCCCATGCTGTGCTACGTTCGCACTGCAAAAACATGTCGCAGAGGACCCAGCAGCTGATGAGGACGTCCGACAAAGTGTAGAAAAGAGTTTCTACGTGGACAACTGTCTGCAAAGCATCTCGACGCCAGAAGAAGCCGAGGCCCTCCTACTCAAGCTCCGCGCCTCCCTGATCAAAGGCGGCTTTGATCTCCGGCAGTGGGCCAGCAGCGACCCTCAAGTATTGCGCAGCCTCTCCCCAGAGGACAAGGCAGCAAGCAGCGAGACATGGATGGCGACCATCCCAGGTGAAGCCCAAGAAATGACATTGGGACTAGTCTGGCGCTTCAAAACAGACTCGCTCCATTATAGACACACACCCCTGACCAAGGAGCAGGGAAGGTCGATTTCACTACCGACCACAAGACGGAGTGTATACAGAACACTCGCCAGACAATATGACCCGTTGGGATGTATTCTACCTTACACCACCAGGGCAAAGATGATTGTACGAGCGCTATGGGACAAGGACCAGGGCTGGGACGACCCCATACCCGACCACCTTGCTTCCACATGGAGAGAGTGGGAGACAGAACTCAGCTCGCTCCCAGGTGTCAACATACGCCGCAGCTACTTCCCACCCACAGTGCGGCTGGAGACGTGTCAGATGGACCTGCACGTCTTCAGCGACGCCTCCGAAGTAGCCTACGGTTCGGTGGCCTACTTGCGGGCCCGAGAGGAGGGAGGAGAAATACATACTGCCTTCATCCTGGCTCGTTCAAGAATAGCCCCCCGCAAGCAACAATCGATCCCGCGTCTAGAGCTCTGCGCAGCCCTAGTAGGAGCGCAACTCGCCACGTTAATCCAACGTGAACTCACCATCCCGGTGCAAAGAACAATCCTGTGGTCAGACTCCATGACCGTACTCACATGGATCCAGTCCGATTCGTGTAGATACAAGGTCTTCGTGGGAGTCAGAATCACAGAGATCCAAGATTTAACAGAAGCAGCATGCTGGAGGTACGTGGACACAAAACAGAACCCAGCAGACGTCATCACACGGGGAATGTCCCTGGATGACCTCACACGTCACAATCTCTATAGTGACGGTCCCGAGTTCCTCAAGCTCCCGGAAGAAGAGTGGCCTACACCCACCCCACGGGAGGCTAGTAAAGAGGAGGCAGAGATGAAGAAATCTATGTTCTGTGGGTTGACACACACACCAGTCCCCACAGATCCCAACATAGACGACTGCCCCACCCTTGAGAGTGCGCAGTTAAAGACATTCCTGTGGCACCACCCTGAGGTTCCCTCCACTACTGACATTAATGCAGCTAACTACGAAGAAGCAGAACTCCTTCTGCTACAGCGAGCCCAAAGAGACTCGTTCCCCGACGAGCTAGACTGTCTGCAGGGATCAAAGCCAGTCCCGTCAGACAGCAGACTGCTCCACTTGGCCCCTGAGAGCGACGCCCATAATCTCATCAGAGGGCCCCAGACTTAACGGATGACGTCAAGTTCCCGATAGTCCTAAACAGCCGACACAAGGTCACAGAGCTCATCATAAAGAAATACGACGAGGACGTGCACCACGCCGGGGCAGAGAGAGTCTTCGCTGAGATCAGACGTCGCTATTGGATACTGCAAGGAAGAGAAGCAGTACAACGCTTCCAGCGGACCTGTCTAGACTGTCGCAAGTGGCGAGCACAGCCCAGTATACCCCGGATGGCTGACCTACCCCCCTGTCGCCTCCGACTCGGCGACAAGCCCTTTCACTCCACCGGTATGGACTGTTTCGGCCCGCTGTATGTGAAGAAAGGAAGAGGGACGGAGAAGCGGTGGGGTATTGTATTCAAATGCATGACCACCCGAGCGATACACATAGAACTCCTTCCAACCATGAGTACGGACTCATTCCTTATGGCCTTCCGGAGATTCACATCGCGGAAAGGAAAACCGTCTATATTATTGTCTGATCACGGGACAAACTTCAAAGGCGGAGAAAGAGAGCTGAGAGAGAGCTTCCAAGCTATGGGCCCAGAACTTAAGACCCACCTCGCTCCCTCTCAGATTGATTTCCAGTTTAACCCCCCGAATGCCCCTCACTTCGGGGGAACTTGGGAACGAGAAGTACGTTCAATAAAGACAGCCCTGTACGCCGTGCTTGGGGCCCAGACCGTGGCGGAAGAAGTCCTCACGACAGTCCTCACGGAGATCGAGGGAGTATTGAACTCAAAGCCCCTCGGTTACGTCTCAAGTGATGTAGCAGATGTCGACCCAGTCACCCCCAACACTCTCTTGATGGGGCGGCTGGACCCCGCGCTCCCACAGACAGTGTACAGACCTGAAGAAGCGAACGGCCGAGGAATGTGGAGGTACAGTCAAGTATTGGCTGACAAGTTTTGGAACAGTTTCCTCCTCCACTATCTACCGTCTCTACAGACCCGCCAGAAATGGGTAAAAGAAAGAGACAATTTGACGGAGGGCACAGTCGTCGTGATTATCGACCAGTCACTACCCCGAGCTATGTGGCCGGCCGGCCGCGTAAGCAAAGTGATCACTGGTGCCGACAGAAAGGTCAGAGCGGCAGAAGTGCTCGTCCAGGGGCGGACATACACCCGACCCGTGGCGAGGCTGATAGAGTTGCCAAGGCTCCCCGACTCTCTTAATGACGACCATGACCCGCTGACTTTGTGAATTGCCCTACTTCTCACAACGGACATTGAGTAGTGGACAGTGCGGTTAATCTGTCTCTGCTTATCTAATTAGGTGCGGACTAATTAGGAGGCGGCTGTTACAAAGGGTCAGATTAAACCGAATATATATATTTATTACTTGAGATATATTGTATAGTATTTGTATATCGTCTGATATCCCTTGTATATTCTTTGTACATATACACGGAATATCCCTTTACCTAGTACAGGCCAGACCATAATATTCGTTCTCCTATTGGACAGCGACCCCCTAGGCGCCACGGCCATACCCCCAATGTCTAGTTCAAAGTCACCGCTAAGACATGTCTCAACATGCCCAGGTTTGCGCAGTAATACGAGACAGAAATAAGGCTGGTACTAGATTATTCACTTTACGTATAAATACGGCGCAGGTGGATACAGCAGTAATCTTAGTAACAAGTTGAAGCCTTCACCACGATACAACGTGCTGTGAAGTGGGCCCGTTTTGCCCCGAAATAGAGCCTTGAGACTGCGTGCAAATTGATAGCTGAAGTGTCAGAGTTTAACGCTGTATCGTCGAGTTCGACCTATTCTATTATTAAGTAATAGTCTATTATGTATAGTGTATCGTGCGGCTACCGTTCTACAGTGACCAGCATTACCAACGTTTCATCGTACCGAGCTAGTGTGCTTGTCCAGGCTGGGCGGCCTAACCTTGTGCCGCCATCCGAGGAGCCCTAGACGAGAACCGTGTGGATATGTACACTGGATAACCTACACCGACGACTACAGAGCCCTTTTCGGCTGGATTATATTGCTTTGGTCCTGTGGCTGCTGGAGCAGAGAATCGTCTACCCCCACTACCGTGTGGGATCTACCCTGTGAGGAGCCCCGTCGAGCCTGCCTCTAGGACTCTGAGGCTGGCTAGCTTTCATCCATGCTGCAGTGCATACCGGAGAATAGCTGTTGCTTTGTCTACGGATCAAGGGATTATTGCACCGTCTCCTGTACCTGGAGTCTCCTTATTCCTCGTTGATCCAGACTTTTGCTACCGACAAATCCTCTCCCCTGCTGGCTTACAACCGGAGGGAACCCCCCTAGTATCTCCAGCTGACCTACGAGTGTACCTTATATAATTCTTATGCTACAGGTGGTATTAATTATCCCCTTCGTAATATGCTCATGGACTTACGCTCTTGACCTATTCATGCACATTCTTCGCCTTACAAGCGCGACTCTAATTCTCAATAATGTAAGATAATATTGATGCTCTTCTAATAAATATTACAAACAGTACTTTCTTTGTTAAGCCGTGTTATTGTGGGGGTGTTCATCTCATATACATGTGTACTGTATGGCCAGTAGTAATGTACATAACTCAGTAGTGGTTTAATGATACCATACTTATTCAATACAGTCAGGGAATTGTACCCCTCAGTTACAGTATAGATGAAAAAATTATCTGTTTTTTGCACGTTGACCGGAAGAAACCCACTGGCAATCGACGGCGTTATTAGATCCATAGCTATAATATAAAATATAGGTTTAGCTCTACAAACAAGGTGAACGCTTACTGTACATGGGGTTAATGGGTGGCAACTAAGGCCTATGCACTTCCCGGAAGGGGGCGTGGCACCCAATGTCTTAAATGTGATGGCTGCATTAGAGAACAGTACAGTAAGTCAGAGTACCGCTGGTCTAGAGTATTTAAACTTGATGGCTGCATTAGAGAACAGTACAGTAAGTCAGAGGTCTAGAGCAGTGGTTCTCAACTGGTCTAGCCTCGGGACCCAACATTTTCCTTAGTCATTAAGTCGCGACCCAAATTTTTTAACCACTGATTTATTTGCAGAAAATTTGCAGTAATACACAATCTTTCATGCACTGTTAAAAACATGAAATAAACACAAAAAAGTGCAACAAAAGTGCAACTAGGGCTAAAAACCCAATGAAATAAAATAATAATATATGTTTCTTAGCAGATTTCTTAGCTTAACATAACAGACCTAAGTTTGGGGGAACTAATGGGATAACTGGGGTTGCAACAAAAGTGCAACTAGGGCTAAAAATCCAATGAAATGAAACAATAATAATAATAATAAATAAAGGGCTGTCAAAGTTAATGCTTTAATTTTGGAGATTAATTTAAATTATTTAAAGCATTAAAATGTATTAATTTAGATTAATCTATGGAGTGAAACATCTTCAATTTGCGGATATAAGAGAGGTCTATTGAGTCAATGTTGATGGTTTTGTTGAACATTTGTATTTCACAGGAGAGAAACTGTATTCAAAGAAAGCTATTAAAATAGTATTTTAATCTAAATATACTTTCTTTGTGTTGATTTTACATTAATTCCATGATTTTACTCAAGTAAATATCTGTTACAAGCTTCGGTCTTAAGTAGAAAAAATGCGATTTTTTTATCTAGATTAATCTAATTACAGAAAATTGTGAGATTAATTAGTCAAAAGATTTGTATTTATTGACAATTAATTAATTTATGCTTCTTAGCAGACTTCTTAGCTTAACATGACAGACCTATACAGTAAGTTTGGGGGAACTAATGGGATAATTGGGGTTGCAACAAAAGTGCAACTAGGTTAAAAACACAATGAAATAAAATAATTATAATTATAATAAATAATATATCCTTCTTAGCAGACTTCTTAGCTAAATATCCCAGGGAACTAATGGAATAACTGGGGATGTTGTTTGCTCCTGACAAGAGTCTCAAAGTCTGGGGTGATGGTAGACAAAGCAACTCTGAGGTCATGCTCAATGTTCAATCTGTTCCTCTGCTTTGTCTTCAGCTGGACCAGAGCTGAGAATGGTAAATGGTAAATGGCTGCTTTTTTATATAGCGCTTTTATCCAAAGCGCTTTACAATTTGTTACTCACATTTGACCCATTCACTCACACATTCACACACCGACGGCGGAGGCAACCATGCAAGGTGCCAACCTGCTCATCGGGAGCAATTAGGGGTTAAGTGTCTTGCTCAAGGACACATCGACACGCTGCCCGGGAGGAGCTGGAATCGAACCGGGAACCTCCGGATTGCCAGACGACTGCTCTACCTCCTGAGCCACTGTCGCCCCTGAGCCACTGAAGCCACTTTCACAAAGATAGGTAGTGCAAAAATATATTTAAAATTTCACACACATCTGCGACCGACTCAAAATGGCCCTGCGACCCACTTTTGGGTTGCGACCCACCAGTTGAGAAACACTGGTTTAAAGTATTTAAACTTGATGGCTGCATTAGAGAACAGTACAGTAAGTCAGAGTACCACTGGTCTAGAGTATTTAAACTTGATAGCTGCATTAGAGAACAACAGCAATGTGTGGAGTGGTGCTGAAATCTCATGATTACTGTATACTTCATTTTCATGAAATTCAATTTGAAATAACCAACCAATTAAACTCAAATCAAATCAAATGTATTTGTAAGGCCCGACAACACAAATGAATGTCCCCATGGGCCGGACACATCTTCTTTAAACAAGTCAAGAAGAAACATCACAATAAATCAAGAACAAAACAAAAACACCATGAAGTCCAATTTTTTTTTAATAAATATAATAAATGAATGAATGCAACACTCCCAGACAGACCCCATGTGAAGGTAAGGAAAAACTCACTAAAACCTAGCAATAGGAAAAAATACACCACAGGCAATGTGGAGGAGAGAAACCTTAGAAGGGCCGTTCAAGGGGGGATCTACCTTCTTAGATGTCGGTGATAGTAGTGTTGCAATAAAACAGACGAAAGAGTTGCTAAGCATGCACATATATATACATGTAATGAAACACAAATAAGTGCATGCAATAGCAGCTTGGGTATATAAGAACATTTTTAAAGATTGAAAATAGAGCTGATGACGGATCCAGACCCAGATGACGAAGGTATGGGGGCGGCATAAAGCCTGACTCGTATGTGCACGCTGTGCAGTTTGTTACGTTAATAACACAGGTAGCTAAGGAATAAGGAAGAAAGTGCACGTTTAGGTTGAAAGAACGGCCCTAATGTCTTGTATCATTCTTAAGATACCACAGTTATGTTGTGGATGTAAATTAATGTGTGCTTGCTTATGTAGAAACAATGCAAGATAACGAGACATTTTTATTATAACGTCTTGCAACTATGGTTATGATTAAGATATCAAGTATTTACTCCCGGAAAATCTTTATGTATGGTGATAACAAGTATATTGTTAACTTAGCTCCCCCCCCCCCGCTGATGAAAGTCATACCGTCATATACCTGTCATAATCACAGCGAGAGCCTTCCTCACCCCTCCTCCTTCCACACCATCACGGCGAGAGCCTTCCTCACCCCTCATCCTTCCACACCCTTATATGGGCAGCATCCGACCCCAGCATTCCCACGCTGCCAGAGGGACATCAAACAGCGCGGCTGTAAGGGATTCCCTCATCAACAAACCCCTACATCAGCCCACGGATCCTGCTCTCCCTCGTCGCAGTGTTAACCTAACAACCTAGGTACGACGACGCACACTAGCCTTGCTACTCTGTCCTTGTTGCATACCTTGTCCTAATCTTTTTTCTCCCTGTGCCCAGGACCACCGCTCCCGAGCTACGCCGTCTCCCGAGACACCACCCGCCTGGATGCTCCTGTGCTGCACGAGGAGTGCACCTGCTCGTGTCCATTTGCACATTCCTGTACTATCATACCTGTCTGCCTGGTGCCAACATTAACACTTTGAGTGCCGACGACGTGTTATGTCGGTATTTCATACATTAACCCAGAGCTCTATTAGCCAGCACTCTGCTCCATGTTGAGTATGTAAATAAAGCCATATAAATAATAAAAACGAATGTTTTTTACATTAGTAATTAATTTTACTCACAAAAATCTCACTAAAACTCTTTTTAGTTAGCCGAGCCAAAAGAACCGGAATTCCCATCACTATTTCCCCAATGCAGCGAGAAGGTACAGGAGCATACAAAACAGCTTTTTACCCAAAGCAGTCAGACTCCTCAATCTAAATGGTTAATGTGAACTGTTTTTATGTGAACCACACTTTATATTTTATTTTTTATTTTGATTTGTATTTATTTTATTGGCTATTGTTGACAGAATCCGGCTATAGGGCGACAATAATGTGGTCAAGAGGCATGGTTTCTATCTTTGGTGTGGTTTATTTATTCACATGGCAGAGCAGCAGTTCTATAGTTCTCCTCTCACTGAGAGGCTGGGGGAAAGAGAAAGAATGGGAGGAGACATCTCTATTTATACTCGCCACCTGGTGGTGTTCCTGAGTGGCTCCGCTTAGAGCACCCTCTAGTGGAAACAGTTATATATGCAGTTAGACAGTTACTAGTGGAAACAGTTATATATGCAGTTAGACCGTTACTAACAATCCTACACCGAACCTCTGACTTCAACAGCTATTACCATTTTATTTATTGACCTTTCACCTATGATATCTAGTGACTATTTTACTAGCAAACAGACAACATATTTGGTTAAATATACATAAACAAATCGAGAGGATTGTTGAAGCAGTCTTTACCGGTATGTCAGTTTTGGATCATGGTGATGATAACCTATCTTTTAAATTCTGGGGAGCCACAAATTGGAATTAGCTACCTTCACAGCTAAAATGCATCAGTAGCCGGCACAACTTTAAGAAAAAAGTAAAATCTTGGCTCCTCGACAATGTCCAAAACTAGATTTTAAATGCATGAAAATGGCGTCTGATACATTGTTGCCTGTGGCTACGTTTGTACTGCTTTTAAAATGTTCATGTCTATGTAGTTTGTCAAATTGTTATTTATGGTCCTGTTTTGTATTGCTTGTCTGTCTGAGACCAAGGACCACAATGGAAATAAGTCTTGACTTTGTTGTGTAGCATCCTTGACGTTTTTCTGGAACCTTGTATCTTTAAAAATGTCTAATCAAATCAAATCAAATCAACCCTTCCACTCTTTTACTCGTTTACCCATAGACACAGTCTATCATTCTGCTCTTAGATTCATTACTGGTGAGTGGTGATATGGCACTCATCATTGCAACCTGTATGGCAAGGTGGGTTGGTCTTCTCTATCAGATAGGTGAAACAAGCATTGATAAAACCTGTTTTTGTCCTATCTATGCAAATGTATTTGATCCCTTTTATATATATATATTCTGAACTGCTTGAATTTGTAATCTCAACAGCATTGCAAATGAGGGTAAAAAGTTTCAATCAATCAATAATGTGAACCTGTTGAATCTAAAGCAGGTTGATAATGTGAACATTTTTAATCTAAAGCAGGTTGATAATGTGAACCTGTTGAATCTAAATCAGGTTGATAATGTGAACCTTCAACCTGTTAAATCTAAATCAGGTTGAACATATGAACCAGTTGAATCTAAAGCAGGTTGATAATGTGAACCAGTTGAATCTAAATCAGGTTGATAATGTGAACCTGTTGAATCTAAATCAGGTTGAAAATATGGGATCTGTTGAATCTAAAGCAGGTTGATGATGTGAACCAGTTGAATGTAAAGCAGGTTGATTATGTGAACCAGTTGAATGTAAACTATTTTTGTACTCATAAACAGTACTGTATATTTGTAGATCTGGTATGTCATAAATGTCTAGATGCAACAGTACTGTCTACCTGTATGTCATGTACCGTATGTCATTTATGTTATGATGAATTGAAAATGGGGGACCCTGATGTAAACAAGACGAAAGTCTTTCTCTGGTCTGCATCCCCTTAACAATTGTGTGTATTGAGCTGTACTGTATTGTACCCATTCTGCAATCTGTTAATAAAATGTTCAATCAATCAATCAATCAATCAATCAATCAATCAATCAATCAATCAATCAATCAGGTTAATAAAGTTAGAAGGTAACATACCTTGGTAAAGGCTCCATGTCCACAGGAGGTAAGTATTGGACAGGGAACACCTGGGAGCTGCAATGGTTAGCTCTGGACTCACTCAGTTGGATGCAATCTTTTATATAGACCAGCACACACACCACACAGTGATTAGCCTGGATAGCTGGTAGTGTGCACGCACACACACACCGGGATAGCTGCTTCTAATACAGGTAGCACACACACATACACAAACAAATTCCATTTGATATACCGGTAGACCAACAAAGACTCTCTCGTCTCTCTCTCTATCTCTCTCTCTCTCTCACACACGCACACCATTTGATATAGAACAACAAAGACTCTCTCTCTCTCTCTCTCTCTCTCTCTCTCTCTCTCTCTCTCTCTCTCTCTCTCTCTCTCTCTCTCTCTCTCTCTCTCTCTCTCTCTCTCTCTCCCCCCTCTCTCTCCCTCTATCCCCTCTCTCTCTCTCTCTCTCTCTCTCTCTCTCTCTCTCTCTCTCTCTCTCTCTCTCTCTCTCTCTCTCTCTCTCTCTCTCTCTCTCTCCCCTCTCTCTCCCCTCTCTCTCCCTCTATCTCTCTCTCTCTCTCTCTCTCTCTCTCTCTCTCTCTTTCTCTCTCTCTCTCATACACACACACACACACATGCACATTGAAACCCTACCCTCTCTAGGGCGGCTAAGTGGCGCAGTGGGCAAGGCGCTCACCACTAACGCAGGAGATGATGGGTTCGAGCCCAGCTCTCGGCGTTGCTTCCGGCTTGGCTGGTCGTTCATACTAATACAATTGGCAGTATTAGGGGGTGGGAAAGCCGGTGGGTGGGGATCGGACGTTGTGGACAGCGACTCCTACAGGTCGGTTGGTGCGCCTGTACAGCAGAATCAGGAAGTATCGGGGGCAGCGTGAGCCTCCCACGCGTTACTCCTCGCCACTAAGAGATTGCGCTGTGCAGGTGAAAAGATGCAGCGGCTGCCTCCTCGTGTACCGGAGGGGACACGTGATGCAAGGATTCGTCCACATTGCAGCCGACCAGTGGGAGGCATGGTCTAACAACGTTCGAGACAGGGGAGGGTAGAATTGGATCATACGAAATTGGGATGGGAGAAAAATAGAAAACGGGGAGAAAAAGTAGATAAAAAAAAAGAAACCCTACCCTCTCTCTGTCTTTCTCTCAAACACATTCACTAATAAATACAGTAAGTTCATTCAGAAATATTGTAAGCTGATTAATAAAGTAAGTTGATTCATCAATATTTACACTAATAAATACTAAGCTAATTGCTAAATACTGTAAGCTAATGGCTAAATACATTTACATTTTGTAATTTAGCTGACGCTTATCCAAAGCGACTTACAAGTTCTCTGTACAACAGGTCAGCAGGAATGGTAGAACTCTTTCAGCTGAGTAACAATGTTCATCAGACTTGGGTGCTACAGTGCTGAGTGCATTAGTAGAGACATATAGCATAGTAGGTAATATAGGCAAGGAAGATTATTTAGTAAAATAAAAAAATGTCTCCCTTCAATTCAGATATTGGATGTTAACTGACAAGGATGTTGACTGACCGAGTCCTGCTACAGAACCAGCACATTGACAGAAATAAATGACAAACTGACCAAGGCCAGATTAAGAATTCAGAGGCCTCTGGGCCAGACTCTTGTGGAGGCCCCCACACACACATACACGTGCACGCACTGTGGCGTTTTTATATGTAAAACATTGGTGGGGCAGCCACTAACCAAGGCTACATACCAGGCAAAACTACAGTAATCAAAATGACAGTAATCGTTGTTCGCAAATTTTGCAACACATATCAGGCATATGCTACAGGTAGGGATGTCCCGATCACGTTTTTTTGCTCCCGATTCGATCCCGATCATGTGATTTTGAGTATCTACCGATACAGATATTTCCCGATCCGATCAAATTATTATTATTCTTTTTTATTTTATTTTTTTTTATTCAACAAACATGACCATGTTCACGTCTTAAACTCATACTGAGGCCTTAGTTTTGGTTTTAAATTGCATATCATCATTCATTTATTTATTGTCAGACAGAGCAGAAGAATTTTGCCAAAACAAACCAATAGTATCCAGCTGCAGAACGGCAGACCAGCCACACTCTCAGACCCAAATGCATTTCCTTTGATTTAATTATACATCAAATGATTCATGAAGTTAACTTTTCACCTGGATAACGTCAACATTCAGGGTGAATGTAATGTGAGAAATTGGGATTAAAAAAAAATTAAATTTTCTTTTTTTAATTTGGGGGCTGGTCTGCCGTTCTGCAGCTGGATACTATTGGTTTGTGTGACAATAAATAAATGAATGATGATATGCAATTTAAAACCAAAACTAAGGCCTCAGTATGAGTTTAAGACGTGAACATGGTCATGTTTGTTGAATAAAAAAAAAAAGTAAAAAAAAAAGAAAAAAAGGCATATTTTATTTTAATTTTTGCCGATCCCGATCTTCGGAAAGTCACGTGATCGGCCCCAATCACGTGATCGGATCGGGACATCCCTAGCTACAGGTAAGCCTGCATTGTTTGTTGTGAAAGCAAATTAATCTGTCCATGCTGAATTAAACCCTCTATTTTCCTCAGACTTTCCTTTTTTTGGATTTATCCATGGTTAGCTTACTGGGGGGTCGGAAACTCAAGATTAGCCACTTGCAGACGGCAGGGAGAGGCACGGGGTGTGACATACTGTATATTTTAGTTGATGAAATATTTTAGTTGACTAAATATTTTAGTTGATGAAATATTTTTTCATTTCAGTGTCACAGTATGACATTGATCTCCAAAATAAAATAAAAATAAAATAAAAAAGTAAAAAAAAATAATAAAAAAAAAAATTATTTAAATGAGGCCCCTCGTCACTAGAGGCCCACGGGCCGCGGCCCAAACGGCCCGGTCGTTAATCCGGCCCTGAAGCTGACCCAACATTAAGCACTGTAATGACTGAAATTAAATCAATTTCAGCAGGCCAACCTTGCACTCTACAATGCCTATTGTGCGCTCGTGAGCCCGTGGTTCTGGTCAGAGTCATTATGGCTTCAGTGGATAACCCTGATCTGCATTTAAGTGATGTTTTAATTATAGATGCCAATAACATTACAATTGAATTAAATATAATTAGGCCTGAATGAGTCGTGTTCTTCCCAGCCACCGGCAACAAAATTATCAGCCAAATTTGCTCCACGCTCCAATGTGGGTCTCAAATTGCGGTACAAATCAAGGAGAATGTGTCTCGGGTAGCGAACTCTACTTAATATTATTATGTTCTCTCTCTGCAAATAGACATGCCCTATATCTCTGAAAACATCTGAGCGCACACCGCGAGAAGTATTCCTATAATAACGTTATGAACCAGGCTGAATTAATTCGGAAATACCTATTCCAAATGCTATTTAGGGTTTGACAATAATTACACTAATGTCGCTATTTTACAATGCACTATAGTGAATTACGGGTCATACAGAACACGTCATTGTTGAAACTAATGCATGAAACTGATGAAAGCATAATCTGCATATTCTACCGCTGGGCGCCAGGTACGCAGTCCCACACTTTGCTTAGAAATGATCGTACGCACGGGTTACGCACATATCTGTGCGTACGCACCATTGTGGTTAATTGCCTCATGGGTCGGCAGGTGTGTGGGCTTGATTTCATCTGATTCAGTGCAGCTGTGCCTATGGCAATGTTGGATCTCGCAGTGTCAACTGCTTATTCATTTCCTAGTGTTGGCTATCCTTTTGGCCATGCTTATTATATTGAAGTAGTGCTGATTTCTGATTCAGAATTTAGTCTTTATTGTAGTCATTCTTGTTTTAGGCTACTGGCATTATTCTACACATAAACTCCCTTAGTGGAGGTTTATTGTTTAACTTTTTTCAATATAAACTCCATTATTAGGAGGTGCCTTTGTGGCTTATTTACTTTTCTACTATACCTCTTTATTGAGTGTAGTCCTGTTTTTTGGGACTTGATTTAAGGCAGGGGTCTCAAACTCGCGGCCCACTGGATGATATTTTGCGGCCCCCTACTTGACATCAAAGTAAAAAAATTACAATTTCTTTTTTTTTTCTTTTTTTTTATGTTGTGGGACTTGCACATCACTTTGTTCAACTTTGTCAGTGCTGTAAAGTTTAAACCTTTTTAAAACTTAGACAAACAAAACACTTTGCTTTCATGAAATATTGTAAGCCGTCATTTGAGGCTTTATAAAAGCAGCACAATGATCACAAATCTGTCAGTGCCGAGTCCGACCTCATCTTAAATAACAAACAGCATTGCTTGTTGTAGTTAACAAAGAGAGGCAGAGTTGATTTTGCAAATACTTGAAACCCCTTTTTTGTGGAATATTTGATGCGGCCCAGCCTCACCCAGACTCTACCTCCAGCGGCCCCCAGGTAAATTGAGTTTGAGACCCCTGATTTAAGGCGAGACAGCACCCCCAAAATTGCCTTTTTGCTTTTTTTTTTAAACGATATTGATATTTTGTTATATTTTGCTTCCTAAACATGTCTTCTATGAAACTAGTGAAAATAAAACGTCAATAACACACATTTAGTTGTTTATTTTTTAACTTTGGCTGCCGGAAAACGCCTAAACACGTCATTCCCGGCCATGCTCAAGTTGCCGAAGACGCCTTACAGCGTCTTTAATATCAATATTTCAAAAATCTGGGATCGGATTCATATTTCCCCTCCACTGGCCTGAGATCCACCAGGAGGACCCACTGAGCTCTCTGGCGGTTCAGGAGCGCCATCTGGTGGCCGATCGGCGCAATCGCTTAACAGGAAGTGCTTTGGAGATTGTGCTGGTCACCGTATTACTTCCGGGCACTAGCTATAGGTTCCGGGACTCTATCTCGACACACTACATAGCGATCGATTGCCAATAACTCGATAAACAACATGATTTGGACGTATATACCATTATACAAGCTGGAGATGGACTGGGTAAATCTACATCCCATAATGATAAAATTTCTACTCTACGATGATCGCCCAACGGCGCGCGGAGACTGGGGTGAGTTTTAGCGTGTAAAGTTACCGTCTTCGATACTAACTGCTATTATCAACATTTGACCCACATTAGATGATTGGTATAACGCTGCCCACGGAATTATAAACGCCCCCTAGCCCATCCGGTCAACATCAGATGACGTGTAGTAACTTCTAGAAGTACGTCTAGTTGGAATTTTTTATATCGCGCTGATTGCCATAAAACTGTATTGCATCATCAATATAATGTATTTGGGGCTATAGATCACGTTCTGGAGAAAGCTGCAGAAAGAGATGAAAACATACTTATACATTAGACCATACTTTACTATGAATATGTGAATGAAAAAGTTTAACGTTGCTACACAATGAACAATACATATAGGACTTTGAATGGGCCCTAATAATGGCAATGTAGCAATAGAATTTAAAAAGTTATAGCCCTGCAAAGAAGGGGACTTTCTCTATAGACAAATAGAGCCGGCAACCTACGGTTGATAATGAATTTAACCCATGGCAGCCAAAGTGTTAATGGAGTGAATGAAACGCATGGGGAAAAATTAGAGTCCGGAATTTCACATTTTACTTATCAGGCATGTAACTGGAGACGATCCCAGTCATTGCCCACCATCAGAACAGCAGAGAATAAGTGTTTCCAGTACCCAGCGTTGGATCAATAAACGCGATCGATATTTGGAATGGCGATCAGGAATTGGAATAATCTTTTTGGAAAACATCTGATCTGAGGTAAGGAATCTATTTTACCAGTCTTGGGATAATCAGAGCTATTTTCACAGATATATCAACGTGTCCCGTATGTGTGTGTATGTGTGTGTGTGGGTGTGTGTGTGCGATCAGGAAATAAGAGAATCGATTTTTCAGCCCGCTTCTATAGCGTGCATAAGTACACATATACTATCGATAATCTAGCGTTTATTTGAAAACTATTCATAAATAGGCCGAAAAATGACAACGTGTTTTGTGTATTCCAGTGTATTCCAGTAAAGGGCGATTATCACAGAATCTTTATTTTTTTCTGAAACTTTCAAAAAACGAGCGTTTTTCAAAATGGTATAAAACGGAAATGAACAGATTGAAAAACAATCTGTTTCGACAATGTTGACTGCAAACAAGTCATTGATAAGCGACGGTCATATTAGACACATAGCCATAATTTAAGATATAGTTTATGCGTTCACAAATGTGAGCGTTCTGTCATTGAATAGACCGTTGGCACACAACGGGGTTCCTAGGCACAGCACTGCTGGCACGGAAAGTGTTAAATACTCACTTTGAGGCTTCCACCTGTAAAGGTTGTTTTGTGTTTATTTTCCCCCTTCTCCTAAAACGTCTGCGTAAGCAGTTTAGTGGTTATTCGTTTCACGGATAACTTTAAGAGTCCCTATTATCTGCCCGTGACCCACACACACACCCACAGCCCCCACAGTCAGCTATATGAGACCCACAGCCCTCACAGTCAGCTATATGAGACCCACAGCCCGCACAGTCAGGTATATGACTAAAATGTTAAATGTAAATGTAAAATGTTTCTTCAACGCTGCAAGCAGCACTTCTGGGGGCCAAGCAGTCGGTCCAAACAGGCCTCCGAAAGGGCCACATCCCGAATGGGCACTGCATTTTTTTTTATATTCTATTGTGCTATATTTAATTTCGTTTATATCCCATATAATTTTATTCAACCTCTTATTTACCGTTGTACAGCCCTGGCCTATATATTTTATTTCATAATTATATTATTATATTATATTAGTATTATCCGTCTGTAAATTATTATATATATTTTTTTAAATATGTTTTTGTAGATTTTTATTTTGGTTTATACTACCGGGCAGTCCGGTAGAGAGAGAGGGAGAGGAGGAAATGGGAGACAAGCACGGGAAGACATTCGGCAAAGAACGCCGGGTCCGAGAGTCGAACTCGGTCGGCCGTTTCGCGACGCAGCGTGTTACATGGTATGCTACTAGAGTGCCCCTATCTGTCTGTAAATTTAATGTCTGTCCGCTAATGTTGCACCGATAACGTCCAAAGCTAATTCCTTGTATGTGAAAGCTACTTGGCAATAAAGACCTTTCTGATTCTGATTCTGACCAGTTGGTGTTAGGGATCCAGGTAAGAATGTTGAGTTCAAGTATGGCATGGAAGAATGGAGACGGAGAGGGTGCTGCTCTTCTCGAATATGTGTTATTTTTATTATCAGAAACACTTTGAGCGATAACAATACTTTACCAGGTAAAGCAGGAAGAGCAATAAGGAAGGATACTTAGAAGAGAACTTAACAACAAAAGAGAATAAGGCGGTGAGAGATCCGACTTCTCGACCTAAAGCAAGGATAACTTTAAAACATGATAACAGGCTAGATATCCGACTTCTGCCCGTGGACGGCTGTTCCCAGTAACACTGCTGAAGAACCGACAGGGAGAGAGGGGCAAAGTATTATTATAAAGGCCTCAGTACAGCCAGCAGACCCAATCAGCACCAGTGACATAATTACAGGCAGGTGACAACAATCAAGGTAATTACTGAGACAGCACGTGACGACAATCAGATAATACAGAGACAGAGAGAGAATTCCAAGATGGCGGCTGGGCCTCCAATCCTGAATAGGGAGAGAAACCCAGACGTTACAAGTTGGCGTAAAAGGGATGCACTGAGGTAGAGACAGGGATAGAGAGAGAGAGAGAGAGAGAGAGAGAGAGAGAGAGAGAGAGAGAGAGAGAGAGAGAGAGAGAGAGAGAGAGAGAGAGAGAGAGAGAGAGAGAGAGAGAGAGAGAGAGAGAGAGAGAGAGAGAGAGAGAGAGAGAGAGAGAGAGAGAGAGAGAGAGAGAGAGAGAGAGAGAGAGAGAGAGAGAGAGAGAGGAGCTGTATGCAAGTACAAGTCGACTCATCTCCCCGTGGGAATGTAGGCTACAAAACTATCAAGAATGGCTTGACAAATTTGAACTCTTCTTTACATAAGCAATAAGGAATATGTTATCTTATCGTACGCACACACACACACACACACACACACACTGAGAGGGTCTTCTTGGTTTTGGCTCAAGAACATTCCCTGGTATGATTGTATGATTCATACAGAACATTAGCAGCACATGGCTGTGTTTAGCTTACTGAACATCATCATAAACTGTGATGATAATACAGAACATTAGCAGCACATGGCTGTGTTTATCTCACTGAAAACACATCATAAACTCTGATATTAATACAGAACATTAGCAGCACATGGCTGTGTTTAGCTGAATCATCATAAACTCTCCTATTGAAAGGCTCCTCTCAGTATCTGTAACTCAGGTAATAATCAACATGATGAGCAGGTGACATGGCCATGCCCACCTTATTGTCCCTTTAATCGGAAATAAATCACTGTTATCTAGTAAGCGCGCTTACGAGAAACCTTTGCCATCTAGGATGACAACAAAACGTTTGTCGGATCATGTACGGCTGTGAAAAAAACATTCTATGTCAGATTCAGATTCAGATTACTTCTTTACAAAACACAGGAATGTGATACAGCATATACAGTACACTAAACAGGACAAAACAGCGATACACCCTATAGCCAGGGATGTGGGAAGTCAGTCAGAGTTGGGGGTGTGGAGATAAGGCATATAATAACGCCATATGCACATGCGCATCATTCGTGATTTTCCATTCATTTGAAAGGTGAACGTTTTAGAACATTTTACACTACAACAGAAAGCAAACTTGAATACCAACATGTGGACAGTTCACACACGAAATGCAGCAGTTTTTTTTCCTAATCAGAAGACGATTTATTGTGGATTTAGATGCAGCCGGGTAGCAACAAGGCGCTTGAACTTCCGCGCAATGCGCACAGGATCGTATAACAGATGAATATACATGAATAATCATAGGCTTCTAACAGTCAGCACTAGTGACAATTTACACATTTACACATGTTTGTGACAGAATGAAGTGAACACACAGCAACGATATTAATAACCGGGAACTGGACTTTTCTCTCACACACACACGCACACTCTCTTACTAAATGATAGGCTATAATCAATCATAAAATTAAATTTATTGATTTAGCCATGCAATTGCCTCAAAAAGGCTGCATCATGGCTTCTGTTTCAACAACTACGCACAACAAAAATCGCCACGGATTGGTGCTGAAACATTTCAGTACTAAGAGACAGTGACGTCGGGCCGCCAGCCGCACATACTATTGTGACCAAGATCAAACAAGTGAGCATGCACGGCACAGGAGAGATAATAAAACATATTTGCCTACCTTAATTGAGAAGACGGTAGAACACCGAAGGTATGGGTGGTGGAAATAAACTCCCTCATGATAACATGAATGTCCAGTGAGTCCAGAACTTCACATACCGAAAGGCCAGCTCCAAAACAGTCTGTGCAGTATTTTGGTCTTTGGCAACAGCTTGTGAGAGCAGTGCATTAATCGGTGTTCGTTTTAATGCTGCCAGTTTGTTGACGGCCTCTGTGTGTTGATGGGAGTCATGGGACTTCTCATGCTCCCTAAATTTCCCCCCGTCTTTCGGCAGTTCAGTTGTTAAATCCTCGTTAGCTAGCTGCTGGTGCTGAGCTTCGCGATGTTCTCTCCTCCGGGTTAGTAGAGTAACAGGCATCTGTGTCCACCGGCAGGGACTCCGAGTCTACTGTATTTTTGTTGTTTGGCTTTGGGGTCATTTAAGAAATCATATATTCTTTTTTTAGATTTTTTTTTAGACACAAGTAGTAAGTTACCCATTACTGTTCAACCTCAACCGTGATCCTTCACGCCCAATCCACGTCATGCGATGTGTGTGCGCTCCGTTTGTGTGTCAGGTCAGATACACAGAAAATATCATAAAAAAAAGATAGAGGGTGTATTTCAACCATTTAAAAAACAACCATGTTTTAGACTGCTTACAGTAAAATCTGAACAAAAAAAATAAAAGTTTTGTATTGATTTATCAACCTTTTGGCCATGCAATTACAACTCCCTACCAACAGGTGGGGGTGCTGCAGCACCATCAGCACCCCCCCTTCCCGCGTCGCTGACCCTAGCAGCTCGCAATAGATGGGTAGGGGGTGGAGCAGGGGGACACCTGACTCATTTACTAGGTGAGCTGCTGAGGGCAAGAAACTGAGTCTGTGGCGGGTTTTCACTGTCTTGGGCAGTACTCTGGTAGAAGAAATAATCCCCTCCACCACAATTAGAGTTTTCCCAAACCATAAGCCTTGGGTAGGCAAATCCGTCCGTGAAGCTCTGAATGCGCGCACCTCAGCCTACAATGCCGGGCTCGTGACAGGCAACATGGACGAGCACAAGGCAGCGCGCTACAATTTAAGGAGAACAGTGACTGAGGCAAAGGGGCTGCAATGGAGAGTAGAGCCACTGCCGATGGAGACTCAGTGTTTAGGTTAACAGAGCATGAGGTGAGGAGGACCTTTAAGAAAGTGAATACCAGGAAGGCAGCAGGACCAGACGACATCCCCGGTGGTGTCCTAAAGGTCTGTGCCGACCAACTGGCCCCGGTATTCACTGACATATTCAACCTGTCCATAGAACAGTCTGTCATCCCCACCTGTTTGAAAAAGTCCACTATTGTCGAAGTGCGAGTGAAGGGCTACATCTGTTCATTCACATTTACATTTACATTTAGTCATTTAGCTGACGCTTTTATCCAAAGTGACTTGAAAGTTCTGTATGACAAGTCATCAGGAAGGTGATAGTTATTTTTAGTTCATTAATATCTAATATCTTACATTTAAGCTCCTCTGGTCAAATCATGATCATCGTCTCCCCCACTCTGGAATGTGCATCTGTGACCAAGCTCAGGCCATGCACCCAGAAATACTTTGACCTGATGACCTGTGTAACTTGATGACCGGTGCATGCATGACTGTATCGGGCCTCAGGCCACAGGCCAGTGAGGAGGGGCAGACTTGAACATAATATCAGATTCATCTCCAAACCAGACCATGTATGCCAATGCCTCTCGGATCATCCATTATTAACCACCTCCCTATATATGGAACTCCCAAATAGTATAAAAGCCATGGTTGTGTCATCATTCTGGAGGCTTGTAGCCCCGTGTTTCTCGTTCTCCGTGTGTTCCAGTAAATAAAAAACCACCGATTGAATTCACCTTTGTCTCCTGAATCTCTGTCCAGCTGGCTCATACATGTCAATCCAAATAACTCCAAATAACAAGTTTTTGATATCAAAGGGCACAACTCTCTCAGCTGAGTAACAATGTTCATCAAAGTGTTGAGTGCTTCAGTAGGTTAGTTTATTAGGACAAGTGCATGACAGTAAGGTTAGTTAGGGTTAGATATTTTATAAAAAAAAAAATCAGATAATCGTTGAAGAAGTGCGTCTTTAGTCGACGGCAAAAGATTGGACGGGTTTCGGCTGTCCTAACTGGGGTGGGTAGTTCAAGTCAAGTCAAGTCAAGAGTTTTAATTGTCACGGCATACAAGTATACAATGAAATGCGGGGGGTCTTACCAGCAGCGATTGTGCATAATACAATAATAATAATATAATAAGAATCCAATAGAACGACATTGTGCAATAATACAAGTAATCAAAGTAGGGCATATCGGTATATGTACATGAGTTTTTACAGAGCATGGTAGGACATGCTAGGTCCTGTGGTAGTGCAATACACTGTTAGCTACGGATGAGGCACTGGGTCTTTATGTACACTGCTATATTATACAATCTCAAGTTATACTATACTATTCTTAAAGTGACCTTTCCTTTTGTAAAGTGACCATAAGTGTGAGCGTGTACAGCATGAGTGTGTGTGTGCTCATGTTAAAGTGGCTGCTAGTGTGTGAGCGTGTGTTGTGTGTGTGCTCAAGTGTGCTTGTGTGTGGAGAGTTCAGTGTTCAAGGCTCTGATGGCCTGGGGGAAGAAGCTGAGTCTCTCTGTCCTAGTTGCTGGTGTTCGCAGGCGTTTGCCTGACCGCAGCAGCTTGAACAGGCTGTTGTTGGGGTGGTGAGCAATGTTCCCCCTAAGGTGCGCCCGTGCGCGCACGCGCACATGGCAAAACACTCCCGCGCACATCTGAAATCTGTCGCGCACAGAAGCGTTTGTGTAAAATATGCATGTAGTTAAATTGACTGGCACGTTGCACCGAATACTACGGTAACCTGTTGCGTGTGACGTTACCAAGAGAAGCCTCGCTTTCAGTGCTTTGTGGGCGTCGCTACTGCACGCTCACACAGACACACACAACAGAGCAGGAAGCGGACAGATCCGACAATGCCAACGCGAAAATGTACATTACAGATTAACTGCAGAGAAAATTCCCAATTTATCGTCCCGGTCGAGACTAATTGGAAGCAGAGTTCAACGCGTGCAAAGCTTGACCATAATTCTGTGTCTAATAAAAGTGGTGGCGATCTCAAAGCTCACATGGACACAGAAAAACATTACAAACAAAGCAGTGCAAGGCGAGAGTTTGATGGCAAAGTTGACCGAATTGATTGAAGTATGCAGCTATACAGAGGGAGAAAGAAAATAATTGAAAACTATTTTGATGCCTCAAAATGATGTTTTGGTTTGATAAGATGCTTGTTATGATACAATCATTCTAAGGATTATGTGTGTAATAAATTAGTTTAGTACACTAATTGCAACAAATCTGAAACTGCATAGTGCACTTTTAAATTAGTATCTTTGTGAGGTTACTGTTTTATAATTTACATTACATTGAAAAGATACAAAGATATATTTTTTAAGCTGGATTTTCTAATACAGAAGAGGTATTATTTAGAACATTACTTCATATTTTTCTTGTTGTTTATTTTGTCCAGTAAGACTTGAAAATATATATTATTTTGTCATAGGTTGATTTAGTTATTTTCTTGAGATTTGTCAGATAGATTACTTTAGGCATAATACAGCATGTTGAGTAACTTTGGTTATAGAGAGATATTATTTTGTTATATAAAATAATATAAACAATAATTTTATATCCATACAGAGAAGGCATACTTTAAATATATTATAATGATAAGGCATCTTTGAGTAAACTTTCAGTATCATTAAGTATCTTGAGGCTGAAGGCAGTGTCCTCTTTAAAAAAAAATCACAATATGGTCACCCTTGAAGTCGCATTATAATTCACTTAATAAAATAATGACGAGTCAGCCTCCTAAAAAGACAAAAGTTAGTGACGCGACTCACACCGCTGCCGCCAAAGTAAGGACTTTGCTCTGTATTGTCAATCAATGGTCAAATAAATATTTGATTAAGGAATGAAATATGCCTTTTTGTATTATTTCTCGGTGTATCAGCAAAATGTATATATTTTTATGTTAGACATTGAGGGAAATTAAGATTCTCAGATCTTTTACAAACCGCCGCTTATCAACTAACCGGTTAATCGGCAGGTGAGGTATGTTGCTCAGTAGTTGCTGATGTCTGCTCAGGAGGTTTGAGTGTTTGCTCAGACCGAAAAAAAATTAGAGGGAACATTGGTGGTGAGGGTATTTCATTATTCTGCAGGCTCTGGATTTGCACCTCTTGTTATATAGGACCTGCAGGGGTGGTAGTGCAATACCCATGGTACGCTCGGCTGACCGTACCACTCTGTAGGGCCTTCTTGTCCTGTGCCGTGCTGTTTCCATACCTGGCAGTGATGTTTCCAGTCAAGATGCTCTCTACAGCTCCGGAGTAGAAGGACTGGAGTATCTTCCCAGATACTCTGAACTTCCTTAACTGTCTCAGGTGGTAGAGGCGCTGCTTCGCCTTTTTTACAACTGAGTCTATGTGTGTTGTCCATGTCAGATCCTCTGGGGAGCCAGTGCAGGTCCCTAAGAAGTTGGGTGACATGGGCCGACTTCGGTAGGTTTGAGATCAGGCGGGCCGCTGCGTTCTGGATGAGTTGAAGAGGCTTGGTGGCAGTGGCCGGGAGGCCAGCAAGCAGTGCATTGCAGTAGTCGAGGCCGGAGATGACTGTTGATTGGACAAGGAGTTGGGTGGCTTCTTTTGTCAGGAAGGGGCGGATCCTTCTGATGTTGCTCAGGAGGAATCTGCACGTTCTGGTTGTCGCTGCAATGTGAGTGGAGAAGTTCAACTGGTCGTCGAGGACAACACCAAGGTTCTTGGCGGTCGGGGACACGGTCACAGCTGCATTCTTGACTGTGATGGAAAAGTCGGTCAGGGGGGAGGATTTGGCCGGCAGGTGGAGCAATTCTGTTTTGCTTAGGTTCAGTTTGAGGTGGTTGGTCGTCATCCAGGCGGAGATGTCGGACAGACAGGCCGATATTCATCGCTCCCCAACACCCTGGATCCCCTGCAATTTGCATATCGCCCCAACAGGTCCATGGAGGACGTTATAGCCCATGTGCTGCACACGGCCACATCACACCTGTACAAGAGGCAGGGGAACTATGTGAGAATGCTATTTATTGACTACAGCTCAGCATTTAATACCATAGTCCCCTCTAAGCTAGTCGTCAAGCTCAGAGACCTGGGCTTGAACTACAACCTCTGCCAGTGGGTCTTGGACTTCCTGATAGGAAGACCCGAAGTGGTGAGAGCAGGTAACTGCACCTCCTCATCCATCACTCTCAACACAGGTGCCCCCCAGGGCTGTATTCTGAGCCCCCTCCTCTACTCTCTTTACACACATGGCTGTGTGGCAAAGCACAACAGCAACACAATCATCAAGGTTGCTGACGACACTGTTGGGCCTCTGCAAACAACGAGAGGGACTACCTGGGAGAGGTAGAGAACCTGGCGCTGTGGTGACGGGAGAACAGCCTCTCCCTGAACGTCAGCTAAACTAAAGAGATGATTGTGGATTTTAGGAGGTCGGGAGCTAGGGACTACATCCCCCTCAGCATCTATGGGGCACTGGTCGAGAGAGTGAACAGTTTCAAGTACCTCGGAGTCCACATATCCGACGACTTGAGAGTGTAGTAAAGAAGGCACGGCAGTGCCTCTACTTCCTTAGGCACATACTTACTTACTTAGGCCTACAATTTAAGGAGAGACATAACACTAAACCAGACAAGGGAATACAGCAGGCAATAGGTACACAGGAAGGGACAAGATGATGGGGAGTACACTAAGGAATAATGACAAACTGACAAGACACAAGTGAATAACAAGCAGAGACAGTAGATCCGGGAATTCTCCAGCAGGTGGGGGTAGAGGAGCAGGGATATGTCTCTGAATATGAGGGGGGAAGTGAGCAGGTCCAGGTGGATTGTAACAACACCACGTTAACCTCACCTGTTATCTGGTCACATGCCACTTTGTTTTGGGTGTAGGTCAGTAGGTGGTCTGTAGTGATGCTGTAGATGTCCAGTAGAGCCTCCTGGTGATGAGTCCTTCTGTTGCTGTAAAACGGGCGACGCGACGTGCTAAGCTAAAATGCTAGTTCAATACACTTTAGCTAAGCTAGTAGCTGAGTTGGCTAACCTAACTCTCCGACTGTACTTTCTAATACACAGAGCTTAGCATTCGTCTTCACATCTGCCGAACGTCCTCTTCTTCTTGGTGTGGACTATACGCTATACTTGATATTAATAAACTTACGGCACGCAGCATTATTTATTCTGCTCCGGTGCACATTTGGTATGTTCACATTTTCAAAATAGGGATCTCACGGCACCCACGTCCGCTCGCTCTCGTGGTTTTCTCCGAAGGGCCCCGCACGTGTGGCTTCCTCATTGATACGCATCCTCTCCGCATGCCCCTACAGAACCACCAGACTGACGCCAACCAGCTCCCCCTAGTGTTAGTCCTCCAACGATGCTTTGACTGGCACAAAATGGACGGATCATTGAAACAGTCATAATGAACATAGTCAGACACATTCAAGTGTCTACATTTAGGCGGGTGAAGAATATGCGGGGAAAACAGAGCATTTGGGGCTCTCGGGTTGGGAAGTGTATGAATATAGCGTTTACCAGTAAAGTAGCACAGTTGTGTGGATATTGTTGTGCCGCCCTAGTGCGAAGGTTTACCAATAACGTAACATTGTTATGCGTTGTGCTACTGTTGTGCCGCCTTTAACTCATTGAATGCCCTAAACGAGTATACTAGTTTATGTTGCCCATGCGTTAACTGCCAAAAACAAGTATACTCGTTTAAATTTGATATGTATTTTATTTTATTTTTTTATAATTTTTTAAACAAACACATAAACAAACATGACAACATAAAATTAGATATACAAGCATTAATTAACAGTGCACATCCAATGAAATCACCATTTAGATAAATGTCTTATACAAGATATACACCTAATACCTGCTATCTAATACCCTACACACATATGCTCTCGCTTGCCACCCCCCCCCCCCCCCCCGGACCCCCCATTGGATAATCCATCCATTATCATTCGCTCCTAACCAGGCACTACCATTATATGCTAGCTTTTATTCTCTCCACCACTTATTTATTTTTATTTTTTTTGGATCTTTTTCCCCCTCCATTTTCCTCCGATTTTCTCCCATCCCAATGTTAGTCGTATGCCAATTCGCAATCCCTTCCTGGTCGCTGCGCACTTACCCCCCACAGTCAGATCATCTGGGAGAGTGGAGGCTACCACGTGCTTCCTCCGACACACGTCCAGCCAATCACCGCTTCTTTTCACCTGGCAGCGCGGATTCTCATTGAGAGGGCGTAGCGTGTGGGAGGATCACACTATCCCCCTCAGGTCCTATCCGCGCTTAGCAGGCGCCCCGACCGAACTGTAGGAGTCGCTGTTTACAACAACCCGGACCCACCCCGCCAGCTTCTCCCACCCTCTAATACAGCCAATTGTATTAGTGTGAACGGCCAGCCAAGCTGGTGACAACCCCGGAGCTGTGAGCTGGATTCGAACGAATCCAGCTCACAGCTCCGGGGTTGGTGACGAACGCAATCTCCGCTCGGCCACCTAACCGCCCTTCTCTCCACCACTTCTAACCACATTGTCATTTTGGATTCATTGAGACCCAAAATTCTTGCTGTAGATATTTATAGATAAATCACTTCGAGATATGTAAGAATCCAGACCTTCCGGCAAATTTTTTCCGGTTGAAACCATCGTGATGCTATCAGCTTTTTAGCCGCTGTGATACCAGATAAAACCAATCTCTTTAGCTGTATAGGTATTGTAACTGAGGGGTACAATTCCCTGACTGTATTGAGAGTATGGTATATTAAACCACTACTTAGTTATGTACTTTAATTACTGGCCATACAGTACATGAATATATATGGTGAACACCCACACAAGAATACGGCAATGACACATAAAGTTCTATTTAGAGGGTATTTATTATTATCAGAGCAAGCAACGTTAGGTTACAGATTGAGAATTATGGTTGCGCTTGTAAGGCGAAGAACACACGTAAAGTAGGTCAAGAGCGTAAGTCAATGAGAATAGTAAGATGGGTCTAAACTGATGCCACCTGTAGCATAGCAATTACATAAGGCACACTAGTACCAGCTGGAGATACTGGGGGGTTCCCTCCGGGTGTAAGGCCGGCAGGGTAGAGGAATGTTCGGGTGCAAAGTCTGGGTCAACGAGGAATAACGAGGTTCCAGATACAGGAACCAGTGCAGTACTCCCTTGATCGGTAGACAAAGCAACAGCTATAATCCAGTATGCTCGACAGCATGGATGAAAGCTAGCCAGCCTCCTCCTAGAGGCGGGCTCGAGGGATGCTCCTCACGGGGGTAGATCCCACACGATAGTGGGGTAGACGGTTCTCTGCTCCAGCAGTCACGGTACCAAAGCAATATAATCCAACCAGAAAATGGTTCTGCATTCGCCGGTGTAGATTCTCCTGTGCACTATCCTTCACATTAAACTAGGTTGAACTTGACGTTACTTCACTAAACTATGACACTTTTACTATCCTATTCGCACATGTTCTAAGTGCTCTATTTAGACGCAAGGTTGCTCACTTCACTTGGTCGTTGACTCGTGGTGAAGGCTTTACTAGTAATGAACGAACTGCTGCTGTTTCCACCTGCGCCGTATTTATACGTAAGGTGAATTATCTAGTGCCAACCTCAGTTCTGTCTCGTATTACTGCGCAAACCTGGACATGTTGAGACATGCCTTGGCGTTGCCTTTGAACTTGCCGTTGGGGGTATGGTCGTTGGCGCCTAGGGGTCGCTGTCCAATAGGAGAGCGAATATTATGGTCTGGTTTGTACGCAGGTAAAGGGATATTCTGTGTATATATACAAAGAATATACAAGGGATATCAAACGATATACAAATATTATACAAGGGATCTCAAGCAATAAATATATATATTCGGTTTAATCTGACCCTTTGTAACAGGTATACTGCACACTCAAAAACATCATTCAGCAGTAATACAGAGGGGTGTAAAGGTATATTCAGAGTTAAGAGATTTGATAATTGCTCGGTCATTTCTTTCCAGAATATCTTAACTGGTGGGCAGTCCCAGTACATGTGCATAAATGTCCCCTCGTCCCCATTTGTACATAAGGAGCATTTGGAGTCTTGTTTAAGACCCATGAATGAATGAATGAATGAATGAATGAATGAATGAATGAATGAATGAATGAAAACTTTATTTAACAGATTGCAGAATGGGTACAATACAGTACGGCTCAATACATACAATTGTTAAGGGGATGCAGACCTGAGAAAGACGTTTGTCTTGTTTCCATCAGGGTCCCCCATTTTCAATTCATATAGACATATATGACATACATGACATACAGATAGTCAGTACTGCTACATCTATACATTTATGACATACCAGATTTGCAAATACAGTACTGTTTGTGATACAGAAGGAGTCAAGAAAAGGGAGTATATACATTTGACGTAGAAACTGTACATTGGAGGAGGTTGGGTGGGGGGGGGTTGGGTACATTGGGATATTGACAACCATACTGGGTAATTTACATTGGAGGTGGTTGGGGGGGGGGGGGGGGGGCGGGGGGCACACTGTATAAACAAGTAACACTGTACATTGAGGGGGGGGGGGAGGAGACACTGTACAAACAAACACTGTTCTGCACTTATTTATTATGTTTATTCCTAATTGTGAAAAAAAATAATCAATGCACTGTAATGTCGAATCACGTTCCATTTGTACCTGTACAATATGGTGAATAAAGTAATCTGAACCAATAATCACAAAATATATGGCCTATTACTTTTTTTTTACAGCAGTCAAAAATGTGTGTAACTTGCAATCAATCTGATACTTAAATATCCATTTCAATCGTAAATATTTGTATCATCTCAAAAGGGGTTAAATGGTAAAAGGCTAAAGTTTGAGTTTAGGTGAGTGAGTACATCCTCCACTACACTGCAGGTGTGCTTCACAAGGTTCGACAGTAAATCCCTCAATGATGAGATTATGTTGATCTGAAACTTGGTCCATGGGGCTTGAATAAACATTAAACCACTGAAAGTGCAGCTACAACACACACGTGGATTTGAACGAATTAGACGAGGGGAACTACTACCCAGCAATATGCTTATTTATTCTATAACAGACACGAGGGGGCTATAACTTGACTTAATGCCAAATCTGAGATCGCATGTGGAACCGAACACGGGTTCTAACATGTCTTATAGGAGTCAAGTATGTCCTATGAATATAGTTAAGATTGATTTGTTGATGGTCCGGGTTCCTTGATGCAAGTCGAACATTTGCCCAGGCTTCTTGCCAATCAAAATCTATTTCCAGGTCTGGTATATCCCTCCTCCAGACTGAGTCTAGGTGGAGGATTTCATACGAGGACGTTAGTAATTGATGATAAAAATCTGATACAAAACCTCTCGATGTCTCTCTTTCATAGAAGAATTTGTGGTATCTGTGGTGTACAATTGGTATCCTTAATGGAACACTGTGAGCCTTCAAACATAACAATAACTGTGCGTAAAAATAATATGTGGAACCGGTGAGATTACATTTTTTGTGTATTTCCTCACAACTACAAAAACCCTGTTTGTTGTAAACATCTCCTAATGTGTGTATGCCCTGCTTTTCCCATCTAGGGAATCTTATAGGTCGTTTTCCAATCAGGAGTGCATTGTTATTGAATAAGGGAGTATGATTATGCCATTTATGTGGGTTAGAATAATTTTTTTGTGTTTCACGCCATATCCGGATCGCATGAGTAATAATGGGGCCAAATTTCAGTTTGCATTGCTTAATTGATAATTTGGTGTATACTATGTCCTGCAGTCTATGTGGTGCTACTATATTTACTTAAAAATTTCTCCAGGATACTGATGCTTGGGTATCAAACCAGGTTGTCAGTGGTCTTAAAGTGTACGCCTTAAAATAGTGGAAAAAATCTGGAAATGCCATACTTCCGTCGGCTTTGTTTCTCTGTGCGGTGGATCTTTTTATATGTGGTGGTTTCGTTTGGCTTATGGTAGGGAATACTTCAACTCCCAAACATCTAAAGTGTTTAACCATTGGTATTTCTTCTGGAAGGAGTATATTTTTCGCAGGGGCGTTAAGTGGAAGGAAAGCCGACTTTGGCCAATTTATCATAAATCCCGATAGGTCGCCAAAGTCATCAATCAACTTGAGAAGATGAGGCATTGCAGTGTTAGGGTTTTGCATGAACAGTATTACGTCGTCCGCATATAAACTAATTTTGTGTTGTGTGCCCTTGATTACGATTGGTTCTATGACTTGGGATTGTCTTATATATTGTGCTAAAGGTTCTAATGATAAATCGAATAGTCCGGGACTAAGAGGGCAACCCTGTCTAGAAGAGCGTGATACCGGAAAGATTTCGGAGGTGATTATACCTGTTGTAATCATGGCCGATGGGTCTTTGTATAATACTTTAATCATATCAATGAATCCTTTTCCTAACCCCATCCTTTCTAATACTGCCCATAGATACGACCATTCCAACCTATCAAAAGCTTTCATTGCATCCAGGGACAGCATCGCCTTAGGTGTGGTGTCGTCCTTGCTGGCATCTAGTATGTGTAGTAATCGTCTTATGTTATCAGTGATCAAGCGGCCTCTTATGAAGCCAGTTTGATCCGGATGAACTAAAGACGTCATATGCTTTTGAAGTCTGATGGCTAATACCTTAGAGTACAGTTTGATATCGGTTCCGAGGAGGCTTAAGGGTCTATAACTACCACACTCGGTGGGGTCTTTGTCTTTTTTAAGGAGGACTGTTATGAGTGCAATATTGTCGTTCTTATGGAAGTTCCCCTCCTTGACTGAGTATAAAATCATATTAAGTAATAGGGGTCCAATTATGTCCCAACATGAGAGGTACATTTCTGGTGGGATACCGTCTCTTCCAGGAGCCCTACCACTTTGCATTTCGGATATGGCCTTCCTGAGTTCCTCTAGTGTGATAGGTGTTTCTAACTGTTTAGCGTCATCCTCTGAAAGTTTGGGGAGGTTAATTTGATTAAGATGTGTGTCCATTTTGTTTTGATCTGTTGTATACTCATCTGGTTATTTAGTATAACATATAATAATGAGGAGACACGAGACAAGGGTAAATTCCAGTTGACAGCTCTTTAGTGGAAAACTCAACCCAGGTGATTACAATGACGGCCGTACTTATTAGCAGGGGGCGTGACGGTATCTAATAAGGGGCAAACTTAGAATGTCAATACACAACATATCCCTCCCCCTTAACTTTAAAGGTTCCCCTAAAAAGTAAGTACTTAAACATTAACAAAAAAACACTAAGTGTCACTGTGGTTGGGTATTTCTCATTCTATAATTAACTTAACAAAATCGTTTTTAAACTTAAACTTTCATTGGCTAGTAACCTTTGCCTGAACTAGGGAAAGAGGGTAGACTACCTCAATTCCCAGACTGAACCATGGGGATTATTCTGCCCCAATTGTAAGGGTTAGTCTATCAGGAGGGCGTCTGACTCTACTGGGGTAACGACCTGTAGGCAAGTCAGTTTCATTGTCTTTTGAGGAGGACTGTAGGAGTCCGGGTCTGGGAGAAGTGATGGCTGGGATAGGCCTAGGTGTGCCTGGGATAGGGGCCACTCTTGCAGGTTGTGTCTGGTGCTCTTCTGGTGATGAATGCTGCTCCTGGTAGGTCTCCTGCTCTGGAACAAAGGATGGCGGCTGAGGTGAGTCATCATGGAAACCAGCCGTGTGGAGCAGTTGATCGATGTGTCTTCTCCAGATGAGATTATCCCTGGTTTCTACTGTATATGACACAGGACCTGTTTTTGCAACAACTGTTGCAGGCATCCATTTGACCCCTTTGGTATAGTTCCGGGCGAGAACCCGGTCTCCAGCTGTGAAGCTCCGAAACTTTGCTTTCGCTCGCCTCTCCACTTAAGCTCTCTGTTGCATATGCACAATCTCCCTCGTCTTTTGGGGTCTCAGGAGGTCAAGTCGAGTGCGAAGTTGTCTCTTGAGCATTGCCGAGGCAGGCAAGACCTTTGTCGTAGCATGAGGTGTGTTTCGGTATGACAGCAGGAAAGCACTGAGGCGCCTGTTGATGGACTGTGTACCTTGAGAGGACTTGAGAGCTTGCTTCATGGTCTGTACAAACCTTTCAGCGAGCCCATTGGTAGCAGGGTGATAGGGTGCAGACTTGATGTGCTGAATACCATTCTCCTCCAGGAATGTCTTGAACTCTTCAGACACTAGTTGTGGGCCGTTATCACTAACCAGCTGTTGTGGTAGACCAAAGCGGCTGAAGATAGACCTTAGCTCTTCGATGGTCCTCATAGAGAGGTGCCCGTCATGACGACAACCTCAGGCCATTTGCTATGAGCGTCGACTACGATTAAGAACATGTGGTTCTCCAATGGTCCAGCAAAGTCTATGTGGACTCTTTGCCATGGTTCTTCAGGCCAGTCCCACAGATGTAATGGAGCCAGCTGTGGGAGGTTTCTCACTCTCTGGCAGGCAGAACATGACTTTGCTTTCTCCTCTATAGCTGCATCCAGGCCTGGCCACCAGAAATAGCTGCGTGCAATTTCCTTCATACGCACGACCCCACAGTGTCCAGAGTGGAGCTCGTCAAGCACTTTCCCTCTCAGTGGTGGGGGAATAATGACACAATAGCCCCACAATAGGCATCCAGACTGGACCGACAACTCGTTTCGTCTCACCAGGTAAGGCTTTAAGCTTGGTGTCATCGCCCCTCCCCTTCCACGAGTGACGATGTCCATAACCTCAGACATGACCGGGTCCGTGTGTGTGTGCTTCTTCACATGAGTTTAGGTCACTGGAGCAGCGGTCACTTCCTTGAAGTAGAAGATCTCCGCTTGTGGTGTCCGATTATGTGTGACAGGCAACGGGAGCCTCGAGAGCCCGTCAGCATTCCCGTGCTGATCCGACTTCCTATACCTAATGTCATACCGGTGGGCAGACAGCAACAAAGCCCATCGCTGAATACGACTGGCCGCAAGCGATGGAATGCCTGTATGAGGACCGAAGATAGAGGTGAGAGGTCGATGGTCTGTCAGTAGCGTGAATTTCCTGCCGTAGAGATATTGATGAAATTTCTTTATTCCAAACACTATAGACAGTGCTTCACGCTCAATCTGCGCATAATTGCCTTCCGCTTTGCTCAGCGTCCGTGATGCAAAGGCGATAGGTCTCTCTTCCCCTGATGGCATGATGTGTGATACTACTGCACCCACACCATAAGGTGAGGCGTCACACGCCAGCTGAAGTGACAAGGCGGGTCAAAGTGGGTGAGGGCTTCAGACTGAGAGAGGGCTGTCTTTGCTCCTTTGAAAGCTGCCTCACATTTGTCTGTCCAATTCCATGTTTGGGCTTTGTGTAGCAGCTCATGGAGCGGTTTCAGCCTATTGGCAAGGTCAGGCACAAACTTTGCATAGTATGTCAGCAGGCCAAGGAATGATCTCAACTGACTCACATTCGTCGGAGATGGAGCCTCCACAATAGCCTTCACCTTTGACGGTGCTTTGTGGAGTCCAGTGCTGTCAATCACGTGCCCCAGGTACTCGACAGAAGGTTGGAAAAACTCGCATTTGTCTTCCCGGACTCTAAGACCATATTCCTCCAGTCTTTGTAGTGTGGCCCCCAGGTTCCTTAAGTGCGACTGCTCATCCGGTCCTGTGATAAGCAGGTCATCCAGGTAACACTGGACCCCTCGTAGCCCACTTAGGATCTGGTCCATTGCTCTTTGGAAAAGTGCCGGAGCAGAAGTAATCCCAAAAGGAAGCCTCTGGTACCTGAATAGCCCCTTGTGTGTCACTATGGTCAACAGTTCCTGTGACTCTGGATCTACATGCATCTGGAGATATGCCTGACACAAGTCTATTTTACTAAACTTCTGTCCCCCAGCTAAACCTGAAAAGAGTTCATCAATGAGGGGTAGTGGATACTGTTCTGCAATCAAGACAGGGTTCACAGTGACTTTAAAATCACCACAGAGTCTTAGACCCCCATCCTTCTTCATGACTGGAACAATCGGCGTGGCCCATTCACTGGTGCTCACTGGCGCCAACACCCCACTCTCCACCAATCTGTCTAGTTCTGCATCTACCCTGGGTTTGATGGCATACGGAACAGGTCTAGCCTTTAAACACCTCGGTGTGCTTCCTGGTTTGACTGTCAGCTTAACAGTAATGTCCTTCATGCTACCAAGGTCTCCACCAAAAACATTGGAGTGCTTCTTCAAAATCTCCTGTAGGGGGCCTGTGTCTCCATCCTTAACCATGAACACTTCTTGCCAGTTCAGTCTGAGTTTCTCAAGCCATCGCCGTCCTAGCAGAGCTGGACGGTTTCCACGAATGATGTACAGTGGAAGAGTCTTCTTCTGCTTGTTGTGTTCCACTGTCACATTCACAACTCCTAACACTGGAACAGCCTCTCCAGTGTAGGTCCTTAACTTCAATTTGCTCACTCGAAGAGTCAGGTGCTGCAGCTTCTCCCTGAAAACAGCCTCTGATACCATGGACACACGTGTGCCGGTGTCCACTTGCATCCGCACTGCTTTATTGTCCAACAGTGGTGTGACCCAGTATCCATCATCACTGTCCAGCACAGATAACACATGTACAGTATCATCATCATCATCAGACTCACAGTCACTCTGCTCGTCCTGTTCGTGCTCCATCTTATTCACACGTTTCTTCTTGTTTCTGTAGAAACCACCTTTCTTCATCTCAGTGTGCTGTTTGTATGTCTGGGTCTTTCTATTACCACAAGCACGTTCTGGCCTTTTATACCACAGTTTCTGCAGTCTACGTCTTTACACCAACACTCTGATGGCTGATGCCCCATTCTCCCACAGCGATAGCATGGCTTGCCAGCTGTTGTCTTCTTGTCCTCAAAAGAAAAGAAAAGGTCGTTTCTGATTTATACAAGTTGGAGTAGAACTCTTTGAATGTCGCGTTTATTTTTTTAGTGTCTGTTACAAGTCCTTGTTGTGCTTTAATGGTAGTTATATCTGCAAATTTTGCGTTAACTCTTAATCGCATAGCTAGTAGGTGACTTGGTTTAGAACCTTGAGAGTAATGCTGTTGTCTTGTGCTACGTATTTGTACTTCAGATTGTTGTTTATAAATGGCGTTAATCTCTTTTTTTAGTACATTAACTTGATTTTCCAGTCGAACCGAGTCGTTGTATTGTAAAGAAGTAAATAACGTAGAATAAAGCGTTTCCAGTTCCGCCAGTTTTGAGCATCGATTCTTGCGTATTTGAGGAAAAGCTATCAGTGAAATCCTTGATCATTCCCTTTACCGACATCCATAATATTCTAGGGTCCGGCACCGATTTCACATTCTCTAGTAGGAATACTGAAAGAGCTTCTTTGAGTTGTGTAATGAATTCCTTGTTATTCAGCAGTATCGTGTTAAATCGCCATCTTGGGGCTCGGGATGACAGTATACCAAATGAACCTTTTAGGAGTAAATAACAGTGATCTGATAATGCATTGGGTACCATCTCCACGTCATAGTTATCAAATAGTCTCGGGGTTGCAAAAACATAATCTATTCTGGAAAGTGTTTTATGTCTTGCTGATCGACAAGAGTACTTCCGGGTATACACCTGTATTCTTCGACCAATCCTTTAACGCATTAGATGAATTTTTTTGTTCGTTGGAAAAGGTGGGATAAGATTTATCCAACCCAGGATCCCAAATGGCATTAAAATCTGCACCAATTATAAATGAGTATTCTGGAAGGTCTAACATTGTTCTGGTAAGTGTAGTGTAGAAATTAGCTTCATATAGATTTGGGGCATATACCGCTACCAACGCTATTTTCCTATTCTTGTGTATAATCTTAGCTATGGTTATCCGACCATCTGCATCAGACCATACTCCCTTCAATTCAATATTCAACTTCCGTTTCACGACTATAGCAACTCCACGGGTTCTCGTTCCAAAGGAAGAGTGACTAATGTTATGGTATATGTTGTCCGCTAACGTAGCTTTGTCTCCCACTAAAATGTGCGTTTCGCTTAAAAGAGCCACATCGACCTGTTTGTTTTTCATCAATGTGAGCACGCTTTTGCGTTTATGTTGATTATTTATTCCCCCAGTGTTCCAGATCATTATATTCAAACTAGCCATAATCTATACATATTGTTTTGTAGTTGTTGGTAATACTTCTGGAGTGCGAATTCACAATGGATTTACATCCCACTATTGAGGTCCCGTTGAGAGCAGAGCATAAAAACATACATATATACAAATAAACCCCTGATCCCCCCTCCCTTACAGAGCCGTACAAGGTACCTATTTGATACCTCCTTCGCGTACAACTTCTTCCTATCCTGCACCTCCGGTCAGCCCAGAATGAGCAATTTATCCTAAGCTTTCCTATGTATACCATAGAATCTATACTTTTAATTCTAATTTAATAGAATGTCACCTGTGGCCAAGCCACTCTCCCATTAATGTAATTAAACAAAATGAAAAATATACCTCAATTAGTATACTCATTTAAACCTATTTTTTTTAAACCTTCTACTAACATGTATTGTTAGAACATTTCAGAATAAAGAAAGAAATAATGATGTTTAGAATTAGATATCGAAACCCATAAAATCAGGGAATAACTACTTACATTTTTTTTTAAATAACTTTGCATGTTTACACATCTAAATGACAAGGAGATTTTTAAATACTTGTATGCAGATCATCCCCCGTCATGAGTGATCATTAATCTGTTATGGTGGTCGTTGTTCTTCACATCTATTTCATGACCAAGTCTCATATCGTTGTTATTTTCCGGGGCCATCATTGAAAAAGGCATTGTATTCCAGAATGCTGTCAGCCGCTCACATGACTTGCAGATTGTTGTTATAATGTTCCAGTACATTCCTTGTGTCATAGAACAATAACAATCCAGTGTATTCCAGTATATTCCATTATGACTCATAGCCTCAAGTAAAAAAAGAGAATAGAAAATTCTAGAATGTTCCAAAATAGTCGGTATCAAATCATGACCTGCATATTACCATGAATCTATATATATAGTGTTTAGCGTTTTATATTAAATTACTTATCCCTCAATGTTGTCAAAAGCTTGTATGATGCCGTTTTTGATGTCCATGCAATTGTAAAGTTATCCATGAAAGATGAATCTTGTCATCCACTTTTTATATTCTTCATGTAATCTTCTGCCGCCTCAAGCGAACGTAGCACGAATCTCTTTCCATCTCCCTCCACAATGGAAAGAATAGCTGGATACCGTAAGACGGGGTGGAGACCTTTCTCATATAGCCGATGTACTACATCCTTGTAGCGGGCCCGTAGAGTTATGGCTTCCTTGCACATGTCCTCATAGAACCACACTTTTTTCCCTTTGTATATCAGTTTTCCCCATTTCTTGCGTGATTCCCTGATAATCGTGTCTCTTGTTACAGTTTCCCGTAGACTAGCAATGATCACTCTTTCCTTGTTGTTGTTGTAGTTTACGGTGCCAATTCTGTAGCGTTTGTCCACTATCGGACTATAGAATTTCGACTAGCACTGCAGCAAACTTGGCATCTGTGCAATTGACTGATTCATCCAAACCCACTATACGGAGGTTAAATCTGCGGGCGTGACATTCGATTTCGAGCAGTCTGACCGAGTTTTCCTCTTTGTTGTCATGGATCATCTACCAAAGCTGTTTGTCTCCCAGTTGCATCTCCTTCGATACTTCGGCGATAGTCTCAAATAGTTCCTTATTCTTCTCCTCTTGTTTCAGTGAGTATTCGTTCACAGTATTTGCAACTGCCGTTATGCGATCGGATTGTACTACAATCTGTGCGTTGATGTCTTCAAGTTTAGCCTCTATAGCTAACTTAAATGCGATAGCATTAGCTTCGGCTCTCTCAACCGCTCTAGCTATATTACCAGCCTTGGCATCAACTTTATCAACCTTGTCGGTTAAGATCTTTATCAGAGCTGTCACCGTTTTGAAATCGGGTGAAGTATTCTCCATGTCTGTCTCGGATGAGGTCGTAGGAATGTTGGAATCCATGAGATTGTCGAGCTTTTTATTCTCAATAGTGTCTGCTTTCTCCTTCACAGTAGAGCGCGTCACCGCAACGTCTACCGTTGGAATGTCTGCTTCACGGCTCTTTGTATTATCTTTCTTTGCTGGCATGCTGATTTGTCCTGTTGATATAGTTAGTTGAAGGTCTTAGTTAATCGTTGAGGTTTAAACACATTAGTGTCGTATAAAGTAGGTTTTTAAGCTAAATTAACAAAAACTGGAGTGGAGCTTGTGACAATGCGACCGTCACATACTGTCGTCAAACCGGAAGTCCTCGTTTTAATTTTATATATATTTTTTGTATTATTATTATACTAAACAGTCAGCCAGACATTGTTGTGTGATTCTGGTAACTCTGAGTGAATTATAATTGAAATGATGATCGAATTCCGATAGGTGGCAGTCTCTAATTAACTCAATCAGCGCCAGGGGTCGGGGCGCCAGGGGGCGCTAGAACGCCATCGATTTAATCAATGAAGAGACTGCGACATTTGCGAGTGCTTAAAATATATCTTATTATAGCTATGGGTCTAATACACCGGTCGATTGTCAGTGAATTGCTTCCAGTCAACATGCACAAAACAAATTGTTTTTTCATCCATACATTTCCGTTTTATACCGTTTTGAATATGAGTATAGTTTGTGATTCTTAGTAATCCCAAGAAAAGACGCGATAATAGCGTTTTAGTGGAATACACTTATCACGTTGTCATTTTTCGCCTGATTATCGAATCTTCCTGAAATCAACGCTTTATCGTTATTATCTTTCCTCGTGCATACATGAAATGGCCCTCATAGCGGGGCGCTCGACCCCCCCCCCCCCCCCCCCCCCCCCACCGCAGCCAACGGTAAACAGCCACACACAGCACACACAGACGTAGCTTCGATCGCGGTAGAAAGAAAGAAATATCAGATCAACGCAAGATTGAGTCCTTACCTGGTCTCTGATGTAATGGGAAAAAAATTATCCAATTATAATACTAATAATAATAATTAATTTATTTTGTATAGCGCTTTTCAATGACCCATAGTCGCTGACAATAAGCAGCGACCCCATATAGAATATGTGAGGGCTAAGATGGCAAAGAGCATCTCAATTATTAGTAAGGTGAGACATGTACTCAATCCCAACTGATTGCACACTCTGTACTGTGCAATGATCTTGCCTTACCTGCATTACTGCACAGAGGTATGGGGTAACACATACAAAACAACCATAAATACATTTACTATCCTACCAAAAAGAGCAATAAGAGTAATAAACAATGCAGGATATCGGGACCACACACACAAACTGTTTCTACAATCACACATTTTGAAGTTCATTGATATGGTAAACTTCAAAACTCTGCAAGTTATGTACAAAGCAAGAAATAATCAATTACCGGTAAATGTAAGAAGCAAATTTCTGGATAAAGAGGGGGGATACAACCTCAGAGGACCATTGAACTTCAAAAAACCTGTGATGAAAACCAACCTGAAAATAATGTGTATCTCCTCTTATGGAGCCACCCTGTGGAATGGGCTAGAGAATGAACTAAAATATTGCGAAAACATAATCAATTCAAATCTAGACTAAATTTTTTTATTTTTGTATATTATATTGAACTATATTTGCAGTATATGCTATTATATTATGGTACTATATTGTATATGTACTAGGGGCATTCTACCGAATTGGTTCAAAGTGCAGTCCCACAACAAGAAAAACGATTTAACAAAACAATTAAGTATTCAGACAGATATTTACTAAGAATATGTTACTTATGATCTATTTTAACCCAAGGCATTAAGTTATATTGTGATGAGCTAAATATATAAAAAAATCATCATTTATAGGGTACTTTATATTAGGGAGTAGCTGTCCCCAACCCTGATATGTAAATTTCAATGTATGTAAATAACACTTAAATTTTTTTTAGATTTAGTTCAATGGTGTAATTTCAAAGATCTTCATGATTAAGTTTAAACAGAAGTTGAACGATTTAGATTTATTGTGGGTTTAATTTAAAAAACTATACTCAAAAGATCTTGTCCCTAGTTTTAGAGTTTTAGTCCATTGGCTGAGCCTGTTTTTTAGGCACACCCCTGCATTTTTGACCAGGCATTGACACTGCCTCCCTGTCCCTCATGGCTGCATGGTAAGTAGCTAAATCCCATACTTTTGAAATAAACGTGTTCCAAAGTCTGAAAATCGGTGTGTAACCGTAATAATTGTCACCACCGAACACATATTTTCTTCAATTAAGTAAACTTTTTTGGGGGTTCATGCAGAATATTATGTTTTTATGTGTGTACACCTCTTCAAAGATGTGTATGCTAGCCATGTGCTTGCTAGCATTCTTTAGTTATGCTCAAAGTTAGCCAGAATTGTCACTACCGAAACAGTCACACCGAAACATTATGGTAACATTTCGGTAGTGACGTGATCATTTCGGTAGTGACAAAATGGAATTGTAAGTAGTTAAATCCCATCATTTTGAAATAAATGTGTTCCAAAGTCTGAAAATCAGTGTGTAACTTTAAGAATGGAACACATATTCTCTTCAATAAAGTAAACCTTTTGGGGTTTTATGCAAAATATTATGTTTTCAAAGCTGTTTGCTAGCCATGTGCTCTCTAGCATTCTTTAGTGTGAGGATTCGCCTGTTCCCTGAGCTTTTCCCTGTCTACTCTCCCTCACCAGCCCCCACCCTTGCGATGATTTACTCTCCTCTACTCTTCACCAGCCCCCACCCTTGGACTACCTTCACGCAGCTGTCATAGTTTATGATTAGCGCCCCAGAGGGCTTTATTTACCTGGACCTCCCTTCCAGTCCTGGTCGGGTCGTTCTGTATCTGTGTCTGTGTTCATGGAGTGCTGTACGTTACCATTCTGTACGTCACCATCACCTGCCGCGTCTCCGGCGTGAGACGACGGCCCAGCCATCACCACCTGTCGCCGTTTGCCTGGAGTGGGACGCCGTCTTCGCTCTCTAATTCTCTACGGGAGGTTTTCCAGTGTTCCCTCTGTCCCTGTCTCCAGCCCGCCTCTCCGGGCCTCTGTCCCTGTCCCCCTTTCCAGTGCCCCTGGTCCTGGCCCTGACACTTAGCCCTGGCCCTTAGCCCTGGCCCTTAGCCTTAGTCCCTTAGCCTGTTCGCCTCTTAAAGGCACAGTGCCGCATTTTCCATATTTCCTTGACTCTAGTGTTTTTGTGTTCTCCCTTAAAGGGACTGTGCCGCTTTTTGTTCTATAATAAATATTTGCCCTGTTTTGGCTTACTCTCATACCTGTCTTGTGTTGTGCGATTGGGGTCGGTTACAAACCATAACAGTACGACCCGACCAGTCGACGACCCCAGCCAGCACAGACAGTGTATGTGAGTTAGCCCCTTTTGTTTCCCTCGTTAGCTCCCCTGTTAGCTCCCCTGTTAGCTTCCCTGTTAGCTCCCCTGTTAGCCTCGTTAGCTCCCCTGTTTGCCACCCTGTTCCCCACAGCTAGGACTGTCCTTTCAGCTAGCTTGTTCTCCTTTGCTAGTCCAGCCCTGTCTGCTAGCCTAGCTCCGGCAGCTAGCGCAGCCTCTATGCTAATGTAGCATTACAGCTAGCATAGGCCCTGTAGCTAGCAATGCTCTGGCAGCTACCCTGTCCCTCTGCTAGCCCCTCTTTTGGTGTAGCTTCCCCTGCTAGCATGGCCCATTTTTTTTTTTTTGTTGCTTTGTCATGTCCCCTGCCCCGCTGTCTGATTTTTTCGGTCGCCCGGTGGCTCCCGTGGAGGGGGAGGTACTGTGAGGATTCGCCTGTTCCCTGAGCTTTTCCCTGTCTACTCTCCCTCACCAGCCCCCACCCTTGCGATGATTTACTCTCCTCTACTCTTCACCAGCCCCCACCCTTGGACTACCTTCACGCAGCTGTCATAGTTTATGATTAGCGCCCCAGAGGGCTTTATATACCTGGACCTCCCTTCCAGTCCTGGTCGGGTCGTTCTGTATCTGTGTCTGTGTTCATGGAGTGCTGTACGTTACCATTCTGTACGTCACCATCACCTGCTGCGTCTCCGGCGTGAGACGACGGCCCAGCCATCACCACCTGTCGCCGTTTGCCTGGAGTGGGACGCCGTCTTCGCTCTCTAATTCTCTACGGGAGGTTTTCCAGTGTTCCCACTCCAGACGTCAAGGCGGCTTGCCATCGCTCCCGATTCCACGGGAGGAAGGCGTCTCTTCGTGATCCTCGTTCCTGGGGTGAGGCTCGTCGTCGCTCCCTAGTATTCCACGGGAGGACGGCGTGTTCCCATCCCGGTCCCCTGGGACCCCCTTTGTTCTGCGCTGCCCGTCTGCAGCATCCGAGGAGGAGGAGGAGGATCTCCGTGCCCGGCCCCCGCTGTCGGGCCCCTGTCTCCGTGCCCGGCCCCCGCTGTCTGGCCCCTGTCCCCGTGCCAGGCCCCCGCTGTCGGGCCCCTGTCCCCGTGCCAGGCCCCCGCTGTCGGGCCCCTGTCCCCGTGCCAGGCCTCCGCTGTCGGGCCCCTGTCCCCGTGCCAGGCCTCCGCCGTCGGGCCCCTGTCCCCGTGCCAGGCCTCCGCTGTCGGGCCCCTGTTCCCGTGCCAGGCCTCCGCCGTCGGGCCCCTGTTCCCGTGCCAGGCCTCCGCCGTCGGAACCCTGTCCTCATCCCTGTAAGCAGCTCTGGCCCTCGCCCTGTCCAAGGCCTTAACCCTGTTCTCTGTCCCTGTCTCCAGCCCGCCTCTCCGGGCCTCTGTCCCTGTCCCCCTTTCCAGTGCCCCTGGTCCTGGCCCTGACACTTAGCCCTGGCCCTTAGCCCTGGCCCTTAGCCTTAGTCCCTTAGCCTGTTCGCCTCTTAAAGGCACAGTGCCGCATTTTCCATATTTCCTTGACTCTAGTGTTTTTGTGTTCTCCCTTAAAGGGACTGTGCCGCTTTTTGTTCTATAATAAATATTTGCCCTGTTTTGGCTTACTCTCATACCTGTCTTGTGTTGTGCGATTGGGGTCGGTTACAAACCATAACACTTTAGTTATGCTAACAAAATGGAATGTTCAATCATCTATTTTCAGTGTTTCCCTTACCATTGCCTTGGTCCATCCTGAAAGACCCCACATTTTTATGTTGCCGTAGCTAGCTACATAAGTAATGAAACCACAGTTTAGTCTATGTCTTCTGATTTTAGTAACTATGTAGGCTAACATTACTGTAGCTAGGTTATGTTTTGTGGACTAAATGGTAAACATGTAGATAATTCTGATTTCTATCTGAAATTGTAGAGTTCAGGGAGAAATAATCACAAGACGCAAACATGCCAAAAGAAATGAGAAAAAGTGGAGCAGAGAGCCTGAGAGAATACAGCATCGCAGATGTATCGTTTGTAAACGCTAGTCCTGCCGAAGTATTTAAACTAGGGATGCACCGATCCGACTTTTTCAGTCCCGATACCGATACCTGGCCAATACTGAGTACCGATCCGATACCCATTGTCCAATTTTTTCTCCAAAAAAGTTAAAAAATAAATACATTTAATCCACGTTTTCTTTTTATTTTATATTAAAATATATTTAGTTTTTAAGAATTGTAAAGGATCACAAGTGTGTTCTTGATTTGTTGTAAACAAAGACAGAAAATAAACTTCATTCATTCAATTAATAAACTGTATGCCTCACTGTCACTGTGTGGAAGAGACTGGGATCATTCTTTTGTGCAAGGCAACATCAGGCTTGACTTAAAACATTACTTTCCTAACTTAGTGAAACTAAATGTAACAAATTAACACATAGATATAAATGTACTGAATGGTTATTTCTTATTTTATTTATTATTAAAAATAAATAAAATAAAAAATCCAATATATATACATTTATTTTTACCGATACCCGATCCAGCTATTTTACTGATATCGGCGGCCGATACCGATACCAATATCGGAGCATCCCTAATTTAAACCCTGCCCGCACGGCTCAGATCGGCCCAGAAAAGAAACTACACCATTTCTAATGGAAAGCAATACTGGCTGGAAGGCGTAGGCGGCGGTATTTGCCCTTTTGCGAGCTCAGACCCATTCCCAATGATAACATCAGGCTGGATGGATGAAAAATGAATAGATATAGCTAATAAAAGAAATAACAATTAAAACCAGAATTTTCTCGTGATTGGCGCTGAACGGTTGGCGAGTTAAGCCGACTTTTCTCGTGACTGGCGCAGAATGAGTTAATGTATTTTTATCTATGTTGTTGGCCTTGTGTCTTTTGTTATTGTATTCTTGTTGTTGTTTTGTATATGTGTAATATGGACCTTGAGTCTGAAATAAAGTCTTCATCATCATCATCATCATCATCATCATCTCCCTACCTTTTGAGTACATGGGGGGAGTACATTGTCCTCTTGTGAACTTTAGCACCTGGGCCAGCTTGAGTCCATCTCGGCTAGGATTGGTCAATTCAAATGTAAATACGCTTCATCCCATGTACTTCACGGATCACAGATATAGCCAACGATTTGTGAGAGAGTTGGCGTTATTGATCTCGTTATTGTTGGTGTAAAATAAGATATTCCTTTATTGATCCCCTTGGGGAAATTCAGCGAACGATCGAGATAATGAAGAGGAAACACAAGACTAACCAGAAGGTGCGATTTCGCCAGACTACGCTTGAGTCGGCATTTCTTGTAAATAATGTTACCACCCCAACTGCCGGGTCAGGCCAAGCAGAGGCAGGGCCGAGTGGGGTGATTGATCACCGGTCTGCTAGGAGCGTATCGCCGCGCCGTAGTTCTCGGAATCGAGTACGCCCAGAGCCCGACTATTTTTCCAATGGCGAGTGAACTATTGGAGATTATTATGAAGAGGACAACACGATCACACTTATGGATGATATGGTGCGTTTTCACCAGACTACATTGGACTCAGCACTTCTGGTAAATCATAAAAATACTATAGTCAAACCGGCCGAGCATGTAACATTATCTGTTCACCGCTCCGCGGTAGTCGCCGACACCAGAGTTGAGAGCACTCCAGACTAGGGCCAACTAACGTTCGGCAATGGCGATCTCATGGACTAGTGCAGGGGTTCCCAAAGTGGGGGTTGCCAGATGATTTAAAATAATAATAATAATAATTGTATGCAGTCAGGCCACTGAACTTAGAAGCAGGCCAGGCCAGTGTTTCTAGTTGCAGCAGCGCAATAGTTAGATAACCTAGATGGGGAACAACCAGGAGATCACTGCAACGCACACAAGTTGGAGAACTATCTCTCTCTCTCTCTCTTGCTCTCACACACACACACAAAGGGAGCCGCATGTGATTGGTGGAGGCGGGACCCTTACAAAAAAAATCCATCAAAATCAGTGTTGTTGCTAATCATTGACACATGCTAGCCTGTAATAATCCCCCCCAGAAAAATCTACTTTGCATTTGATATATTGCAAATATATGCCATCACACACACTGGCATTTAAAGGGTTAGAATTATAAAATTAATATGTGGTGTTATGATCAAGGCTGAAGTTGAATAAAAGATTGTATTTTTTTCAATCTGACATTACAAAAAAACTGAAAATCCATCAAAATCAGTGTTGTTGCTAATCATATATGCTAGCCTGTTTAACAATAATTTGTGATGCCATCACAAACACTGGCATTTAAAGGGTACAAATAAAAAAAAATCCTGCACCAGAATGCAGGAAATTAAGTCTTTGTAACAAAACATTTCCTGGTGGGGGACCCCCTGCTTAAAAAGTGGCCTGACTGGGGCTATATTTTGCACTATATTTCCTGGCCTGAATGATTTCCCCAGTCCGGCCCTGGTTAAAAGCCTCCAATGTGTATTAGTGTGTGTGCGTTTGAACGTTTGCATGTTTCAACCATACATTTCCATTTATAAAAAAATAATAAAAAAAAATTGTAATATTATTATTTATTTTTTTGCCTCCTATAATAGTGGGGGTCGCGGCTCTCTGACACCGTTATTTGGGGGTCACGGCCTGAAAAGTTTGGGAACTCCTGGACTAGTGAACTATTGGAGATTATTATGAAGAGGACAAACGGTGACGATCCATCCATAACATATGTTGGATTCTAGTATTTTCAAACAGGATGAGGATGTAACGTTATCTGTTGGGTGCTGCCAGAGCCAACTAACGTTATTTATTTAAACTGTTCCTGTTCTGACTCAGACACTTCGGAGCAAGAGCGGACAGGGTTTTGGTGGACCTGCTGATAAAGGTAACGTCTATTTTACCAAACCCCATCATAAAACATGCCTTTGTGATGATCCCAGCGTCAGAAAACGAGTCCGCAATATCTCGTGCAATATCTCGCGTTCCAGGAAACAAGCCTGGATTATTTTGAAACGTGACTTGCGCAGAAACAAAGGTATGTAGAAATAAACAGTTTGTTCCCTGTTGGAGTATAAATATTGCCTTTCAAATGAGCCATGCTATTGTCTCCATAGCTATAATATAGGATGGGTCTGCAAACATTGTGAAAATGGTAAAAAACCGCTGGTGCCAGGGAGTACAGATGTAAAAACAGCATGGCAGTCAATGAGTTAAAGGGAACGTCCACCATTAAGGTAACATTGTGATCATGTGCTGTTCTATTGCCATGCCAACCTGCAATTTACAGTAAAGAGAGACTGTGATCATTTAATCCACTGTGTTGTGTATGTGTTTACTTACCGTGTATACATAATTAATTACCTGAGCAAAGTATTCATATCGAGAGTATTGTGATAACCTGTCTCTCATATTTAAAGGGGTCGTGCACTAATTTAGATTCCTCAACAGGTGAAAGGTATGGTACTATTTTGGGGAAACTGTTTTAACTATTACTTCCACTGGGTGTGAGGGGGTGTGAAGACACCCTGGTAAACTATGGAGTTCAACTAAACCCTTTTTTTTTTACTGCACAGAATCATAAAAAAGGTATAACACTTGATACTGACTCAAATAACAAGAACAAATTGGTACAAAATACAACACTATGTCTGTGTAGGCTTTAACCTCTCTGGTCCCACCATATCCTATGTCAAAAAATGAAATGGCAACAACAGAAAAGAAAATTAATACTTTGGAAGGAATACTTTGCCCCACATGACATAATTTTTCCTCAACCAAATCCACTCCCTTCTGCCGACAAACAACATGTCTTGTATTTATTGAAAGATCAAAAGTCATGATTACAGTGGAACAGGATAGCAGGAAGTAGAGATAATAAAACACTCACAATTCCTCCCAGCCCTTGACTCCTCTTTGTAGGTCTTGTCTCTCGTGGGACCTGTGCATTTTACCACCGAATCTAGTTTCAGGCGAGGCTGGGTAGCACAGTGGACTAAGCCTACCACCACAGAGATGCTGGGATCGAATCCATCAGTCAGCGGTACCTCCGGCTTGGTCAGTCGTCCCTACTAACACAATTGGCAGTGTTAGCGGGTGAGAAGTCGGTGGGGTATGTGTCCTGGTCATTGTAAAGTGCGACTCCTACTGGTAAACAGCAGGGAGGGGATCTGGGGGAAATAGCGTGAACCTCTGTGCATGTTACATTCCCCCAGTGAAACTCCTGGCTGTCAGGTGAAAATAAGCGGCTGGCGACTCCACATGTATCGGAGGAGGCATGTGTTTAAAATTTAGATATTTGGTAACATGGTTTGACCCTGAAGCCATGGTATTGTGGCGTGCATTGCAGGAGAGCTTTATTATAAGTCAATCGGTTGGTATTCAATTTGGTATTCTTGTTCCCATCCATCTTTCTAGTTGGAAGAGAGAGGGGTTCATCCATGCATACATTTTGTCAGATAAATCTGATTGACATTGTACAAAATATAATATTTTGTAATAAAAGATTGTCTTGTCTCTTGAGTGTGATCAGAAGAAGTTTATTTCAAGCAAATACATGTAGGTTCAAAACAGCAGCCACACAGTCATCACAGACAGCACATGAACACAGTGCAACAGAGAATGAATGCCTTTCTTCAGAGGCGTTCAGTTCTTATACAGAAAAGTGAGTTCTCATTAGTGTGTGCTCCATGAAGAAGTACAATAAATATAAATAAAAAAACATATAGCAATTTGCAAAACTCACACACGCATCTGCACATTGGTTGAATTTTTTTTCCATAAGGTTTACATTATTTCCAAGAGTTAAAGACAAAATTGGATTAATCTAATTCCACCTTTTTTCTATTTACAATTAAGATGATCTTGGCTGGTGGTGGAATCGCCTTATTGCATATTAATCAATTGCTCAACATTTGTATAAAACTCTGGCATTGAATACCTTACGGAGGGCCAACATCCAGGAACTAGATCCAGACTTTGAATGGGCAGTGAATAATCAAGCGTACAGCCCTTGGTTTTCTTTTTTGCATTCGGACGGGAGGGGCTGTACGCTTAGGGGCATCCTACTGTCGCTCTGTAAGTCCCGGGGATGGCTTGATATGATTGGTCTAAACAGCGAGACGGACATTTGTGCCGTCCAATTCGAGGAAGCAGGGTATATTCTGTTGCCATCCAGGCATGCCATCTAACACACTCCCCCCTCCATGGCGCTCGCCATTGTCATTTTACCCCCAAGAGTTGGCCTCAAACCAGGCATACCATCTCACACACAACCAAGATAGGCCTTCAAACTGGGCATGGCCTATATTTACTTACCCGTGCTTCCATGACCCACACCTCCAGTGCTATAACACTGATCCCAGGAAAATGCCTCAAACCAGGCATGCCATCTCACACACACACCCTGCCCCTAACCCTAACCCCCAAGATAGGCCTTCAAACTGGGCATGGCCTATATACTTACCCGCGCTTCCATGACCCACACCTCCAGTGCTACAACACTGACCCCAGGAAAAGGCCTCACACCAGGCATGCCATCTCTCACACACACACACACCCTGCCCCTAACCCTAACCCCCAAGATAGGTCTTCAAACTGGGCATGGCCTATATATATTTACTTACCCGCGCTTTCATGACCCACACCTCCAGTGCTATAACACTGACCCCAGGAAAAGGCCTCAAACCAGGCATGCCATCTCTCACACACACATGAAGTATCTCTCTGTTCTTCATTTATCTCTATCTAAGTTCATTGATCGTATAGTTTTCTATATCACCCTTCTCCTGCATTGGTTAGGTAGTTCTCAGATGTTCGGTTCAAGTAAGGAGAGACTGCTGACAAAGTGGTCAAAATAACTGCGGTGTTTATTAATAAACCACAGCTTAGGATCATAACAAGTACATCGTCTCTTTGGTATATCTAATCGTCCATGCTCGGATCAGCTAGGGCCGATCAAAGCTTTCTCCTCAGTGGCGGTTCTCTGTCTCAGGTTGTCCATGGCAACACAAATCTTCTCTTAGTGGTTTGCTGGTCGTCAGGGCAACCTTGCTTTCGGGTCCTCGGCGGTTTGGGAGCGCTTGTTTCGTCTACCCTCGGTGGAGTCTGGCTCCCCTGCTGCGAGGCGATCGTTTTCTGTCATCTGGTGTCAATGGCTCTCTGTGTCACTGGTTCGGCTCTCCAGTAGCCGGCTTAGCGAGTCTCCCTCTGTCGGTGGAGGTTTTCAGCGCTCCAGCTGCGAGGCGATCTCTGTCATCGTCTGTCTCCATGGCTCTGTGTCTCCATGCTCCAGGATCCTTCTCACTGTGTCTCAGGCTCGGCTCTCGAGTTCTGTGTGTCTCTCCAGGTCCTTTCTGGTGTGTCTTTCTTTTTTGTGTGTCGCCATCAGCCCTTTTTATCAGGGGGAGAGAGAGAGAGAGAGAGAGAGAGAGAGAGAGAGAGAGAGAGAGAGAGAGAGAGAGAGAGAGAGAGAGAGAGAGAGGGGGAGGGGGAGAGAGAGAGCGTCCCTGCCTGCCTATTCACGTCTATATCTGCCTTTCCTTATTTGGCCATATTCCTTGTAGCCGGCTTGTCTCAACATGTTACACTTATTCTGCTGACACAACCGTTTCACCATAGAATCTTGCCGGGCCGTTTAATCATTACTTGATGAGAGGATTCCGTTTCACTGAGTAATACATCCTTATGCTTGTGACAAAATGTTTACATAGTGTAGATAAGAAACAGACTACTTTCAGACAGTGCCCAGACAACAAACCCTATATATCCGTCCTTTAATAGAACACCTTATTTCCTGATTAAATAATGTGACCAATATTTGTATAGTTTTACCTTCTAGTATTTAAGAGTTTTTATTCTTTATTGTGACTAAGGTATTCTAGTAGTTCTGTCCACATTTTACTTTATTAGTTTTCTCTATATCCTTAAGGTCTAAAAACCGTCTAGTCTAACTATTAGAGTTAATGTGTAACTGGTGGCATTCTACTGTGTAAGGGGAGATTTCCAAATAGTCTGTGTCACCTTTCTGACCTCTGGGTCTTCGTCAGCAGCTGCCGTGTTGTAACCTGAAATTCCTTCCTTAGGGTAAATATGACCTTTTTGATCTCAACTGTTATTCTGAGTTTGGTTCCTGTTTCAACGATAATGATCTCCTCTCTTGTCAGTTGGAGGTGGCCTAAACCACAGCTGCTAACCAACCAGTGGAATGTGCATTAATGTCATAAACAGTCTTTTGCCCTATCTCCCTCTCAAGCCTAGGGTCACAGAAATAACTCACAAGGGGATATCTAAATGGCCCTTCTATCAATCAGCATTTTGTCTTTCTAATCATTACCTTGTACATTTCAGTTGGCTATGTTCATGTTTTCATTTAGAAATATACGACAATCCACCCTTAGGGGGTTTAATAACCTCCTATACAGCATCAATATTCTAAATTAAAACATGCTAAAATCATAATCATAATTTTTGCTAATATTTTTCAAAATTTCAAAAAAATTCAAAATTGACCCAAATCGAACTACAAAACCCCTTTCCATCTGTACAGTTACAAAACCATCATTTCGCTTACCTATTCTTCTTGCACAGTTATACACATTTATCAGTTATTATTATGACATCCAGTCTAGGTCCGTCTCTCTATGCAAAGAGATGATCGTACCATTCTCAGCTTCTTTTCGTTTAAGACTATATTTATCCATGTAATTACCACCTGTGTCTATTTGTGTAATGGACTCTGCAAGAAAAGATTTACCTCACACCAATATAAGACTAACAGTTCTAAACATTTGAGGGAAATTCAAACAAGCAACATAAATCATTTTTTCTCCTTGAAAAGACCACTGAGGCCTCAATTACCTCCCTGTCAGTTATCCCTATTTCAACCTCCTGAGGCCTTTACTGCTAACTTGTTTTTGACCGTTTTCTTCTTGTTGTATTTTGTGCTAATCACAGCCTCTTCTTTGTTGTATGCAGGTCTTGGTACTGCTCCGATTTTCCACAGAAGGAAACGATTTTCCCTCTGTCCTTTTTGCATTTTGGATTATTATTTACAAAACACACAATAGATTGGAAACTTTTATTTTCTTGCAGATACATCTTTACCGTTCTGCATTTTGACAATACATTTTTCTCCAAATTAATTATCTATGTATTTCACAGCTTCTTACGTTAGCATTCAATCAAATCACCTTTGTCTCATTTCTTTTTGTGCTGTACTGTTTTACTAGATTCAATATCTCAAGATCAACACAACTACCACTTCCACCCTTGAAAGTGGAATATCCATTATTTCACTATCAAAGTACCTCGTTTCCCGACAGCTCCTCGGTCCGGACAGTCAGCTCTAGACGAGGCCAATCACCAACAGAACCTATGTGCATGGTCAACAAACCACAGTTCCTTTAAACACACATCACACACACTCCGCCAGCCTCCAACAAGCCGGTGCAGAGCCTTCCATAAGTCAATCATCAAATTCACATGTCTGCACCCTACATAAACACTATTCCGGCCAATTTGCGACCAAAAACCTACAGAGCTTTCTATAGACAGAGAAATATGTTTCCCCAACCCTTACCATAACCCAAAAAGTTACACAACCGCCCAGATTCTACATCTGGACTCTTAATGAGCGGAAAACAAACCATGAACCAACTCCCGTCCATTCTCAGTTTCCAGCTCATTATATCAGACCTCCTACCAGTCTCGCTGTGTCACCACCACCTGCTATCCCTGACCGGCGAGAGATCCCTCCCAGCCAGCCAGTTCCTAAAAAAACACAGTCAAACAAAAACAAAGAAAATTGTAAATAAACAAAAAAATTGTGAGTGCCTACATGCTACACACCCATTCAACAGAATTTAACTATTATCTAGAGGCATAAATACCCCTGCAAAAACTAAGACAGCAAAATTAAAAATCCAAAAAGAAATAAAATAAGTAATGAAATAATAATATTGTTGTGTTTTTTTTTTTTTTTTTTAATTCAACTTGACCACCCTTCGATCAGGTATGTAATCACTACTATAAATAGTCCTTTGTTTCTAACTCTGTCTAATATTAAATGTTCCATTGTTCCTGTCTAAAGCCATCAATTTTGTTAGTTTGATTAGCCCATGCCATTCCCAGTTACTTCATCCCTCTATAGCCCCAACTTACCCTGGTTAGTCCTCCAAACCATTTTAGTAACTTGCACACCTAATCAAACCTTATCTATGTATCCTCGTCTCTATCCTTATTCTAATCAGTCTCATTTTCTACTTTAATTTATCAATAACTCTATTTACTCGAGCACCCAAAAGGCTTTGTTTGTGCATTTCCGCTTCGCTCTTATTCAACCTATGACCTATGCAGACACCCCCTAATTACACCCCCTCTGAAAATGTCCCAACTCTCCACATTTCCAGCAACTCTGTTTTCTGATGGACTCTCGCCTTCTACTGGACTTTTGCTGAGCCCTCCACCCTTTGTCACATGACCGAGCGAAATGGCCAACCTCCCCACAATCCCAGCACACAGCCGACGCCGGCCATCCCAGGGGTTCCAGTTTACCACGACTCCCGCAGTCTCTCGGCTGGCATCCCACAGTCCTCGCCAGGTCCACCCCTCCCCTGTCCTCTGGTCGCATGTCCTGTTGCCTTCTAGTAGCGCAGCCTTTCTTGCCAGTTCTCGTTCCAATCTCTGAGTCTCGTGTGCGGCTTGACCGATCTCCAGCTGTGTCTTCATCAGATCTCGATGAACTGCCTCGTGTTGTTCGAACGCTGTCACAAACGCTCTCTGTTGTCTATAGTATGCTGCCTCTTCCCCCATCTCAGCACTGGCGGTTTGACTTCCCATCGCTGGGCTCCGCCTCTCATCTTGGCTTTGGTGCTGAGGGCAGGGTGGACATGGGAAACGGGTGGGCTGTAGAAACTGTTCGTGTATTCCATACCTGCTGTCGGTCTCAGTTCCAGCCATCCGGCCAGAGTGGACTTCGTGGGACTGCTGTAACCTCAGTCTCTTTTTCTGCCCCTTGGTTAAACCGCAGTCGCCTGCAATGGACACTCCAGCTTGAATCGGTTCTGGTTGGAGTAACACCGTTGTCACTGGTTCACTCCCCTGTATTGGAACCAAAGTCAACATTTCAAGTCCTTCTGTCGTACTGGTCACATGAGAGAAATCCATATTCAAATCAATCAGATCATCACTGGTAAAGTCTATCTGGGAAATGTCTGCAGAGGCTCTCGGCCTTCTCCCCCCAATGGCCTGATCACTAAGGCCCTTTTCCATATTGTTGTTGTTGTTATTCTATTGTTATTGCATTTAACGCTTCAGTTGTTCCTATCAATGTTCCACTAAGGTGAACTTCCTATGTTACTGTCATTCACTCCACTTCCAAACACTCCTGTAACACCGTTTGAAAAAACAAGTTTCTCTGTCTTTCACTATTTCTACTTACTTGAGTTAAAACACTCACACTGTCAAAATTTTACTCTGCAGACAAGGATTGATAACTGGCTTATCATTCATACTTATACCAAGGCTCATTACAGCCGTTTCCCTAGTTGGCTTATGGAAATTGTTAGAGCTCCTGTCCGGCCGAGCACCTGTACAGAAAGAAAGCAAAAACATCCAGACTTAATACAGTGGCATTTCCCTATTATTTCCACTATTCGTTATGCATTGGAAATGTCGGGCAACACTATACCAAAAGATTTAGAGAGACACAGTGTGATCTGTTTGAAAATAACGATACAGCTTATCTTGATTGTCCGTTCCTTCAACAGGAACACTGGAGGTTTCCAATCCCCTGTGTGTTCTCTCCACCTGATTTTCTGGGAAACATAATCATTAGTCCCATGCCTATCAATTGTCTAATAATCCTTTGTAAACCTGGCCTTTCATCCGTTCAAATCTCTCTTTGCTTGATGAATCTGTTCATCCTAATCTTATTTCTTACTTTAAATGCCCGATTAGCGTATCGACTAAATGTATTATTCGCTTTTGCTTCACACTCCTCATACAACATCAATTTCATTCACACTCCTTACACACAACCATTACCCCCCACAACACTTAATAAAAATCAATTAGTGTTGTTACTGCTACCAACCACCAATCAGGGAAAACAATAAACTTTTAGCAACTTAGATCACTAAAACCCTGACCGACACATAGTACAGCTGGCCACGTTAATAAATTCATGGACACTCGCACTATGCCACCGCAACATTCCTCAGACCCTTGAATACACAAAGAACCGTCAACCTACAGCCCAAAGCGTCCTCCCTTCAGTTTCGAACCTGAACGGAAACACCCCAAACTTCCCACCAAGGAATATCACAACTCAACCTACCACCACCTGCACCTAGACAGGCCAGCGCCCATCCGGTACCTACTTCACATACACAATAACAACGCAGATCAAATAAACCTACAAACCAATTGCCCACAACACACGCCGCAATCTAGGGATGGAGAACCACAGGGCGAAATACAAGGAGAGACAGAGGGGGGGCGGAGGGAAAAGAAAAAGGAAGGAGGGATACAGGGATACAGGGACTAAGGGGAGGAAGGGGGGGGGGGGGGGCACACAATGCAACATTAACTATTACCAAAACCGTCTACACTCAACCAGCAGAATAACTTAACTCAACCTTAACTTTAATCAGACCAAAAGAATGACCATGAATATTCTATTTATCCTTATGTAACCCTATTTTAGCAAGTAACACTATATTAATATAACCAACACTCCAAGCCCACCATAAAGACAATCCATCCCATACAAAACTCCCTCCGCGCACCCGTCATCTCACAAAGTCAAGCTGGGAGATAGGGATGGAGCGGAGGGGGGCGGGGGGGGGGGGGGGGTAGGGAGGGAGGGAGGGAGGGAGGGAGGGAGAGAGTGTGAACGAGGAAGGAAGAGACAGAGGAAAAAGGGGGGGGGGGTTCACGCCAAATCCTATCACAAAACGCCGCTGCTCTCACTTCAACCATACTTGGCCCATAACAAATACAGATTTATAATCAAACAAGTATACACATCCATCATCAATAACTGAAAAAACCGAATATAAAGAATTTACAAATCTCCACAGATGGTCGCTACTCAAAACCTATAATAACCACCAACGTTCTGCCGTTGCCTACTGCACCTCGTTTTACCTGTAAAAGAGAGGTGTAACTATCAAAGAGGCAACACTGCCCTCCACTGGAACGTACGCTCATCACCCCTATTGCACCACAGTTCTCACCACGTCCTGCAGGAGGCGCCCACGCCTCCCCCGCAAGTGCGTCATCACGCCGTACCATACCAAGACGCCAACTTGACGTTCCACCTCAACCACAAAACTACAATTCCCAGAATCCCCTACACCGGAAGTCCCTGTCCACCGCCTCTCTAAGATCCCGCCCAGCCACCAAAGAGTAGCAACACGCGAGATTCTCCGAGAGTTCAATCATGCTATATTATTAGCACAGGTAGCTTAGCATCTTAGCTTCGTTAGCTCAGTACCGCTAGCTCCTACTAGCTTAGCTTAGCATCCAACATCACTCCTCCTAAACGGCCCAGTCTCCTGTTGATCCGAGCGGCACAACACATCGCGACGTTTACACAACCCCTGCTTTCCCCCGTAACATAACTTCAATCCTATTTAGCCCCCGTTCACAGAACATATATCATTATCCTTATCCTACTACGCTCGCCCGTTTGGCCCCGCCTGACCGAAATACACAGTATATTAAACCCAACGCTCACCAAGCTCCGACGCTCCCAGTGACGTCATCAGCCCCAAAATCTCCGTTTCTGTTGACCGTTACTACATTATTTCTAGACCCCCACAGCCCCGTTTTAAAAAATTTCAACGAACATTACACATCATCTAGGTTCCATCACACTTGCCATTCATTCAATTCACTCGACAACGCAACACAGCGTCCACACGTTAGTCCCGTTGCCCTTAGCTAACGCCGGCAGCTAAACAAACGCCTCTCTTCTTCCGGACAGGGGTGCGGTTTCTCCTGCTGCCGCCTTGACCACCAGTGTTTATAATAATACAAAAAAATACCTTGGCATTCACTCAGAGCTCCTAACATTCATCCATTCAAACACATATACTTATAAGTCAATGTCCCATTCATAAGCACACCATTCATTTGTACCCAATCCTTCCAAACGCATTTCCTCGCTTCTTTCACACAATATTCTCCTATGTTCTAATCACATGTGCAGTATCTACTTCCAAAGTGCTTCATATATCTACTGAGTCCGCGTTGCTATACCCCCGAGAAACCCACTCCATTCATGTATAGTAGCCCGTGAAGAGTTTTAGTAGCGCCCATTGTCGGCTTGTATCGGAGTGTTATATGGCCAAATCGTGTGTTCGACCGTACTCCCCGCTACCCGTAGAGCCCCTTGTCGGCTTGATTTCTTCTACATTCCCTCATTCCTCCACGCGGCTGATGTTCTTCAGATATCGACCTTAGCCAATCTGAGCCTAAATGACGTCGGATTAGAATTGGTAATTCGCTTATGGAACGTCTTCCAAAGTCCATTACTCCGTCGTACCGATTCTAAGTGTGGCTTCTATAGCATCCTAGCCCGAACCCTATCCTCTTCTCATCACTCTGTTCTCTGTTTCTATGCTATCCGTACCCTGTACTCTGTTCTCAGTACTCTACACTCCGTCCTCTGTTCTCTTTGTGGAACCAGGCTATCCCTGTACTACACCACGGTTCTCAGTACTCTACACTCCGTTCTCTGTTCTCTTCGCGGAACCAGGCTATCCCTGTACTACACCACGGTTCTCTCATTAAACTCTTCACCTTACCCTTTAATGAACCACTTCGTCACTCACAGTCTCTCATCCCGCTATCTGTGACTAATCCCCGTTCTATCGCTTCCACGCCGGTCCCCTCAAATATTTTACCTATCCCTAGCCTATCCTCCTAAGCTAACTAAATATAGACATCTATATCCTCATCCTAACCGAACATCCCCTATCCCCTACGCTTCCTAAGTGCAGCGCCGGCGTGTGGCTGAGACCAGAGTCAGGTTGTGAACCCTGAACCCCGATCCCCTCCAACACCAACTTTATCCTGGTCCATCTCATTTCTACCTAATGCAATAGCAACCCCAAAATGCGAGACTGCTTCGACCATTACCAATCTTAAACGCCATCACTACTTACCTAGTCCTGCTGGCCTGTCGAAGTGGTGATGATTATTTTATTTCAGTCGTAGAGGCGTCGACGAGGTCCATCTTCCAGAAGTAGCTTTCAGTCGTCTCCAACCGGTTCCGGTCGAATGCAGCACGGGTCACCGCACCAATTGAAGTATCTCTCTATTCTTCATTTATCTCTATCTAAGTTCATTGATCGTATAGTTTTCTATATCACCCTTCTCCTGCATTGGTTAGGTAGTTCTCAGATGTTCGGTTCAAGTAAGGAGAGACTGCTGACAAAGTGGTCAAAATAACTGCGGTGTTTATTAATAAACCACAGCTTAGGATCATAACAAGTACATCGTCTCTTTGGTATATCTAATTGTCCATGCTCGGATCAGCTAGGGCCGATCAAAGCTTTCTCCTCAGTGGCGGTTCTCTGTCTCAGGTTGTCCATGGCAACACAAATCTTCTCTTAGTGGTTTGCTGGTCGTCAGGGCAACCTTGCTTTCGGGTCCTCGGCGGTTTGGGAGCGCTTGTTTCGTCTACCCTCGGTGGAGTCTGGCTCCCCTGCTGCGAGGCGATCGTTTTCTGTCATCTGGTGTCAATGGCTCTCTGTGTCACTGGTTCGGCTCTCCAGTAGCCGGCTTAGCGAGTCTCCCTCTGTCGGTGGAGGTTTTCAGCGCTCCAGCTGCGAGGCGATCTCTGTCATCGTCTGTCTCCATGGCTCTGTGTCTCCATGCTCCAGGATCCTTCTCACTGTGTCTCAGGCTCGGCTCTCGAGTTCTGTGTGTCTCTCCAGGTCCTTTCTGGTGTGTCTTTCTTTTTTGTGTGTCGCCATCAGCCCTTTTTATCAGGGGGAGAGAGAGAGAGAGAGAGAGAGAGAGAGAGAGAGAGAGAGAGAGAGAGAGAGAGAGAGAGAGAGGGGGAGGGGGAGAGAGAGAGCGTCCCTGCCTGCCTATTCACGTCTATATCTGCCTTTCCTTATTTGGCCATATTCCTTGTAGCCGGCTTGTCTCAACATGTTACACTTATTCTGCTGACACAACCGTTTCACCATAGAATCTTGCCGGGCCGCTTAATCATTACTTGATGAGAGGATTCCGTTTCACTGAGTAATACATCCTTATGCTTGTGACAAAATGTTTACATAGTGTAGATAAGAAACAGACTACTTTCAGACAGTGCCCAGACAACAAACCCTATATATCCGTCCTTTAATAGAACACCTTATTTCCTGATTAAATAATGTGACCAATATTTGTATAGTTTTACCTTCTAGTATTTAAGAGTTTTTATTCTTTATTGTGACTAAGGTATTCTAGTAGTTCTGTCCACATTTTACTTTATTAGTTTTCTCTATATCCTTAAGGTCTAAAAACTGTCTAGTCTAACTATTAGAGTTAATGTGTAACTGGTGGCATTCTACTGTGTAAGGGGAGATTTCCAAATAGTCTGTGTCACCTTTCTGACCTCTGGGTCTTCGTCAGCAGCTGCCGTGTTGTAACCTGAAATTCCTTCCTTAGGGTAAATATGACCTTTTTGATCTCAACTGTTATTCTGAGTTTGGTTCCTGTTTCAACGATAATGATCTCCTCTCTTGTCAGTTGGAGGTGGCCTAAACCACAGCTGCTAACCAACCAGTGGAATGTGCATTAATGTCATAAACAGTCTTTTGCCCTATCTCCCTCTCAAGCCTAGGGTCACAGAAATAACTCACAAGGGGATATCTAAATGGCCCTTCTATCAATCAGCATTTTGTCTTTCTAATCATTACCTTGTACATTTCAGTTGGCTATGTTCATGTTTTCATTTAGAAATATACGACACACACACACACACCCTGCCCCTAACCCTACACACACACACACACAGCGAGGGGGACCTGTTGGTTCACCCACAATCCCTGAGAGGGGGCCTACCTAAGGGCTACATGATGGGACCACGGGGAGGTCAGGTCCACTACACTCGCGGCTCAAGGCCCTCGCCCATCGCCGCCCCTCAGAGTCTGGCTATTCCCATCATGTCATTGCCATTGGCTCCGCGCCACGCTCCGACCGGCCGTCTTACCCCACGGACGCGCGCTCGTCCTCAGCCTCGGTCAACCGCCGATGCCGACGCCTAAGTGGGAGCACCATGCGCCCCCCCCCCCCCCCCCCCCCAGCTATCCCTTTGGGCCCAGGAGCACCATGCGCTCCACCCGTTTTTTTTTTAATACTGTTACGCATATAGACTGCCCTTCCAACTGAAAAATGTCAGGATAGAATCAAAATATTAGGTAAAGAGAGAGAGATGCCCCATATTCCATTGCAGTTTGCACGGCCTCCTCAGCATGCCTCTCCGCGGACCTATATATTTTATGCATAGCGTGGGTGGTGATGATGATGATGATGACAGAAACCGCTGTTGAATGCTGGTATTACACTCATTGAGGGACACAAAGAAGTCAAGTCCGATGGGATTTGGGAATCTCAAATACAAATCGGGATTGGAATAAAAAATGCATTTATATTAAACAATACAGAATATACAGCACTTCTTGGGGTCTGTAGGGTAAGCACTTATTCCCTCCCCCCTGAACATTTATGGAGATGTATGGGCCTTTTAAGTCAGTGATAAAAGTGTCTTTCAAGGATAAGTGAGCTCCTGCACTGATTATTATAGTTCAATATTCAATATTTGATCACCAAAACCCCCCAAAAAGCATAAAAAGGGGGGAAAAGGGCCCTTAAAAATCGCTGTAGCGATGACCGGAGTACTGGCCTGTAATCCTGCTCAGTATGAGAGGAACCGCATATTCAGACATTTGGCTTGGCTGAGGAGCCACTGGTGCGAAGCTACCATCTGTGGGAATATGACTGAACGCCTCTAAGTCAGAATCCCCTCTAAACATAGCGTAACCCTATTCTGATTTTGAATAAGGGGGCCAGTACTCCGGTCACGCTGGAGGCCGGGGCATGGTCTCCCTAGAGCAAATAGTGCTTAAGCACGTGCTCCTGTGATGTCAGTCTGTTGGTCCCCTGTCTGTGTGTGTGATAGGCCATGCCTGGCTTAGAGGCCCTCTCTGGGGTCAGTGTGACTGGTATAGCACCTCCAGTGTGTGTCATGGAAACACGGGTAAAGAGGTTGGGTGTCTGTAGCGTTTCCTCCCATAGGGTGGACTATATTGGCAAAATATTTCCTTTTTTGTCAATACGTCCCACTAGGCTATGCGAGCCGAGCCCCACTCATTTAATATATAGTGCAAATTAAGTGTTCAAATGAAGGCATCCAATAATAGATTAACCATTGTCTTACCTTAATGCAGCAAAATGCGACGTTTCGTCTTGGCATCAATGATCTTTTCCGCTTAACTTTATCTGTGAGATCACTTTCAATGTGAAGCAGACTGGCGCATTGTTGGTTTTGGATGTGATGTGCCTCATTGCTGAGAAAGACCGTTCACAACTTGAATCACAAGTTGCAGTGCTGACAGCAATAAAGGGAACGTTTTTCGTAATTTAGATCTCATCATGCTTTGAAAACAATGTACATACAGTAGCTCTAAAAAGTTTCCACGATTTGATGAACTCGGACTCTCATCATGTCCTCTTAGATCAAGCCCTTGTATGCCAAGATATACATTTTACATTTTTTACATTTAGTCATTTAGCTGACGCTTTTATCCAAAGCGACTTACAAGTTCTGTGCGACAAGACAGCAAGAAGGGTATAACTCTATCAGCTGAGTAACAATGTTCATCAAAGTGTTGCGTGTTACAGTGTAGGTTAGTTTATTAGGACAAGTGCATGACATTAAGGTTAGTCGGGGTTAGATTTTTTTATTTTATTTTTTTTATCATTTCAGATAATGGTTGAAGAAGTGAGTCTTTAGTCGACGGCGAAAGATTGGACGGGATTCGGCTGTCCTAACTGGGATGGGTAGTTCATTCCACCATTGTGGGGCAAGGACTGAGAATAGGCGGCTTCTCTTTGATGACCCTCCGGGAGCTTGGATAGGAGTAGATCTGAGGCGGCCAGAAGATGCAGAGCGTAGGGGTCTTGAGGGTGTGTAGTTAGAGACCATTGACCGGAGGTAGGCGGGAGCGGTTCCCTTTGCCGCACGGTATGCTAGGTCGAGGGCCTTGAAGCGGATACGTGCAGCAATGGGGAGCCAGTGCAGGTCCCTAAGAAGTGGGGTGACATGGGCCGACTTCGGTAGGTTTGAGATCAGGCGGGCCGCTGCGTTTTGAATGAGTTGAAGAGGCTTGGTGGCAGTGGCCGGGAGGCCAGCTAGCAGTGCGTTGCAGTAGTCGAGGCGGGAGATGACTGTTGATTGGACGAGGAGTTGGGTGGCTTCTTTTGTCAGGAAGGGGCGTATCCTTCTGACGTTGCTCAGGAGGAATCTGCAGGTTCTGGTTGTCGCTGCGATGTGAGCAGAGAAGTTCAGCTGGTCGTCGAGGACAACACCAAGGTTCTTGGCGGTCGGCGACGCGGTCACAGCTGCATTCTCGACTGTGATGGAGAGGTCGGTCAGGGGGGAGGATTTGGCCGGCAGGTGGAGCAATTCTGTTTTGCTTAGGTTCAGTTTGAGGTGGTTGGTCGTCATCCAGGCGGAGATGTCGGACAGACAGGCCGAGATCCGCTCAGAGACGTGGATATCTGAGGGAGGGAAGGAGAGGAAGAGTTGAGTATCATCGGCATAACAATGATATGAGAAGCCATGAGACGTGATAATGTTACCCAGTGATTTAGTGTAGAGGGAGAAGAGAAGGGGTCCTAGGACCGAGCCCTGGGGGACACCCGTCCGGAGGGGGCGGGTGGCCGACAGAGTCCCTCTCCATGACACTTGGTAGGAGCGGTCATTGAGGTATGATGTCAGCCATGTCAGCGCAGATCCAGCCACTCCCATTCCTGCGAGGGCCGCGAGGAGGATCTGATGGTTGACTGTGTCGAAGGCTGCAGATAGGTCTAGGAGAATCAGGACAGAGGAGAGGCCTTTCGCTTTTGCTAAGTGAAGTGCCTCTGTGACCGCAATGAGGGCCGTTTCTGTGGAGTGGCCAGTACGGAAGCCAGACTGATTGGGGTCTAGGAGTTCATTCTGTAAGAGATAAGCAGTAAGTTGGTTGGATACAGCACGTTCAAGTGTTTTAGAAAGGAAGGAGAGAAGAGAGACAGGACGATAGTTGGCTATGACGGTGGGGTTCAGGGTTGTTTTTTTTATGAGGGGCGTGACTCTGGCTTGTTTTAGGGAGGTGGGGACCACCCCCGAGTTGAGTGAGGAGTTGATGGTTGCAGTTAGGAATGGGAGGATGTCCGGTGCTATGGTCTGGAGGAGTGGGGAGGGTAGCTGGTCCAGCTGGCATGTAGTCGGACGGTTCGACGTTACCAGTGTCAGGGTCTCGGCTTCTGTAATGGGAGAGAAAGATGACAGAGTGAAGGATGAGGTTCTCGATTCAGCGTTTGGAATGGGTGGGGGTTGGGAGAAGGAGCTGCGGATGTTCTCCACTTTTTTCTCAAAGAAGATCGCAAAGTCTTCCGCAGAAAAAGATGAGGGAGGAGGAGGTGGGGGGGGAGTGAGGAGGGAGGACATGGTAGCATGCAGTTTGCGAAGATTCTTGGCAGAGGCCTCGATCCTATGGTGAAAGAAAGAAGCTTTGGCATTAGTAATGGTTTTGGAGAATGTTAACAAGAGGTTGTGATATGTGTCGATGTCAGCAGTGAGGCGTGACTTTCTATACTTCCTCTCAGCCGCTCTCAGGACCTGTCTTTGTTCTCTCACTGCATCCGTCAGCCATGGACTGGGTGGGGAGCTTGTCGAAGGAGGTTGCAAGGGCTGAGAGGAGGGTGGAGGTTGCCATCTCTGTGGGGAGAGCAGAGAAGGTGTCACTCAAAGGTAGAGCGGATATTATGTCAGAGGAGAGGGTGGAGGGGGATAGGGAGGGCAGGTTGCGTCTGAGTGAGACGGTTTGAGTTGGGGTGAAGACTTTTCGGTTAAGCATGAGAGTTAGTGAGAAGGATATGAAGGAATGGTCAGATACATGTAGGGGAGTTACCGTGGTGTTAATGATGCTGGAGTTACGGGAAAATATGAGATCCAAGGAGTTGCCTGCTTTGTGGGTGGGAGGCATGGCAGTGGGAGTCAGGTCAAATTGTTGTAGGAGGGAGACCACTGGGACCGACTGAGATGAGTCAGGCAGGTTGAAGTCGCCCAATAGAAGGAGCGGGGTACCATCTTCCGGTAAGGAGCTTAGAAGCATGTCCAGCTCATCTGTGAAGTGATCGAGGGGACCTGGAGGGCGATAGAGTGTAACAATGGTGAGATTGAAAGGATTAGAGACAGATACTGCATGATATTCGAGGGAGGAGAGTGACAGTTCTGGGAGTTGCGTTAGGTTTGTAGCCCATGAAGGAGATGTCATGAGGCCAGTGCCTCCACCCCGTCTGGAGGGTCGAGGTGTGTGAGTGAAGTTATAGTTTGTAGATAATGCTGCAGGTGTTGACGAGTTATTGGGGGTTATCCAGGTCTCAGTTAGAGCCAGGAGCTGCAGATTTAGACTATGGGCGTAGGCAGTAATGAAGTCAGCTTTCTTGACTGCTGATTGACAATTCCATAAGCCTCCCTGTACTGTGACAGGTGTATTAGTGGCTGTAGGAGGGTAGGAGAGATTAGCCGGGTTGCTAGCAAACTGGCGTGGATGGGTTGATTCTGTTCTTGAGGAGCAGATTGTGGATATAGGTGTGAGGCACATTGTGGTGTCAAGAGTGGTAGGAGGAGGTTGAAGGGGGTAGGGAGGAAGCAATATAGTAGGGAAATAGCAGAGTGGGAGGGAAATGTGGGATTATGGTGTACTTAGCACTGGGTGGATCGGTGGATCCCTCTGCTGAGAACTCCAGGAAAACTCCTCCTCTTTGTCCCTCTTCGTTTCTCGACGCTTCGCTGACGCTAAGCCAGCAAGTCTTTAAATCACTATCACTAATTACTGATGAGTGACACCTGCAGCAAAAGGCCACACCTCCAGTTTCTGTCAGCTGGGTGAAACTAATTACAAACAATTTCCACAACACAATTTAGTCACACACTTCAAAATGATGTACACAGTATTATTCAGTTAAAAGATCCTACCCTCTCTGCTGTTGTCCTCAGAATGAATCCAACAGAGAGAAAGCTGGTATTTAAGCAGAAAAACTGTCACAAGTGCCCACTTAACTACATGCACAAAGGCCACACCTCCAGTTTCTGTCAGCTGGGTGAAACTAATTACAAACAATTTCCACAACACAATTTAGTCACACACTTCAAAATGATGTACACAGTATTATTCAGTTAAAAGATCCTACCCTCTCTGCTGTTGTCCTCAGAATGAATCCAACAGAGAGAAAGCTGGTATTTAAGCAGAAAAACTGTCACAAGTGCCCACTTAACTACATGCACAAAGGCCACACCTCCAGTTTCTGTCAGCTGGGTGAAACTAATTACAAACAATTTCCACAACACAATTTAGTCACACACTTCAAAATGATGTACACAGTATTATTCAGTTAAAAGATCCTACCCTCTCTGCTGTTGTCCTCAGAATGAATCCAACAGAGAGAAAGCTGGTATTTAAGCAGAAAAACTGTCACAAGTGCCCACTTAACTACATGCACAAAGGCCACACCTCCAGTTTCTGTCAGCTGGGTGAAACTAATTACAAACAATTTCCACAACACAATTTAGTCACACACTTCAAAATGATGTACACAGTATTATTCAGTTAAAAGATCCTACCCTCTCTGCTGTTGTCCTCAGCAGAGGGCACCCTTGCCCGGATCCACACGGGCCTTCTACCGTGGGTACCCCTGGGCATGGGGAACCTTTTCACCAATCACTTCTATCATCGAAAACGTCGGGAGAAGGCCGTGGGGGACCAAACGGCGAAATCGTGGGACTCGGCTGCAGCAGGCCTAGATTTTAGTTTTGGTTCCAACTCGGTCAATATTGCTTCGAAAAAGAAAGCCGACAGCGTGGAAAAAACTCACAGATTTTCCCATGGCTCCCACGGGCCGAATATTGCGCCGATCCACGCGAAATTAAATCCACCGGTGCCTCTCGGCGTGCCGAAGCTTTTACTAAATCACTTCCATCATCGAAAACGAGCGGGAAAGGTCGGCCCGCGACCTGGAAGGTTTCGCGTGATTTTTTAAACGCTGTATTAAATGAACCTATTATGGGATCCACGCAAGATTTTCTACCGTGGGTACATCTGGGCGTCCCGCAACTTTTACCCAATCACTTCTATCACCGAAAATGCTTAGAAAAGGAAAGCCGAAAGAGTGGGAAAAACCTTGCCGAAAACCGTAAAGTGTGCCACGGTCGCGCCGTGATTCCGATTTGCGTGAAAATATTCACGGGCATAGATGAGAGCGTGGGACACCTTTTTGCAATCGATGTGTCTCGATTTTGCTCCCACGCGGCGCGCAAAATCGCGGAAGGAAAAAGCGGACATGGCTTTTGGGGGGCACTCTGGGGGGCCTTCCTCTGCTATGTTCTGCACAGGGGGGGTACTGACAGAGGTTCCATCCCGAGTATATGAGAGAGCCTCTCTCAGTGTCAGAGCTCCAGGAGAGAGAGGCTGAAGACCCACCGTTCTTGCCCGACGGTCGGGAGCCGAATCCCGGATCCGATTTTGGTCAACATGACCCCCCAAACATGCAAGTCCCGAAAAATAGAAAAACGTTTTTTATATATATATATATATATATATAGTTTTTTTTTTTAAATAATTTTAAAGTTAGTTTTTCAGTCCGATTTCGGGGACAGTGAAAATTCTCTGCCCGGGGTGGTCGGATCGACTCTGGGACAAAAGCGGCACTTTTGGGACACAGTGAACCCACCCACACCGACCGAAAACGTGACCCGCCTTGGTAGGGCCCCCGCCGGAGGAGAGCACGGCCCGATCAGAGTGCTTAAGTGTGGGGTAGTCGGGACAAGTGGTGAGTCATATTCCAACACTTTTCTAAAAAGGGGGCAAGTACTCTGGTCGCGCTGGAGGCCGGGGGGAGGTCCCTTAGCTTGCGAGGCCCGAAATAGTGCTTAAGTTTGGGGTAGTCGGGATGAGTGGAGTGCCTGGAGCTCAACACTCAGTCTGATTTCTAAAAAGGGGGCCAGTACTCCGGTCGCGCTGGATGCCAGGGGGAGGTCCCTTAGCTTGCGAGACCCAGGAGAGTGCTTAAGTGTGGGCCCAAAGGGACGGCTGGAGCGTATGGTGCTCCTGGGCCCAAAGGGATAGCTGGGGGGGGCGCATGGTGCTCCCACTTAGCCGTCGGCGGTTGACCGAGGCCGAGGATTAGCGCACGTCCGTGGGGTAAGACGGCCGGTCGGAGCGCGGCGCGGAGCCAATGGCAGTGACATGATGGGAATAGCCAGACTCTGAGGGGCGGCGATGGGCGAGGGCCCTGAGCCGCGAGTGTGGTGGACCTGACCTCCCCGTGGTCCCGTCATATAGCCCTTAGGTAGGCCCCCTCTCGGGGGTTGTGGGTGAACCAACAGGTCCCCCTCGCCGTCTGTGTGTGTGTGTGTGTAGGGTTAGGGGCAGGGGGTGCGTGTGTGTGTGTGTGTGAGAGATGGCATGCCTGGTTTGAGGCCTTTTCCTGGGGTCAGTGTTATAGCACTGGAGGTGTGGGCAGACGGGCAGACCCCGCGCCATGGGCGGGCATTAGGGGGCCGGCCCCGCCCACAGAGTCAGCTGTGCCCACCCTGGTAAAAATTTTTTTTTTTTTTTGGTCAATCAAAGTCAACTATCCAAATCCTTAGTCGGGGACAGCCCTAGTGGGCACTGATATCAACAACAACACTATTGAAGCTAGCACGGCACTCTGTGAGAATTAGTTTTCTACCCTCAAGAACGTCTTTACAGAACATCGCCTTAGTATGCTTCATCGACGCAAGGCCAATTTAATTCAGTGGCATTTGAGAAGGACTTAAGTTCAGGAATGAGTGGAGGGGCAGTGTTTTAAGAAGATTTCACTCTGTCCCCAAACGCCGCTTGCCGCTCTACTAATGATGGTGAGTAGCCTGTGGAGGAATTTTGTTTGCTTTTTATGCACCTTATTTTTGTCAGTTCAGTTCAGTTTTCAGTGAATTTAGAAGTGTTGAATAAATGGAGACTTTTCAAAGATATAGAATAGAATAGAATAGAATAGAATAGAATAGAAATGTATTATCCTGAGGGAAATTTGACACTGCAAATCACTCAACATTAAACATTTAGACAGAACAAGTCACGAATAAGAATAACAAAACAAATGGCCTAAGAATAGAATAAAATGAAATAGAATAAAAATAGAATAAAAGATACAGTAAATAAATAAAAATATACTGAAGTCTACAGTAGGTGTAATATTGCACAGTGCTGTTTAAAAAGTAAGAGTCCAGGAAGATGGTAACTGTCACTCTGTGCTCAGTGATGCAGTGAGGCACAGTGATGCATTGTATAGTCTGATGGCTGTCGGAATGAAGGACTTCCTGTGCCGTTCAGTGCTGCATTTAGGTAGTGTGAGCCTATAACATGCTCCTCCTGTCAGCCAAGTCTGTGTATAGTGGGTGGGAGGGGTTGCTTAGCAAGGTTCCTCCTCTCCGCCACCCTCACTAGAGTCCAGCTCCACCCCAACCACGCTACTGGCCTTCCTGACCATCTTATCCAGCCTGTTTGTGTCCCCTGCTCTCAGTCCGCTGCCCCAGCAGGTCTGTTATATATATCCATTCAGTCTGTTTTTGTATAAGTGAATGTTCTTAAGATAGAGAGAAATTAGATTTTTCAATTGCCTCTCTGCTGTTTAGTTCAGCACCGTGGCAAGCAAGCCACAGCGCTGCTCTCCCAGCTGAAATGTATAAAAGGGAACCTGTGTTGAAAAACCATTGTGCCCCCCCCCCCCCCCCCGAGAACATTTTATGCCCCCCCACTAATTTGTTTCTGCAGCCTGGTCTGGGTGTGGGTCATGGAAGCGAGGGTAAATAAATATATATAGGCCATGCCCAGTTTGAAGGCCTATCTTGGGGGTTAGGGACAGGGGCAGGGTGTGTGTGAGAGAGATGGCATGCCTGGTTTGAGGCCTTTTCCTGGGGTCAGTGTTATAGCACTGGAGGTGTGGGTCATGGAAGGAGGAGGAGGGGCAGTGTGATGTCACCGACCACCAATGAGCACGTTTTGAAGGCACTCGTCCTGAGCTGACATATGGATAATAGTGGTCGGTGGCTTGGAAGCGCTAGCTGGGGCTGACCTGTCCTGCAGACCTTCTGGAAGTGGTTTAGCCTCCCACAGTTGGAGCAGGCAGGGCAGGCCTGGGCTCTGGTGTTGTGCGAAAGGGAGCCACAATTCCCACACGGCTGGTGTGAGCGGCCACGTGACTGGGAGGCTAACAGTATACTGTCCCCGCTGTCGTCTGGACTCACGTTGAGGAGGGACACCCTTGAGCTGAGCTTGCTTGCAGCCTCTACTGGCGTGTGTGCGTTGGGACTGGGGGAGGTAGACAAACTACTGTAACCGCACAGTTCATAGCAGATTCCACCTGCACTGCTAGGCTAATAGCTCCTGCTAATGTCAGTTCATCATTTTCCAACAGTAGTCTTTCCCTGATCTTATCACTCACTGTTAGTGTTCAGTATGAGTTAGTCTCTAACCATTTCATTTTGTAATGCCCCAAATTTGCATGAGCTAGCCAAGCCCTGTAGGTCTGCGACGTACTGCGTTATTGACTCGCCAGTACGGTAATGTCTCCATTGGAATACAACTCGACGGAGGAGTGCACATTGTGGAGTGGCGAAATGTCCCTTTAAGAACGCCACAACCGATGCATATGTGTCTAAGGTGCCGAGCATTTCACACACACGCTGTCCCTCCATGCCTAAACAGTGCAGTAGTAATGCACGTTTTCTCACCGTGGATATTTCCAAACCGGCAGCCAGAAGATACGTCTCAAACAAGGAAATCCAGGGCACCCACGGGACAGGTCAAGTCAAGTCAAGAGTTTTAATTGTCACGGCATACAGGTATACAATGAAATGCGGGTGGTCTTGCCCGCAACAATGTGCAATACTGTGGTACAACATATAATAGAATCAAAAAATGAAAAAACAACATTGTGCAGTAAACAGGTAACAGGTAACATGGAGTGACATCTCGGTATCTGTACATAGTTATTTACAGAGCATATGGGACATGCTAGTTAGCTTTGGTAGTGCAATACACTGTTCCTGTTATTCTAATTTAAAGTGTCCTTTCCTTTGGCCATAAGTGTGCGTGTGTGCGACATGAGTGTGTGCCCGCTCATGTTAAAGTGTTAAGTGGCTGCTCGTGTGTGAGCGTGCACAGCGTGCGTGTCGTGTGTGTGTTCATGTGTGCTTGTGTGTGGATAGTTCAATGTTCTGAGCACTCAATGTTCATTGTTCATGGCTCTGATGGCCTGGGGGAAGAAGCTGAGCCTAAGCCGCTCTGTCCTAGTAGCTGGGGTTCGCAGGCGTCTGCCTGACCTCAGCAGCTGAAACAGGCTGTTATTGGGGTGGTGAGGGTCTTTCATTATCCTGCAGGCTCTGGATTTGCACCTCTTGTTGTATAGGACCTGCAGGGGGGGGGTAGTGCAATACCCGTGGTACGCTCGGCTGAGCGCACCACTCTCTGTAGGGCCTTCTTGTCCTGTGCCGTGCTGTTTCCATACCAGGCAGTGATGTTTCCGGTCAGGATGCTCTCTACAGCTCCTGAGTAGAAGGACTGGAGTATCTTCCCCGATACTCTGAACTTCCTTAACTGTCTCAGGTGGTAGAGGCGCTGTTTCGCCTTCTTTACTACTGTGTCTATGTGTGTTGACCAGGCACCGGGCTCATCGGGCAGAGGTAGGAAGGGTGGAGGTGGTGTGATAGAAAAATCAACCATTTCTCGTCACCAATCTTATGTTGGAATAATCAGACAACACGTTGTTGTTGTTGTAGCTTAACGGTTTTTACTCAACTGAACTCGATGCATGGTAACGTACATACAACACCAACGTCAATGTCACGTCCGGGCCATATGCCGTAACGTGAATCTTAACACATTCCCTGCCAATCACGTTGTACAGCATTATTGCCGGCCATGCGTTGTCTGCCAAACCACGCTGTACAGCGATATTGAGATCAATATTTTATTTTTTCACCATGGCATTCATATATACACCTCCGGCGCTGCAGCTGGACCCTACGGCTAAAAAGAACGACGGCTCAATACCGCCGCCTGGTGGATGGTCGGGCGAGTTACTGGTAAACAGGATATGGCTGTTGTGCGTCGATTAAATTCATCCGGCTGTCAAGATATTGTCGCAAGGCTCCCGACAGACACTATAGTACATATCGATCGCTTTATAAACTTAATCGATATGATTTCGGCATTTATTGCGACATACAAACTGGAAATGGGCCTAGGCGATCGACGTCCTATACCTGGGATCTTTCACTGCCAGTCTCATTGATGCACGGTAAGAGGACGCTGATGCCATTTTCAGCCCAATTGTTTATTCTTTTCACTGCAAACCGATCTGATCAATATATCACCCATACTACATAAAGCATTTACTGATGACCCCCCCCCCCCCCCCCCCCTTTCATTTGATAATCTATATATGCGTTTATGCCTATTGTAACTGCAGCTATGGTTAACAGTTGGTTAATATAGTTATTTATGTTTACAATTTATATGCTTATTTTTGTATAATAGTAATAATACTGCTTTATAATAATTGCTTTTCACTGTATTTCTTATTTGTTTTATATAAGATACATATTAGTGGCGCACAATTTTTCTATTTTGTTTGCGCAATTACCACATCTCACGAGAGTTGACACACCTGGTATCCGGTGACGTGTTTCCGCCCTCTCGCTCTCTTGAGTTGGAACCGTGAACTTGAATTGTTATGGACTTACCTGCCGTTCTAATAAGCAAAGAACAATCCATCAACCCAACTTAACAAGACAATCTTCCAAGAAACGGACAGAAGACATACTTCCATAACGCATCGATGTTCTCATATACTGGCACGCAGCCAATAAGGTATTGATTGTTGTAGATAATAATTGTGGTATATGTTACAGTGATGTTCCGACCATGGGTTTTAATGAACTTGTAATAGTAATGGTATCTTTTGTATGCATTTGTATTTCATGCAGATTTTACAGTTTTGATGGAGCATCTTCATTCAAATCAGTTCAAGAAATCTGCTTGTGTTTTGCGTCGTGCCGGAGGATGTCACACCTATAACTCACGTTCTATGAATTACTGCAGAAAATGATAAAAACACTTATATTCTAGAAGGTATTCTTGTACAAATCTATGAATGAAAAAGTACAACGTTCCTACATCCTGAACGATAGATAAATCGATGTTGAATGGGCCATAGTAATGTCAATTTAGCAATACAATTTAAAAAGTTATAGCCCATAGGCTTAGAGTGGTGGCAGTGAGGCTACATTGATGGATATAATCGTGGCAGGGAATGTGTTAACATGAACACAACGCTGCACAAAACACACTATCTCACAATCTAGAAAACCAGCCTGGATTATTGTGAAACGGGTCGATGTTTAGCGTGGTATAGCGCACAAACGAAGGTATGTAGAAATGAACTTGTCCCCGTTAAATGAGCCATACTATTGTCTCCATAGCTATAGAATATAAGATGGGTCCGCAAACATCATGAAAATAGTCAATAACACTGGCGCCAGGGAGTAAAAATGGAAAAACAGCATGGCAGTCAATGAGTTAAGAACTGCTGCCTAATGTACAAAATCCAACATAACTTGGCACCACCTCCACTCTGCAATCAAGTCCATTTTCGCACCCCTGTAACTGGTGCTACTTGAGGGGAAGCCAGAGTCACCAGAGGGACAGCCAGAGGTGACTGCGAAATCCCCTTTAGAAAAAGCGTATTTGGGCAATCCGTTCTCTCTTCTAAAACAGCGCCTGATTGGAATAAAATCGAACAGAATGTTAGAGAGTCCATTTCATTCAACGCCTTCAAGTTTAATCTTAGGAATTGGTTGATAGATAGATGTGAACACTGTATAATGTGGGGATTGAACTGTGTATATTGCAAGGGTTAAATTATGTATGTTATTGCTAATAACAAGTAAGTTTGTACTTGCGTTTTAATATTTTTTGTACTAGGTACTAGCCCATTATTTCTGGCAGGGGGACTGCCAATGTAAACTAGCCTTTTGGCTACAATTGTGTACATTTACATAATATTTTATAAAATGTTTCTTAATGTATGTTGTCCCTCTCTAACAAATACATTTAAACTTAAACTGAAACCCATAGGGCACTGCATCACATGTTATACACTAACATGTTATACACCAAAAGAGCAATCATTAAGACACATTAGTGAACGTTCTTGCTGTTTTCCCATGTGAAGGGCAGCTAATAGGGCACATCCTCTTGTTTTCGCCACTCAAGAGGGCACTTTAGTGCGACATCTTTCAACCATGGCGGTCGTTTTAATGCTTAAAAAAACCGGACTATTTTATTACATCATAAATATTACTGATTAATGTTACATTTAACAGGTCAATATTATGATGATAAATGATGGCCATCTGTTGTTGCCCATTTGGCTTTGCCATGTTTTGATTATTTAGATTTTAAGGTACATTTTGAACGGACAAAACATTTGATTAGTATGCGATTAATCACTGTTAACTATAGACCATGGATTGCAATTAAATATTTGAATAGATTGACAGCCCTAATATATCCCTACCTGTTACGATGGGGTAGATGTGTTGGACCCATGCGCAGAGTAGAACAGAGGAGGCGGAATGCGAAGGTTGCTCTTTCACAATTAAACAGGTTCTTTATTGTGAACAACAGAGCATAATACGACAAAACAAATACTTTGAAACGGAAAGAAGAGGGAAGACAATCTCCAAAACGAGGAAGCAGTTTTAACTCAAACTGAGAAATGTTTGCAGGGCAAACATCCACACGATAAATACACTTATAAATACGCGAATACAATATGGCTAAAGCACGACACCAACCGTGGTATCACAATTATGCTCTCAGCGTGAGCGATAACAAATGCTTTCAGGTAGAGTACTCACGTCTGTGATCAGGGAAGAACTGACAAAGAAACAGCATACCAGGGGAACATTATGAAGGGAAGTAAACAATACACAGCGGGCGTTAATTAGAGCAATCAAGACAATTAGGAAAGAGGAAATGGTGAAATACTCCAGGGCAATGGGCCCTCATTCATCAACGTGACGTAGAAAATGTTCTATTTCCACACGTAAGCACAGAATTTAGAATGAGTGCACGCACAAAAGAAACGGGATTTACCACACGTGCGTACGCAGGTTCTACGCACACCTGTCATGATAAATATCACCTTGGCCCTGCGCCGAGGCTCGTGCACACTTTCACGTATTTGCATACCAAAACCGCCCCGATTAACCATATACGGTAATGGACACCCCCATGAAATGTGGAAGAATGGACTAAACCAAGGGAAGCGTGTTATGAGACAGGCTGACAGACGTATACATGTACGGTGATGTCGGATATGATATCTATTAACCATTGCTGCCTGGGCAGCGCAAACACTAATAAAGACCGTGCTGGAATATGACTGCCTTTTTCCGTTTTGTTTGATTAATACCCAGGGATTAAAGTTCTCCTCAATTTTATTCCAAATCGCGATGGATTTTCCGTCAATCTTCTACCTGCTGCATATGATTTCTAGAGGCATACAATCTATTTTGATGTCAGTATTGGGTAGCCTATATAAACAATAATACGAGAGCATATACAAGAACAATGAATCTCACTGCCATGTATGATGTAGCAGATACGCCATGTGAAGCCTGCCTATATGTGATCAATACAAACTTGAACTTGAATTCCATCATGTCTGTGTGCGGGTCACTGCGGGAACTCACAAGGCTGTTGTCACAATGTAAATAAGAACGTGCACTGAAAAGTTACAGTATGTACAGATGAAGCCCTTCAGATTCAGGTCCCTTCTGCCACTCCTCTGTCACTTTAGAACCAACACTCAGGTGTTAATTTTCGGGGGCTGGTGGCTGGGTCTAAACGTAAACAAAGGAAGGGTACTTAACTTAAGTGCTTCCCCAGGGAGGGGGTCGGGGGCTACTGCCCTCAGACCCCCAAGATAATTTGTATATGGGCAGTCTGACTTGGGGTACTGACCATATATTAGTGTTGCAATGCATGATAAATAAACAGTGAAAAAAGCTAAGAAATCGGGTGGGGCTGGGACATTTGGGACGAATAAAAATGTAAGATGAAAATCTCCCCAACCTGTGGGAGGCAGTGGAGGTGTGAAATCTAGCCCGGTCCAGAGCAATAGGAGTCACAAAATCAGTTTGGAGTGGAGTGGTGGAGTAGTGGTAGAGGAGCAGTAGATGCTTGACTATTCATGGCTTCATCTGTAGTTGGTTGATTATTTGTATGACAGTCAGTAAACCCTTGCAAAAAGTATCCGTTTTATTTAATGAATTGAAAACATGCAGCATGCCTTTCCTCCCGGCATGCAGCAACAACATGTATCAGGCAAATGCACATCGCAACATTGACTGAGTGGAATCCCTTTCTATTCACATAACTGCATTTGTGATGGAGCTTTGACAGCTACAGTAACAGTCTATTGCTCGATCCATCTCCAATATCACAATGGACCGTGCCGGTGGCAAAGACCCGAGGGTGGAGAGGACTTGAATGAATTCCATCATCATATTTATATGTTGTGTCTGTCCACTATGTTTGTTACTTTGTTATCCCCCCTATCTATGTAAAGCGACCTTGGGTCTCTTGAAAGGCGCTATATAAAATGAAGCTATTATCATTATTATTATTATTATTATTATTATCACATCTGTGCGGGAGCTCACAAATAGACTGTTAGTCTCAGTGAAGTTTCAACGGAGGTCATCTATTCTAACCAACAAATTGAAGTAGAAAGCATTTCGTGACCAATCTTATTTGGAAACATGACACACAAAATAATTCGCTTTTTATTTGAAACAATATTTAATCGCGTTTGGAGGTTGGTGTTCTGCGTCTGCCCCCCCGTGCCAAACAAGCAGGCCAACATCTTGTTCGCGTGTGAGCCCGTTATAATATACACTACTGTCGCTATTTTACAATGAACTATAATGAATTACGGGTCATACAGAACACGCCAGTGTTGAAACTAATGCACAGAAGATTATTTCCGCGTTGAAACTAATGCATGAACTGAGCAGCGCATATGCCGTAGTAACGATATTCTACCACTGGGCGTCAGCTAAGCATGCTCAGAGCTGTGCGTACACATAAGCACGAAGTCAAGTTCAAGTTGAAATTGATGAATCCCACACTTTGCTTAGAAATGGTCGTACGCACAGGTTAAGCACATATCTGTGCGTAAGTCACGTTGATGAATGAGGGCCCAAGGGCTTTTGCTCCCAGGTGAGGGCAAAAAGCCCAAACGTCACACCTACCCATATATTATTATGCCTGTCTTTATTTTTTTTATTTTTTTTGCTGTGAAGCACTTTGAGCTGCAATTTTTTTATGAAAGGTGCTATACAAATAACGTTTATTTTTATTATTATTATTATTATTATTATTATTATTATTATTATTATTATTATTATTATTATTATTATTATTATTATTATTATTATTATTATTATTATTATTATATAGCAAACATTTGGTAATTATTCGGTGGTGTGGGCAGAAAATAGGAAAAGACATTTTGATGGTGATACTATGATATGATCCACATTTATTTTCTACATCTTGGTATACACAAGGTCTAATAGATAAAAAATAATGCAAAACATTTCAAGTCGATGAATTGGGAAATTTCTTTTTATCTGCTTAACTTAATCTTCAATGGATGAAGAGTCCAGAGCAAGTGATTAACAGACCAACTAACAGAGAAGCCAGAGAGAGGGGGGAGGGTGCACAGTGTGACTCAATGCTTCTCCTCGCGTTCATAAGAGGACATCCAGAAACGTACTGTTGTAACCGTTTCGCCCTCTCCTTACTGAATAGCAGGACCCCAGAGAAGTTGATGGTTCTGGAGGTAGCACTCGCCCAGGCGCAGCTGTTCTGTTCTTGGACCATCCACACCCTGTCCCCCTTCTTCAGCTCCTCCATGTACAGACACGTGGTGAGCACCGTTTCCTCACCGGAGATCTGTAGGAGATCAAATGAAGAGGGTGTGGTGACTCACTTATTACTCACATGTATACAGACTTGTGTACAACAATAAGAGAATGCCCAACCTATAGTTCTTTAAAAAGTCAGCTAAAAGTATGGCTAGTCACGGGGCGCCCCGGTGGCGCACCACGTACATACGTTCAGCATAAACCGCAACATCCTGGGTTCGAATCCGGCCCAGGACGCGTCTATGCCTTCTACAACGCTGTTCGGTTTCCGGGTTCCTCTGATTGGCCACTAAGCCCACGTGACCCTACGCTAGCACGCCCCCCTTACGCCTGAGAGTCACACACAGCTAGTGGCAGGCAGAGAGCCTTGCTACTACTAGCCGAGTGATGAATGAAAATGTATCTGTTTCACCTAACAACACTATTGCTCCGTGATCATAGCCATCCATCTCTAAAGCTAACCACTATTTGTAAAAGCCACAACCACGTTACCATATGTAATAATGTAAATCATTGTGTCGTTGTACATATTGTGTATACACCGTTAGAAGCTAACGTAGCTTAGCTTGGTAGCTATTGTTGTGCTAACAACATCCCGACACCCAGCTTGTTAGCCAGCATGAATGCCCGATGTAGAAGGCATAGACGCAGGCCGCTTGTTGGCCGGCATGAGTGCCCGATTTGGGGTGGTTCTCTCCTCTTTGTGTGCCTTTGTCCTTGCGGGTGTTAAGCCGGGGGAGCTTGTGGACGCGACAATAGTGGTGGTTGTAGGGTGTTTGAGCTTATAGCGTTAGTTAGCTCATAGCTATCGTTAGCTTCTAACGGTGTATATGAGTGTGTATGAGAGTGTATATGTTCTATATGCTCTGTAAATACTATGTAAGATACCGAGATGGCACACCATGTACCTGTTTATTGCACTGTTGTTTTTTATTGGATTCTATTATATGTTGTACCACTGTATTTTTATTGGACTCTATTATATGTTGTACCACTGTATTGCACATCGTCGCGGGCAAGACCAGCCGCATTTCATTGTATACCTGTATGCCGTGACAATTAAAACTCTTGACTTGACTTGACTTGACTTGACTTGTGTATACACAATATGTACAACGACCAGTGGCGGCTGGTGGGTACTTCGCCACTAGGGGCGCTATACCAAACATCTCTCCCTCTCTCCTTCTCTCTCTCACACACAGCGCGACGTGGAATCGATTCGTTACACAATCAGACCTATTATATACCAAGAATAACTTCAGTATGAGTACAGGGCTGTACACATATTTTGCATATTGTTAAACGAGCCAAGGCTAGCTATTAAACTATGGATATGAATCGAAAATCTGGGACCCTGATGTAAACAAGACAAACGTCTTTCTCTGGTCTGCATCCCCTTAACAATTGTGTGTATTGAGCCGTACTGTATTGTACCCATTCTGCAATCTGTTAATAAAGTTCTCATTCATTCATTCATTCAAACATAGACGATATTGAACAAGCCATAATCCACGTATTTTCAATCCGAGAGAGCTGCAGTAGTTAAATCAATGAGCCATCGACATAGTCAGTGTGGTAATGACGTAACGTTATTATTGCATCCAAGATTGATACACGGCTGGCTAGGCAGTTGGTAGTCATAGTCTTGTGTTATAAAATAAATAAACAATCAGCTATGTCTCGCTTCATGAATGGCCAGCAGTAGCCTAACAGTACTGCTCCTAAAAAAAACGATTTACAAACGTTAACGTTAACCAGAGAGAGAGAGAGAGAGAGAGAGAGAGAGAGAGAGAGAGAGAGAGAGAGAGAGACTCACTGTTTAGTTGAAACGTCCAGGGCACACTCATTCTTAAACTCAAATGCGCGCTTGATAAACGTGTATAATCCACTGATGATGTATTCCAGACCATCTGCCATATAGCTTGTTAGCCAAGTGTTAGCTCGTTAGCACAACACAAGTACATTCCTTTGTCCATTTCCGCTCGAACAGACTGCAAACTACCTGGCGTTCTATCGCCATGCTCTAAGACAAACTCTAACCTTAACCAACTTTGAAAGAGTGCCTAAGCTTAACAGTCTAAAGAACTTGCAGTCACGGCACGCTCGTCTAAGACAAACAGCTGCCTGCATCATTCTCACAACAACACAACTATCTCCACCGACCAACCTAGGAACCAACCTAGCCGGAATAACCTAGAATTGGAACATTAGAAATTGGATTCGGCCAATCAGAGATCGTCTCTGTGAAATTCTGCTACGGAAAAAAATACTGGCGTCGGCCAATCAGAGAGCGTCTCCGCGAAATGCGGCTACAGATATTCTTGACGCTACTGGCTAGACCGCTTCAAATCGCGCCCAGATTCCAACATAATAGTCATATTTCAACGCACAACGCCTTATGCACTGATTGGCTGTGACGGATACAGCGATCAAACTGTGACGCGCACTCAGAGCGCTATCGCGTATAGCCCGGGCCAAGAAATACGAAAAAATAAAAAAAATAAAAAAAACGTGATGTCACTTCCTGCTCTGGAAAACGAGTGTTTTTTAATTGCGATAATAACGTTATATTGTGCATTGGAAATACAAACATACTTAAAATGAGTAAATATTATTCATTTTAAACATGTTTATATTATTTATAGGGCTATAAAACAAAAAACAAAAAGATACTTATTCTTGTTCTACTCTCATATAACCAGGCAGGGCCTGAAGGGGGGGCGGCGCCCTAGCGCCCCCCAGTGGCGGCCGCCACTGACAACGACACAATGATCAAACACCTTATAAAAAACTTAGCAAAAGCGAAAGGCCTCTCCTCTGTCCTGATTCTCCTAGATCTATCTGCAGCCTTCGACACAGTCAACCACCAGATCCTCCTTGCGGCCCTCGCAGGAATGGGAGTGGCTGGCTCTGCGCTGACATGGCTGTCATCATACCTCAATGACCGCTCCTACCAAGTGTCATGGAGAGGGACCCTGTCGGCCACCCGCCCCCTGCGGACGGGTGTCCCCCAGGGCTCGGTTTTAGGACCCCTTCTCTTCTCCCTCTACACTAAATCACTGGGTAACATTATCACGTCTCATGGCTTCTCCTACCATTGTTATGCCGACGATACTCAACTCTTCCTCTCCTTCCCTCCCTCAGATATCCACGTCTCTGAGCGGATCTCGGCCTGTCTGTCCGACATCTCCGCCTGGATGACGTCCAACCACCTCAAACTGAACCTAAGCAAAACAGAATTGCTCCACCTGCCGACCAAATCCTCCCCCCTAACCAACCTTTCAATCACAGTCGAGAATGCAGCTGTGACTGCGTCCCCGACCGCCAAGAACCTTGGTGTTGTCCTCGACGACCAGTTGAACTTCTCTGCTCACATCGCAGCGACGACCAGAACCTGCCGATTCCTCCTGAGCAACGTCAGAAGGATCCGCCCCTTCCTGACAAAAGAAGCCACCCAACTCCTCGTCCAATCAACAGTCATATCCCGCCTCGACTACTGCAATGCACTGCTCGCTGGCCTCCCGGCCACTGCCACTAAGCCTCTTCAACTCATTCAGAACGCAGCGGCCCGCCTGATCTCATACCTACCGAAGTCGGCCCATGTCACCCCACTTCTTAGGGACCTGCACTGGCTCCCCATTGCTGCACGAATCCGCTTCAAGGCCCTCGACCTAGCATACCGTGCGGCAAAGGGAACCGCTCCCGCCTACCTCCGGTCAATGGTCTCTAACTACACACCCTCAAGACCCCTACGCTCTGCATCTTCTGGCCGCCTCAGACCTACTCCTATCCAAGCTCCGGGAGGGTCATCAAAGAGAAGTCGCCTATTCTCAGTCCTTGCCCCACAATGGTGGAATGAACTACCCACCCCAGTTAGGACAGCTGAATCACGTCCAATCTTTCGCCGTCGACTAAAGACGCACTTCTTCAACCATTATCTGAATTAAAAAAAAAAAAAAAAAAAAAATATATAAAAAAAAAAAATCTAACCCTAACTAACCGTACTGTCATGCACTTGTCCTAATAAACTAACCTACACTGTAGCACTCAACACTTTGATGAACATTGTTGCTCAGCTGATAGAGTTGTGCCCTTCCTGATGGCTTGTCGTACAGAACTTGTAAGTCGCTTTGGATAAAAGCGTCAGCTAAATGACTAAATGTAAATGTAAATGTAAATACTATTGTCATGTCCATAAGTTCCCTGGCAGAATACTTGTGAGAACAAGGGTATACAAGGAGGAAAGAACCATTTTAAATTGGGTATTCATGCTGGCTAACAAGCTGGGTGTCGGGATGTTGTTAGCACAACAATAGCTACCAAGCTAAGCTACGTTAGCTTCTAACGGTGTATACACAATATGTACAACGACACAATGATTTACATTATTACATATGGTTTCTCAAGTTTCTTTAATAGTTGTCATACAGAAGTACAGAATACTTTCATACAAAATGCTTCTTACTGTTACGCTCCAGAGACTGTGCTAGACAAGATAGTATCAAATAACATAGTATAGCATGTAATTTAGAAGAAGAAAATGAGGTCACAGTGTTCGGTATAGACATATGTACAATGTTCTGAGTTACCATATAATATACAATACTATGCAGTGTACTAATGTACAGTACTGGGATGAGGTACAATTTAGGTACAATTTACAGTAAGGTGTACGAGTTGTAGTGCAATCCTTCATCAATAAATATAAAGTGTGGGGAGTGGGTGCTACAGTGTGTTTGTTTAAAGTGGGTGTGTGCTATAAAGTGTGTGGAGTGGGTGCTACAGTGTGTTTGTTTAAAGTGAGTGTGTGCGTGTGGATGTGTGTGCTATGTGCGTTTGGTGGTTGTTGTTGTGTAGTGTTCATTGTTCGTTTAGCAGCCTGATGGCCTGGGGATAGAAGCTTCTTCTGAGTCTTTCTGTGCTCGCCTTGAGACTCCGGTATCGCTTGCCTGACCGCAGCAGTTCAAAGAGGCAGTTGTTCGGGTGACTGGAGTCTTTAATGATTCTCTTAGCCTTGCCCTTGCAACGCTTGTTGTAAATGTTCTGGAGGGTGGGGAGCCCCCCTCCAATTGTGCGTTCGGCTGAACGTGTCACTCTTTGTAGTCTGCTTCGGTCTTGTGCAGTGCTATTCCCAAACCAGGAGGTGATGTTGCCGGTCAAGATGCTCTCTATTGTACATGAGTAGAAGTTCTTAAGGATCTTCTGACTGACTTGGAACTTCCTTAGGCGCCTGAGGAAGTAGAGGCGTTGTCGTGCCTTCTTCACAACACTGTCAATGTGTGTGGTCCATGTCAAGTCCTCGGATATGTAGGCTCCGAGGTACTTAAAGCTGTTGACTCTCTCAACCGGTGCCCCGTCGATGCTAAGGGGGCTGTAGTCCTTGACCCCCGACCTCCTGAAGTCCACAATAATCTCCTTTGTTTTGCTGACGTTCAGGGAGAGGCTGTTTTCCTGGCACCATCCCGCCAGGACCTTGACCTCTTCCAGGTAGGCCCTCTCGTCGTTGGCAGAGATCAGGCCCACCACCACTGTGTCGTCAGCAAATTTGATGATTGTATTGCTACTCCGCTGAGCCACACAGTCGTGTGTGTACAGGGAGTAGAGGAGGGGACTCAGAACACAGCCCTGGGGGGCCCCTATGTTGAGGGTGATGGATGAGGAGGTGCAGTTGCCTGCTCTCACCACCTGGGGTCTGCCAGTCAGGAAGTCCAAGACCCACTGGCAGAGGTCATAGTTCAAGCCCAGGTCCCTGAGCTTGGCTATGAGTATGGAGGGGACTATGGTATTGAATGCCGAGCTGTAGTCGATGAATAGCATTCTCACATAGTTCCCCTGCCTCTTGTCCAGGTGTGATGCTGCTGTGTGCAGCACATGGGCTATGGCGTCCTCCGTGGACCTGTTGGGGCGGTATGCAAATTGCAGGGGGTCCATGTTGATGGGGAGGGAGGAGCAGATGTAGCCCTTTACTAGCTTCTCAAAGCACTTCATGGCTATGGAGGTGAGAGCTACAGGGCGGTAGTCGTTGAGGCAAGCAGGCTTGGATTTTTTGGGTACAGGGATAATAGTGGACTTCTTCAGGCAGGTGGGGATGACAGCCTGTTCTAAGGACAGGTTAAATATGTCAGTGAATACTGGGGCCAGTTGGTCGGCACAGACTTTTAGGACGCGGCCGGGGATGCCGTCCGGACCTGCTGCCTTCCTGATATTCACTTTTTAAAGGTCCGCCTCACCTCATGCTCTGTTACCCTGAACACTGCGCCTCCATCAGCAGCCGACCCCCCCCCCCCCCCCATTGCCGTGGCTTGTGAGCTGGTGTTGTTATTACCAGCATCAAACCTCGCATAGAAGGTATTAATGTAATTTGCTAAGGAGATGTCACTGTTCAGTTTGAGGGAGGCGCCTTTGTAGTCTGTCATCGTTTTGAGCCCCTGCCACATAGCTCTAGAGTCAGCTTGTTCAAACTGGAGTTCAATTTTATCCCTGTAGCGCCGTTTGGCCTCTGACACTGTCCTCCTTACGTTGTATCGCGCCACCTTGTGGTCATTCATGTTGCCTGCCACTAGGCCGTCGTTGTATGCTTTGGTGTGCTCTCTCAGAGCTTCACGGACGGATTTGTCTACCCAGGGTTTTTGATTTGGGTAAACTCTCATTTTGGTAGTGGGGATTGTTTCTTCCACCATAGTACAAACATAGTCCAGCACTGTCTCCGTGTAGATATTAATGTTATCTGTGTCGCGGAACACATTCCAGTCTGTGCAGTCAAACGCAGACTGGAGCGTCTCCTCTGACGTCAAATCCCATTTCTGCACCTCTCGCGAGACTACAGGAGTACTTTTGATTATCTGTTTGTACATTGGTGAAAGAAAGATGGACGCGTGATCTGATTTACCAAAGCCACTATCAGAATGAGCCTTGTAGCCACCTTTAAATTGCGTGTAACAGTGATCTAGGATGTTACCGCCTCTGGTGTTGTCACATGCTGATAGAAGTCAGGTAATACCTTTCTCAGATTGGCGCTATTGAAATCACCCAGCACTAAAATGGCGGCGTTAACGTTCGCCGCTTGTATTCTATTTACCTCGTCGTGGAGTCTGGAGAGCGCGACGTTGTTACTGGCTTGCGGTGGAATATACACTCCTACAAGGATGATCGCCGTTAACTCCCTCGGGAGGAAGAAAGGACGTTACCAACGTTAAATCGAGTTACTACACTAGTACACGTATGATCAATGCAATAATGAACACATATATATATATATCTTGTCATTTTAAACAAGTTACCATTCATTCATTCATCCATTATGCGTCAAATTAACAACAACAGAGAAGAGAGCGAGAGAGAGAGAGAGAGAGAGAGAGAGAGAGAGAGAGAGAGAGAGAGAGAGAGAGAGAGACCGAATTAACTCACTGTTTACGTGGTCGAGGAGGGTTTGATAAAGTGTATAATTATGTCCACTGTTGTCCCACAGTCCCAGACCGTTGATGTATATCCACTCTGTCCAGACTGCATCCAGCTATTAGCTTGTTGTTAGCACAACACAACAGTGCTGTGATGAATGAATGAATGAGTCTGTCGTTGCCCATTTCCACGTCGAACAGCCTGCAAACTACCTGGCGTTCCTATCGCCCTGCTCTAAGACAAACTCTAACCTTAACCAACTTTGAAAGAGTGCCTAAGCTTAACCGTCGAAAGAACTTGCCGTCACGCTCAAGACAAATAGCTGCATCACAACACAACAGCTAGTATCGAGTAACTATCTACTGTACTAACCAGAAACTGGCGTGGCGTCGGACAATCAGAGAGAGCGTCTCCGCGAAATGCGGCTATGGAAAAAACTGTCGTCGGCCAATCAGAGAGCGTCTCCGAGAAATGCGGCTACGGAAATTATAGACGCTGCTTGCTTAGACCGCTTCAAATCGCGCCCGGCTTCCATCATAATACATCATATTTCAACGCACAGCGCGTTACGCACTGATTGGCTGCGACGGATACAGTGATGAAACCAGTGCACGGCGTGCACGCCCACTGTAAGCGATATTGCGTCTAGCCCGAGATAAATGCGGCTAGGAGAAATGCGGCTACGGTAACGGAACGTATTCTCTATCAGACACAGTCACTTCCTGTTCATGAAAACGATTATTTATATTTGATATATTAACGTTATATTGTGCATTGGAAACACAAACATACTTAAAATGAGTAAATATTATTCATTTTAAACATGTTTATATTATGTATAGGGCTATAAAAAAAATAAAAAAAAATATTTCTTCTTCTTCTCTCTTTTAACCAGGGTTAACCAGGGGGGGCGGCGCCCCAGCACCCCTAGTGGCGAGCCGCCACTGTGTACAAGGATGTTGAGGATGTTCTATGAGTCGGTGGTGGCGGTCACCTTCTTGTACGCTGTGACCTGCTGGGCCAGCGGACTGAGAGCAGGGGACACAAACAGGCTGGACAAGCTGGTCAGGAAGGCCAGTAGCGTGGTTGGGGTGGAGCTGGACTCCCTAGCGAGGGTGGCGGCGAGGAGGAGCCTTGCTAAGCTCCAGGCCATCAGGGAAAACCCTTCCCACCCACTATACACAGACTTGGCTGACAGGAGGAGCATGTTCAGTGCTCGGCTCACACTACCTAAATGCAGCACTGAACGGCACAGGAAGTCCTTCATTCCAACAGCCATCAGACTATACTATCACTGAGCACAGAGTGACAGTTACCATCTTCCTGGACTCTTACTTTTGAAACAGCACTGTACAATATTACACCTACTGTAGACTTCAGTATATTTTTACTGTATTTATTTACTGTATATTTTATTCCATTTTTATTCTATTTTATTCTATTCTTATTCTTAGGCAATTTGATTTGTTTTGTTATTCTTATTCGTGACCTGTTCTGTCTAAATGTTTAATGTTGAGCGATTTGCAGTGTCAAATTTCCCTCTGGATAATAAAAGTATTTCTATTCTATTCTATTCTATTCTATACTAGTAGTACATGGGTAGACCAGCGGTTCTCAAACTACGGGTTGCGACCCAAAGTGGGGTCTGGGGTAAGTGACAGTGTCCAGTGTTGTTGCGCATTGGCAGAAAAAGAAAAGAAATAAAAATCAAGAGAAAAACTTACGGTGTCCTAAAGGAGGCTCAGTCCAAATGTGTCAGTAGTCATATCACCGAATGGATCACTGTGTTGTGTAAAGAAGTACCTGGATAAGGAGAGCAGTGACCTTTGACCTTCCTAGTGCAGGGAGCAGAGGGACCACCTACATACTTTCGTTTGTGCACTAGTCCATGCTAAACATCGCCCCGTTTCAAAATAATCCAGTCTTGTTTTCTAGATCGTGAGATCTAGACATGTTATATGCATATGCGCAAATCGTTCGGGTTGCTTGCCTGAAACCTATATTATTTCCAAATCAAATGTTTCTTCACAAAGTCATCAAACTGGCGGTCAGGTGGCGTAGCAGAGATTGCGTTCGTCACCAACCCTGGAGACGCTAGGATTCGCCTGTTCGAATCCAGCTCACAGCTCCGGGGTTGTCACCAGCTTGGCTGGCCGTTCACACTAATACAATTGGCAGTATTAGAGGGTGAGAGAAGCTGGCGGGGTGGGTCCGGGTCGTTGTAAACAGCGACTCCTACAGTTCGGTCGGGGCGCCTGCTAAGCGCGGATAGGATCTAAGTGGGATAGTGTGATCCTTCCACACGCTACGCCCTCTCAGTGAGAATCCGCGCTGCCAGGTGAAAAGAAGCGGTTGATTGGCTGGACGTGTGTCGGAGGAAGCGCGTGATAGCCTCCACTCTCCCAGACCGACTGTGGGGGGTAAGTGCGCAGCGACCAGGAAGGGGATTGGGAATTGGCATAACGACTAACATTGGGATGGGAGAAAAATCGGAGGAAAAAGGAGGGGGAAAAAGATCAATAAAAAAAATAAATAAAAAAAGTCATCAAGCTGCGATCGTTACCAAAAGCATGTTTTAGGTTCGGTAAAATACGATGCTGTGATCAATACAAAAGCATGTTTTAGGTTCGGTAAAATAGACCTAAAATAGACCTTACCTTTGTCAGAAGGTACTCCAGAAGGTACTCCTAAATGAATAATCCCAGTAGTTCCATCGTGATCGCCATTACTGGTGTGCATTGGGCCTGGCTATATTACGGAAAACAATAGGTTTCAGGAGAACAAATCCGCGACAGATGGCTGTGTGCTGATTCACTTTGACGGGGAGGGGATTCCTGCAGCCAGAGGTACTGAGTCACTGAGAGACAACCGAGGGACCCAGTTCAAAAGGTCGGCGATACTGCCACCTGTCAGGATTCGATCGTCATTGCAATTGTTGTGGAAATTATTCTAATTAAATACATCACTGAACATGACATGACATACATTAAAATGAAACAGATATTTAACATAGAAGAGAGAATAAAAACAGAAGATAAGTCTAAAGGTTTGTCGTCCCTGAGACAAGGCTGGAGTCAAGATAAAAGAAAAAAGAACAAGATGTGATTTACTTGGAAATGTCTATCTAAGTCAAACTGTCCTCGCCCTTGAGGTTGTTTTAAGAACATCAGCCAGACTGTCACCCTAGTGACAATGAGCGTTTATACCAGTGGCGGTTGGAATGCCCCACGGGCCCTGAGGCGAGATTGACAGCTCGGGCCCCCCCCCCACACCAATATTTATTGTATTATTAAAAAGAAATTAATCAAAACTTTTTCTTTTTTTTCCAACATGAAACAAAACATATCACAATACAATAATAATACATCAAATGTATATACTCTCTTTTCTGGACTCTTTTCGTATCACAAACAGTACTGTATTTGCAAATCTGGTATGTCATGTATAGATGTAGCAGTACTGTCTATCTGTATGTCATTATGTTATGATGAATTGAAAATGGGGGACCCTGATGTAAACAAGACGAAAGTCTTTCTCTGGTCTGCATCCCCTTAACAATTGTATGTATTGAGCTGTACTGTATTGTACCCATTCTGCAATCTGTTAAATAAAGTTTTCATTCATTCACCATGACATTACGTTAGTTAGCATCCAAGCTAGCGTGATAACGTTAGTAGTTAGCTTACCTGCAATAATGTTGTCATCGTCCTGGACAGATAAGACTTGTTAAATCATAATATATCCACACTTTGTGCTGGTCCTCAGTAAATGTCCCCTTTAGCTGCTCGGCGTCGTCGGATTTTAATACACCATCGTAGCGGTGGTGATGTTTCAGGTGACTTAGTATGTTGGATGTGTTATAGCTTGTTGCCCTAGCAAGCGATCTTTTTCCTCTGATGCCGCGTTCACGTTATGTGGGAAGAAGCGGAAGAACCAGAGGACATCTCGTTGCTACAACTAGGAAGCCTTCATGCATTGACTCGATGAAAACGCCCACATCCATACTTCCGCAATTCGTGACGCGAAGTGGGAGATATCGGGGTCTATAAAAAATCCCATATGTCCTAGTAGGAATTACCACTAGGAGGCTGACGTGAATGGTTTTTCCCAGTCGGAAGCTGGTTCTTCCGATTCTTCCCACGTAACGTGAACGCGGCATGAAACTATTCGTAACCGACACCATCTTTGTTGTTTACCTCCGCGCTGCTTGTGAAACTTGCATGGCTATGTCACAGCCAAGAAAGGGAGCGCTGGATTTGTGTAAAACGCCCTGTTCCTAAACCACACGTTATCTGTCGTACCACAGTACTGGCAAAACGGGAGGAGCCTACAGTCAAAACAAACGCACAGTCAGTCTGTCGATCCAGTCCCACACGCGAACGGCAACTCCATTCCATGCCTATATCGCCGCCTGTGGTTTATACTAGTTGACATATTAAACTAGTCTGTAAGAGAATATGTATTTTAGCTATGAAACATGTAGGCTATACAAATGATGTAACATATAACAATTACCATTACACAATTATAACATAGGCAGCGGTTCCAGGGAAACACAGCGTGAGTGTTTAGAATGGGAAAAAAGAAAAAAAGAAAAAATAATCTAAAACGAGATATCTCGGGTTTGGCGCTCAATGCTTGGATTTGAAACCCGAGAAATCTTGTGTTTGGCGCAGAATGAGAAAAATAAGAAAAGCCACTGCCGCATTCATCAACCATCAACCATCATAGACCATGCCTCCCACTGGTCGGCTGCAATGTGGACCAAGCCTTGCATCACGTGTCCCCTCCGGTACACGAGGAGGCAGCTGTCGCATCTTTTCACCTGTACAGCGCGATCTCTCAGCGCCGGCTCACGCTGCCCCTGTTGCTTCCTGATTCTGCTGTACAGGCGCACCAACCGACCTGTAGGAGTCGCTGTCCACAACGTCCGATCCCCACCCACCGGCTTTCCCACCCCCTAATACTGCCAATTGTATTAGTATGAACGACCAGCCAAGCCAGAAGCAACGCAGAGAGCTGGGCTCGAACCCAGCATCTCCTGAGTGGCGAGCGCCTTGCCCACTGCGCCACTTAGCCGCCCGGATCACACTCATTCTTAAACTCAAATGCGCGTTCTCGCTCATTTCATTTGCATACAGACACGCCTGGCCAGCTCCTTATAAGGCGAATGAGGCGTCATCATCAGATCGTCATACAGTTACAGCAGGATTCTCCTTTTGGTTCCTCGTTGGTAGAGAATTACAGGCCTCAATGTTAGTTTTGTCTATGTTTTTGTCAAGAGGAAATGCAGTTACCTGATCCTCTGTTGATTCCTCGTGTTCTGAACCATCTGCTCTCTTGTCCCTTTTCAGGGCCTAGAACTAGAACTAGATCTTCAGTCTAGTTCTTATGACATTGTTCATACCGTGAGTACTGTTCCAGGTCAGATACTCGATTTTCCAAGTAGTCATTCCTCTTCTCCAGGAATCCTTGATTTCACTCATCGGGGTCATTAAGACACGCTGCTGAGGTCATCGCGTCAGCATTCAATGAGGTCATCACAGATTTTAAGTCCTCGATGTCCTTGATGGTGGTAGCTGGGCTGGTGAAGCCTGGGCCCTCATTCATCAACGTGACGTAGAAAATGTTCTATTTCCATACTTAAGCACAGAATTTAGAATGTGTGCACGCACAAAAAAAACGGGATTCATCACACGTGCGTACACAGGTCCTACGCACACCTGTCATGATAAATATCACCTTGGTCCTACGCCGAGGCTCGTGCACACTTTCACGTATTTGCATACCAGAACCGCCCGATTAACCATATACGGTAATGGAACACCCCCATGAAATGTGGAAAAGTGGACTAACCCAAGCAAACTCTGAGAGACTTCACTGAGAGCGAGATTGATCACCGAGGTCCCACCAACAACTTGAACGTATAATCTTCGGTGCGCCGGGAGCCAAGGATGTTGACTGACCCAGTCCTGCTACAGAACCAGCACATTGACAGAAATAAATGACAAGAGATGACCCGACATTAAGCACTGTAATGACATCAATCAATTAAATCAATTACAGCACGCCAACTCTGCGCTCTACAATGCCTATTGTGTGCGCTCGTCATGAGCCCGTGGTTCTGATCAGAGTCATTATGGCTTCAGTGGATAACCCTGATCTACATTGTAATGTTTTAGATACCCCAGTAATAACATTACAATTGAATTAAATACAATTAGGCCTGAATGAGACTCCGGCCACCGGCACATTATCAGCCAAAATGCGCGTTTATTGATGGAGCAAACTCTGAGAGATTGTTCACAGAGGCGCTGCCGAACCAAGATATAATATGATGTGTATAATATAATGTGTGTAGAGGCATATGATACAATCTATTTCGTTGTTGGTATTAGGTAGCCTATGAATTACATATAATAGCAGCCAGCCTACATTATTATGCAACAGTAACTTGCGCATATATAACACACAGCCCTGCAAAGCCTGCATACAGTAAACTAACTTGATCATTAATCTAGCTGTTGTATCTTTACGCTTATAAAAACATTAAATAATATGTATAAGCTATAGGCCGCCTATATTCTCAAATGGCTTAATGGAGTCCTCGATATCCTCGCGGACGGACCAGTATTTATATGATCATATCATATTCATATCATAGTTTACTCTATCAGCCTACCAGCATGTAATACGTTCTTTGTTAGAACTCAACTTGTTATTATTTTGCGCATAGATTGCAGAAATACGGGAACGTTTTGATTTAGGCTTTGACACAGAATACAAGTCATGATATCACCCACACGATATATGCTCTGTGTCCAGAGCATGTATGCTTTTCATTCATGTAAGACACATTTATTGCAAGGGTTTTGTATACACATACACTCAACAAATAACCTCTGTCTGTTCTCGTTGCAATGCATTTATACGTGGGTGTTCATATGACTTGTATTCTGCTTACAGCTTCGGGGTTCCACTTATTACGTTTAACAATGGCAAAGCCTTTTAAATATAATCAAAACGTTCCCGTATTTCTGCAATATATGCGCAAAATAATAACGAGTTGAGTTACGCGGAGCGCAGTCAGTGCTTATTTCCGCGTTGTAAAAATATTCTACCACCGGGCGCCAACTACGCATGGTCCGACCTGTGCTTAAATATACGCACAAAGTCAAGCACAAGTTCAAATAGATAAATCCCACACTTTGTGTAACTGAGGGGTACAATTCCCTGACTGTATTGATAAGTATGGTATTATTAAACCACTACCTGCTTTATGTACTTTAAATACTGGCCACACAGTACATGATATAGATATGATGAACACTTTCCCACCTGATGAAACGAAGTCCACACAAATGTATAAATCGAATATTTTATATAGCAAAGGGTATATACAACGTTCACTTAATGACATTTATGATTTGAATGCACTTGTAAGGCAAATGAGTATTCGTAGGCAAATCAACATTGAATGTCCAATCTCTGGTTACGCAGGGAGCAAGTATACAACCTGGTTCTTTAGGGAACTATAGCGATGGTACTTAAATGATTATAGCTGGATACACTAAAGGGGGGTCCCGCTGGTTGTAAGTCAGTAGGGGGGGGGGGGGGTTAGGAGAGCCGCTGGCGATATCCCATCTGGCCGACGATTTCTTGGGAGAATTCAGAGTGCTGAACACGGTGCCCACAGAACCTCGGTCCGCAGATGAATACAGCTGGGCCCTCTTGTAGACGGTAGCTGCCGGTCCACAACGAAGAGACGTGAGGCGACCTCACTCGGGGTAGAGCGCCGTCTCACCTGGACTCCTCTCGGGGGGGTAGTTCCAACACTCAGCAGTGTTGGCCGTTATCCATGGCATAATCAAAGCACCCAAAGCACGTAGATAATCCAAGCCGTGTAGGGCTCGCCGTCGTCCGGGTAAAGTAATCCAATGTACAGGTCCACTCGTCCTGGCCCAGAACTCCTCGGATGAAAGCACCACACGTGGTCTGCCCAGCCTGGTTAAGACTCTAGATAACGCCAGGAACGATGGGGGTACTGCTCACTTTATAACTCTAACCGAACGATGCACCATACATAATAGACTATTATTAACTTAATAGAAATACGTCCCACTCGACGGTATAGTGCCAAACTATGACAATTCAACTATTAATCCACACGATGTCTCAATGCCTATTCTGAGGCCAAGTAGGCCATACTGCACCACACGTGGGTCGTGGGTGAGGCTTCACGTCTGTTACTAGGTTGGAGGGTAAAGGACTAATGGACTAAAAGAAAGTTCTACTTTACTTGCGCCATATATATATGCGCTGTGAACAAATAGTACCATTCGTATTTCGCCAGACGTATTCCTACGCGGAACCGGGCTTGTAACGACATGTTCGTCGGCACGATTGAACTTGAACCAAGGGGCTTGGCTGCTGGCGCCAGGTTCTTGTCCAATGGTAGAATGAAACTATTATGGGCTGTTAGTAGACTAAAGGGATATTCAGTGTATATGTACAAGGAATATACAAGGGATATCAAACGATATACAAATACTATTAAATATATATCCATAAATAAATATATATATTCGGTTTAATCTGATCCTTCACAACACTTTGCTTAGAAATGATCGTACGCACGGCTTAAGCACATATCTGTGCGTACGTCAAGTTGATAAATGAGGGCCGGCCTGGAAGTAGCTGGGGTCACAATAAGCTAATTTCCCAAAATGTTGGAGTGTTCCTTTAACACACTCTTTCTGGACTATGTATTTATATACAGTATACACTCAAAACTGTACATACTTGTTTATACTTCAATGTTCATACGTTTAGCATAATACTGCTCAATTGCACAGCCCTGCTACATATTCTTTCTAATTTAGTGTATATAGGGCCTACTCGACTACATCCTGCACAATTGTACAGCCGTGCTACATATTCTTTCTAATTTAGTGTATATATGTCATGCCCCTCCAGTCCTCCAGGCTTCCCACCCTCTATAACCATTGGTTCTCCCACTCTATTCCGACCTAGCTACTCTCCCTCTCCGGAGGAGCAGCTGAGCATGGGCGGAGTTTATGGGGGTGCAGGGGGTGCATTGCACCCCCTGGTGGCCGGGGGTGAAATTGCCTTTTTTTTTTTTTTTTTTTTTTATCAAGATTATTTTTATTTTAATAAAATTATAATAATTGTGAGAAACAAATCTGAATTCTATTATGTTTTGTTTTACAATACATTCATTTTATAGTAGTAATCATGTCACATTATAAGGCGAACCTTCTGTAGTGTGGCAGTGAAAGGGTTAACGGCAACGCGCGGCCAGCAGCAGCAGCGCGATACAAAGCCACTTATTCTGAGATGATAATTAATGTATCTGGATAACCAATGCACGAATTTTGTCGAGGCAGGTAGCGTTATTTCGGGAAAATGTATATCTATAGCCTGGTATATTTTTCGTCCACGAAAAATGGAGGCTGTAATAATTATTATTGCTCGAGAGTCTCTATGAATAATAATAATTAGAGCCTAAGTCAGTTAAAAATGATCCCCCGTAGTGCTGTGTGTGTGAGTGTGTGTGTGTGCTGCTGTACTACCTAAATAAAATAAAAAATTAGGGGTTAGGGCATTGTAAAAACGCTAAAATAATAAAATAAAGGTCAAAAAAAATCGCTGCGCGTGCGCGCGGGTATAGTTCGCCAAGCAGTCGCACCCCCTGGCGTCAAGTTCAAACTCCGCCTATGCAGCTGAGTGACATCTACCGGCTGATTACCAACCCTATTTAGAACTGGCCCAGATGTCATGAGGCTGCCAGATCGTAGTTCCTTATTTCCAGTCAGTCCGTATTCCCGTGCCTTGTTCTATTTATCAGTCTGTGTTCTATTGTGCTTCTAACATTCTTGTCCTCCTATTGCTCACAGTTCCTGCCTGGCTCCACTACTCCCTGTTCCCCCATCTTGGATTCCTGTGAATTACCTCTGCCTGCCTGACCATTCTCTCTGTGAACATCCCTGGACTGTATGAGGACCCTCTCCTGGCTATGAGCCCTACACCCGTCTGACTACCTCGTACCTGCTCACTCCCTGGACAGTCTGATTACCCACTCCTGGCTACGACCCCCCCGCTCATCTGAGTACCTTGCACCCGCTCACTCCCTGGACTGTCTAGCGACTGGATTCTGTTCTTTTCTCATTAAATACACCCGACTTGGTTACTCTTTTTTTCTCATTAAATAACCCGGTAATAGTTACCATGGAAACAAGTAAAGATTCAATTGCATTAGGTACACACTCATGTAGCTACACATGACTTTTTTCAAATTGTTCCTCTCATTTAAAAATGTAGATCTCATTTAATTATGCTCAACTCTGCTCCCGTCAAATGTCAGACCAATTTGAATAAGTGGAACCACATAAACCCACTACTTGAGATTTGAGAACCTGCTATGGTAAAAGACCATATAAAAACATGTATCTGGAACCAGACGGTTTCTTAAAACGATCACATCACTCCCCAGGCACTCTTTCTGGTGTATTATCGTATTACTACTTGATAGTTCACCTGAGCATGACAAACTGTCTTCCTCATATTATTGACCATCATTTTCCAACGGTTGTTATGGTTTCCACGGCAGGTCTGGGCAGAGAAGGACAGCTGGTAGGCGCCGGTGATGGGGACAGTGAAGACTGAGGTGTTGTTATCGAATCCAGAGCCCTGGTTGAGGATCACCTGGTTGAACATGATGGGGTTCAACTCCACGTCTATGATGCTTCCCGCGTGGGTCACAAAGAACAGCACAGCCTCTCCTGTGGAACAACATAGGGGTAGGGGTTCAATCAGTGTTGCTGCTGAAACCTTTTTGTATCTGGTGGGATTATTAGGGATTTGAGCAATTGGGATTATTAGGGGTTCAAGCAGTTGGGATTATTAGGGATTTGAGCAATTGGGATTATTAGGGGTTCAATCAGTTGGAATTATTAGGAATTTTAGCAATTGGGATTATTAGGGGTTCAAGCAGTTGGTATTATTAGGGGTTCAATATGTTGGGATTATTAGGGGTTCAAGCAATTGGGATTATTGGGGGTTCAAGCAGTTGGGATTATTAGGGATTCGAGCAGTTGGTATTATTAGGGGTTCAAGCAGTTGATGACAATACATAATCAAATGTCCAATCTAAATAATTTTGTTTGCTCATAAAATGCTTAACATTTGACATTTATGAATATATTCATTCTGATTCAGCCCCTCGAATACACAGCGCGAATGTCGCTTGCGCTCCGACACATTTACATTGTTGTGCAAATATTTGAAGCATTGATGGAACATTATGGCAACTTAATCTGGCAGTTTCTCCCCTCTCCCTTACTCCTAGAACCCACCTCACCCCTGCCCATTTTGACAAACTAGGATGGCTTAGAGTAGACGACAGAGTACAGCAGCTTGCAATGGGCCTGGTCTACAAGATACACTACACCACTAAGATGCCCATGTACATGTCGAAATACTTCCCAAAGGTCAGTGAATTCCACGACCACAACACCAGGGGGAGTTCCACAAATCATGTTCAGCCCAGATTCGGCTCAAACAAGGGACTAAACACGTTTCGCAATTATGCCACAAAAATGTGGAACGCCCTACCCACAGCCGTAAAATAATGTGAATCCCTACCCACCTTCAAAACCGCTCTCATGGATATGTGAAGGATGGGAGATACTTTTGCCACGGAAGGAGTAGAGACAATTAGGTAGCTGATTAGTACTGATAGAACACACCTGCGCATCATTAGTCCACCCACATCTCACGTGCACACGCCCAGACCCACACACTGCAAAGCCACTAAGTTAGTGAGGAGTAAGTTGAGCGGAGGTGAGAGAGAGAGAGAGAGAGAGAGAGAGAGAGAGAGAGAGAGAGAGAGAGAGATAGAGAGAGAGAGAGAGAGAGAGAGAGAGAGAGAGAGAGAGAGAGAGAGAGAGAGAGAGAGAGAGAGAGAGAGAGAGAGAGAGAGAGAGAGAGAGAGAGAGAGAGAGTTGTGAAGGTGAGAGGTAGTGGGAGGAGAGGTGAAAGCGAGTAGGTGTTCATTGTGTACTAGACCCTGGACTGGCTGAGAACCCCCCTTGTGTTCTGACCCTGGACCGGACGACTACCCTGAGTATTGAACAATCCTTTTCTGTCTGCGAGCATGTTTTGTGTTTTTGACCCTCGGACTGGATCACGACCATTCTTTGGCCTTTCCCACTGGATTCTGCCTTTAATTCAATAAATACTTGTATTGATTGATATTGCCCTTGTGTGGACATTCAAATTTGTTTGTATTTGAACCGTGGCAAGTCTGAACCCCACCAGGCTTGTCACAATATATACAATATACAATATACAATACAGAGTCAAATTAGTAACAGTGAGGTACAATGCAGAGGTACAAAACTTGGGGTAGGGTGCAAATGGGGTATGAATGTGGTGTAAATCTCTTTAATAATAGATAAATATAAAGTGTGTTAAAGTGTCTAAAGTGAATAAAGTGAATAAAGTGAATAAAGTGAGTGGTAAGGTGAGTGTTTGTTTAAAGTGAGTGTGTGCAGTGTGTGTAGAAGGGTTGCTACATAGTGTCATTGTCATTGAGCATCCTGATGGCCTGGGGATAGAAACTCCTTCTGAGTCTCTCTGTACTGGCTATGAGGATCCGGTAGCGATTGCCTGACCGCAGCAGTTCAAAGAGGCAGTAACAGCGTTGGCTGTTAAATGTGTTGCGATGTGCACAAGCTGTCGGAACATTAATTTGTCATCACACACAATATGGCATATCCATTGCATTTTTTTGTTAGTTAAATAAATGCTTATTCTCTTATAATTATAATAATAAATACGACTATATATGTATGTATTGGTGTGCGCCTGTGTTTTTAATGTCTTCATTTGGAAGAAATCATTGGCGATTGTGCGTGGATTTTGAGCGTTTACGCTTGCCGTAGGCGATGATGTCACGTTCGAAAATGTAAACACAGGAAGTGTTAACATGGCGCTGGAGACTGGATGCTGATATAAAATGAATAAATAAGCAATAAATATGAAGTTATATTTGAACCTCTGTTGTCAAGCCTTGTCAATATAACCCACCCCATTTTATCACGAATGGATGGTGTTGTAGAGTTCGCTTTTGAGCGTTTCCCAGGGCTAACGCTAAGCTAACGGTTAACGCTAGTTAGCTTAGCCTAGTCTAGTATAGCCTGTAGCACTTTTTTCTTTTCAGCAAAGAACGTGCAATAAACAAAACGGATACATTCACTGTGTGTTCTGCCTCTTTTCTCACGAATGGAACTCTGTTGTTCCGCTTTTGAGCGTTTTGCAGGGTTAACGTTAACGCTAAGCTAACAGCTAACGCTAGTTAGCTTAGCCTGTCCAGCAGCTAACATTATCCCATCGTTCGTGGCAATTATATTACATGTCATTGATCTACTGGTCGACCACGGCCGACTGGTTGGGCACCACTGGTCTAATAGAAATAAATGCATTCAAACAAGAAACTAATGTATAGAAAATAGCATGGCAAACAAAAATTGCCAGGCCTAATGCGAGCCAGGGAAGTGCTGTGCGTTTGTAACGTGGCTTCATGTTTTCATCCACTTGTTTTTGGTTGAGGTCTGAACTCTCAAATTGCCCATAAATATCGTTTTTGTGGGTATTCTCCAGTTGTTGCTGTGTGGTGTTATCTGCCCAAAATTCAAGCAAGCATGACAGTAACGACGTTGTGTGTGTCACGCCCCCCGCACCCGCACGGCCCGATTCCAAGACCACCTAATCCAACTGATCCCGTTCAGCGGGGGGTAAAACAAATCAGCGCCGTTTCGCATCCCAAAAGGGGTGAGTGAGAACACTCCCCCCCGTTCCCGGGAGCAGTGATTCGATCCCCAAACGTGAGTGAGAAAGGCCCCTTAGTCAGCGTTGGGGGTGCTGAGGTAAGTGAAATAATAACATCATAGGCGGCGGGTTGCGCTGAAGGGGAGGCAATGACCGCGCAGCGCGCACAATTTTTCTCTTTTAATATATAGTGCAAATTAAGTGTTCAAATGAAGGCATCCAATAATAGATTAACCATCATTGTCTTACCTTATTGCAGCAAAATGCAACGTTTCGTCTTGGCATCAATAATCTTTTCTGCCCGGTGCAGCCCGGTAGCGTAAAGATTTTCCCTAACCCACTTTCAGTTCCGCGTTCGGGATCCCTTTGTTTATATGCCTAAAACACCGGTCTGTATAACAGGGAACACTGCATTATCGAGACAGCGCCCCTATGAGGATCTTTTCCGAATTCTAAGAGTAGGGTAAATCTGCAGTGCCGCTCGGTGACATTGAGTAGGATACGGTATTACAATGGAATAAAAGCCAAAACAACCTTGCAGTTACAACTCCCTGCCAGGTGGGGGTGTTGCAGCCCACGCAGCACCCTCCCTTGCCGCGTCCCTGCAGCAGCCTGGCACATGTGATGTCATTGCCTCAAGGTGTAAGAAGGTGTGTGGAAGGCCATGTCTCTCCAGTGGCATAGTGAGTGAGTAAGTCACCTACAACCACCCTACACCCCCTCCATACAGCCCTGTATTCTCTACAACCACCTACACCCCCTCCATACAGCCCTGTACTCTCTACAACCACCCTACACCCCCTCCATACAGCCCTGTATTCTCTACAACCACCTACACCCCCTCCATACAGCCCTGTACTCTCTACAACCACCTACACCCCCTCCATACAGCCCTGTACTCTCTACAACCACCCTACACCCCCTCCATACAGCCCTGTACTCTCTACAACCACCCTACACCCCCTCCATACAGCCCTGTATTCTCTACAACCACCTACACCCCCTCCATACAGCCCTGTACTCTCTACAACCACCCTACCCTACCACTTGATCATAAACTGTATGTGACAACAACTAGCATGGACACACACACACACACACACACACACACACACACACACACACACACACACACACACACACACACACACACACACACACACACACACACACACACACACACACACACACACACACACACACACACACACACACTCATATGAGTACTACCCCAACCCTGGACACCTTCAAAACTGCTCTCAAAACACACCTCTTCACCAAGGCTTTTCCCCATTAGTTAGTTTAGATTAAATTAGGTTCATTATCCCTTACCTGCCCTCATCCCCCCCATTGTTTCCCTTTTCCCCTATTGCCCCCTTTCCCTAGCCCTCTTGATTGTAAAGCGACCTTGGGTTTCCTGAAAGGCGATATAGAAATTGTATTTATTATTATAATTATTATTATTATTATAAGCTCCTCCACGCTTCTAGAACTATCCATAAAAAATTTAAGAAAAAAAGAATCTGCATCCAACACACACACACACACACACACACACACACACACACACACACACACACACACACACCCACACACACACACACACACACACACACACACACACACACACACACACACACACACACACACACACACACACACACACACACACACACACACACACACACACACACACAATCTCTCTCAAACACACACCATACTCACTCAATGTCTCTCTGACTCTCTCTCTCTCAAACATACATTCACACTCAGAAACTGTCTCTGACACAGACTCTCAAACACTTCTATAGCTATTTCTTTGTACAATGCGTGTGTTTAATTATACATTATTATTATTATTATTATACATGTTCCCTGTTAAATAAACATATTTAATCATGCATGGTCCATGGCAAATAAACCATTTATACAAACATAATCAATTAGTCTTACTTACCAGGTCCAATCACTTCATCCAATACCTGAGGACAGAGGGAGAGATAGAGAGAGGTGGTAGAGAATGAGAGAGTTGCTAATTGTACTTTTTTTTTTTTATAACTTTCTTTTGATTGTTTTTCACAATAGGCAAACAATCACAAACAACAACACATAACAAAAACACAATCCCGGGCTGCATTATTACATTAGTGTCACTTTACAAAAATATTCTTTTCACATGTTGAGTTCTCAATTCTCTTACTTTCCCTATAGATATGGTGAATATTTTTTACAACTATACATCACCCACTGGTTGTCGTAATTAACATATAAAAGTTCCATTTTTCCCAGTACTTCAAACCTTTCTCTTCCGCTAATTGTACTTTTTAATAACAGAAGATGATGTTATTGTCATATAACCAATTATTCCTCCCAGTATGTTGATTTAATTTGGTTGTGTTGATGTTAAATTTTTATTTATTTTTTGCAAAATGGGTATATTCTGTTTGGTTTTACACAATATGTCTATCGGTGTGTTGTACGTGTGTAGGGGCAGGTATATATACGATTTTTTCTTCTTCCTGTTCCTTTCGGCCATGGTATTTTTTGTGAATTATGTGAATATGTACTGTTGGACTGTGGTGATTCCATGTACGGATAAATAAAATGATGATGATGATGATGATGATATGAGTACTACCCCAACCCTGGACACCTTCAAAACTGCTCTCAAAACACACCTCTTCACCAAGGCTTTTCCCCATTAGTTAGTTTAGATTAAATTAGGTTATCCCATTATCCCTTACCTGCCCTCATCCCCCCCATTGTTTCCCTTTTCCCCTATTGCCCCCTTTCCCTAGCCCTCTTGATTGTAAAGCGACCTTGGGTTTCCTGAAAGGCGTTATAGAAATTGTATTTATTATTATAATTATTATTATTATTATAATCTCCTCCACGCTTCTAGAACTATCCATAAAAAATGTAAGAAAATATTTAAGAAAAAAAGAATCTGCATCCAACACACACACACACACACGCACGCACGCACGCACGCACACACACACACACACACACACACACACACACACACACACACGCACACACACACGCACACACACACACACGCACACACACACACACACACACACAAAGGGGCAATACACAATACACTGTGTACACAATAAACTTAAATGCACAATGGGCTTTCGGGAAACGGGCCACAACTGGGCCAGGGCGAGGCACAGATTGACACAGGCCGTGAGGAAAACACTGGAGACATCTGGGAAAAGACATGTGAGACCACTGGGGAGGCATACAGGGAGAGAAAAAGAACTATAGCGGGAAATCAGGGAGAGGAACGGTGACAGTATGTGACAAAAAGTAAATAGAGACTTGGAAGAACATGTTTTAGATTTTTCATTTCAACCTTTATTTAAAATCGTAAGCTTCTGAGATTTCCCTCATTTACAGAAACGACGATTGTACAAATGTAAACAGTACATAATAGAGGGCAATATTCACATAAAATTAAACACAAAAGAGTCATAATTAAAGAAAACATTTTAAAATAATAAAACAAAATCAGCTAAAACAGTTACAGGTAGTCACAGAATGGTCTGAAATCATACGTTTTAAACATACCAAGAGAAGGGAGAACCTCCAACTTCAGGGAGTTAGAGGACATTCCAAGAGTTAGAGGCATCACAGAAAAAAGCTGACTTCCCTCGACCAGAACAAACTTGAGGGACCCTGGGAACCATCCAGTCATTAGATTGAGTTGAATAGGTTCCAAGGAACACAGCAACATTATGAGACATTTACATTTTAATTCCATGTGGACAACCTTGCCCCCAAATTGCGACAGAAAATTGGCTAGCTGTACAGAAACAGAAACCAGCTTTCCTTTGATTAGTAGGAAGAGAGTTGTCGAAGCAGTTTTCTTATCAGTCCTGGAAGATGGTGATGTTTCGACCTCAACCCTTAAATCCTTGGACTCTGTATATCATTCTGCCCTCAGATTCATCACTAATGATAGATATGACACTCATCACTGTGTCCTTTATGAGAAGGCTGGTTTGTCTTCGCTGATGAGGCACAACAAACACTGGTATTTGTTACTTTTTAAGGCCCTTATTGGTAAGCTACCTCCTCCTCCATACTACATTATAGGTAGGCGGGGGGGGTAACTGTACATTGGATTATCGACGAAACCTTACTTGGTCCCAAGAGGAGGGTCTCGTGTATTATTGGGTGGGGACATTTACTGTACATTGGAGGGGGTTGGGTTAGGACATTTCCAGGGGCCAGTTTCGAATTGCAGTCTCCCGTAGGTGCTCTTTGAGAGTGGTTTTGAAAGTGTGGCATAATTGCTAAACGTGTTTAGTCCCTTGTTTGAGCCGAATCTGGGTTTAACATGATTTGTGGAGCTCCCTCTGGTGTTGTGGTTGTGGTATTCACTGACCTTTGGGAAGTATTTTGACATGTACATGGGTACCTTAGTCGTGTAGTGTATCTTGTAGACCAGGCCCATTGCAAGTTGCTGTACTCTGTCGTCAACTCTAAGCCATCCTAGGTTGTAAAAGTGGGCAAGGGTGAGGTGGGTTCTAGGAGTAAGGTCAAGCAGTAGTCTGACCAGTTTGTTTTGTGATGTTTGAAATTTTGTTTTTAGCGCCTTTGAGGTGCTTATTGGTACCATGAGGTGTGTAGCTAAGGGGCTACACAACCCTGACTGTATTTAGATGTTTAGATTAAACCACTGCTAAAGAATGTTAATGGCCAGACAGTATAAGTACACCAAATGGCGGACACTCTATTAACAGCGCGGGGACAGAGATACAAGTTGAACAAGCATTTTAATGTTAATAGTAAACATACATATTAAATAACACAGCTCTCTTTTAATAATAGAATGTCAGTGCAACAACCAGTGGCGGCCGGTGGGTATTCGCCACTAGGGGGCGCTATACCAAACATTTTGCAAAATGCAAACATGTACAGTACAGTACCACGCAACACTTGAGCGATTCGACTCACGCTCACGGCAATGAATCGGCTCTTATGAACGAGTCGCTCAGCTGTTACTACAACAACACACAACCAGTCAAATAAAGTATAGTCTAGACTCTAATTCACAACTTGAAACACAATATATAAATAGAAAAGTTAGAAACAAAACTCGCCCGTCTACAAACACAGGCAGATCTCTCCCTCTCTCCTTCTCTCTCTCACACACAGCGCGACGTGGAATCGATTCGTTACACAATCAGACCTATTATATACCAAGAATAACTTCAGTATGAGTACAGGGCTGTACACATATTTTGCATATTGTTAAACGAGCCAAGGCTAGCTATTAAACTATCGATATGAATCGAAAATCTGGGACCCTGATGTAAACAAGACAAACGTCTTTCTCTGGTCTGCATCCCCTTAACAATTGTGTGTATTGAGCCGTACTGTATTGTACCCATTCTGCAATCTGTTAATAAAGTTCTCATTCATTAATTCATTCAAACATAGACGATATTGAACAAGCCATAATCCACGTATTTTCAATCCGAGAGAGCTGCAGTAGTTAAATCAATGAGCCATCGATAAATAAACAATCAGCAATGTCTCGCTTCATGAATGGCCAGCAGTAGAGAGAGAGAGAGAGAGAGAGAGAGAGAGAGAGAGAGAGAGAGAGAGAGAGAGAGAGAGAGAGAGAGAGAGAGAGAGAGAGAGAGAGAGAGAGAGAGAGAGAGAGAGAGAGAGAGAGAGAGAGAAGCCAGCGTTAGCTGAGTGGCTGAGAGAGAGAGAGAGAGAGAGAGAGAGAGAGAGAGAGAGAGAGAGAGAGAGAGAGAGAGAGAGAGAGAGAGAGAGAAATATCGCTAATCTACCTTGTTGTTGGCAGAGAAGGGCTTGTTGATAAAGTATATCCACTCCATGGCATTGTCCATCCAGCCTGTGTTGATGTCCATCCATTGTCCATGCATGTCCCTCCACACACTGCATCCATAATATAGCTTGTTAATAGCCAACAAGTACTGTGAGTGCCTTTGTCCATGTCCGCCTCGAACAGCCTGCAAACTACCTGGTGTTCTATCGCCATGCTCTAAGACAAACTCTAACCTTAACCAACTTTGAAAGAGTGCCTAAGCCTAACCGTTGAAAGAACTTGCCATCACGCTCCAAGACAAACAGCTGCAAGACAAACAGCAGTTAGCCAAGTGTTAGCTCAGCTGAGCTCGTTGCCACAACACTCAACAAGTACATTCCTTTGTCCATTTCCGCTCGAACAGCCTGCAAACTACCTGGCGTTCTATCGCCATGCTCTAAGACAAACTCTAACCTTAACCAACTTTGAAAGAGTGCCTAAGCTTAACAGTCTAAATAACTTGCAGTCACGGCACGGCACGCTCTAAGACAAACAGCTGCATGCATCTCACAACAACACAACTATCTCAACCAAGCTAGAAGCTAGAATTGGAACATTAGAAATTGGATTCGGCCAATCAGAGATCGTCTCTGTGAAATTCTGCCATGGAAAAAAATGCTGGCGTCGGCCAATCAGAGAGCGTCTCCGCGAAATGCGGCTATGGAAAATCCTTCACGGAAGTTCACGCTGCTGGCTAGACCGCTTCAAATCGCGCTCGGATTCCAACATAATAGTCATATTTCAACGCACAACGCCGTATGCACTGATTGGCTGTGACGGAGACAGCGATCAAACTGTGACGCGCACGCAGAGCGCTATCGCGTATTGCCCCCAAGAAATACGAAAAAATTAAAAAAATAAAAAAAACGTGATGTCACTTCCTGCTCTGGAAAACGATGTTTTTTTAATTTAGATAATAACGTTATATTGTGCATTGGAAATACAAACATACTTAAAATGAGTAAATATTATTAATTTTAAACATGTTTATATTATTTATAGGGCTATAAAACACAAAAACGAAAAAGTTTTATTCTCTTCTTCTCTGATTTAACAGCAGCTGGCCAGCAGGTGGGTCGGCGCCCTAGCGCCCCTAGTGGTAGAGCCGCCACTGGCAACAACGTCAGAGCAACGATAGTTCCTATACTACGGGTACCCGACCGGTGGAGCTCTGAATGGAGTGAGATGGAGCGAAGCGGCACAGGGAAAAGCAAGGTGGTGGCTGGAGACAGTGGTCCTCTGGAGTTCCTACTTCCAGAGGGCTGCAGACACACTTAGGATAATCCGGTCGTCGCTGGGGAGGAAAGGGTCTTGTACAGACCGGTCCTTGTATTCCTAGCGCCCGATGGCAGGATTAATAGCTATTAGTCCAAAAGCCCGTTGGCATGGATGATAGCTAGTTAGCTCCGTTTGTACTTAAAGCTAACCCGCAGGAGGTCTTCAATGAGTAGTTATGTCCAGAACGTCGCTGGGTTCACCTATAAGTCTCTCCACGTTACTTCTCTTACACAAGTCACTATACTGTGCCAATAAGGGCTCGACAATATTATGGTTGTATCTAATTAGCCGTGTGGCTCTCTAATAACGATATGTTGCCTGGCCGTCCTGTTTACAACTGCGCCAAACGTTACTTCTCTCTCCCTCTGTTAGTTTTCCTGTGGACTGAGCCTGTTCACCCATACAGATCAACACGCTCTCTCACTTGTCCGGGCATGTCTGAACATGTTCTGAAACATGTCTAGAGGGGCGCGCGCACTGGCGCCTACGGCGTTAAGAATGGGACATATACAAATAAGCGAATGATGAATCCTGTTAGGCAAACAGATGACGTGAAAATATATATCTTATATCAAAATAATAAACGCAGACTTTCAGTGTTAATCTGGACCTTCAGAACAGCCGCCCCCTAATTAGTCCGAACCTAATTAGCAAATAAAATGTGGGGCACAGATTAATATTAAGGGTCAAGTCAAATTCTCCATAATAGGCTGTGAGGAGTTGGAAGTAATCTATAAAGTCAGTGGGTTATCGTCGTCGTCAGGGGGGTCAGGTAACGCAGGAAGCTCTATCAACTTAGCTACTGGTCTGGTATAAGTCCGCCCTTGGACGATGACCTCTGCCGCTCTGACCTTCCCATCCGAACCATTGATCACTCTGCTCACACGGCCGGCTGGCTACGTAGCTCGGGATAGTGACTGGTCTATGATCATCACAACGGTCCCCACGGTCAGGTTGTCCCTGTCTTTCACCCATTTCTGACGGGCTGGAAGGGAGGGTAAGTAGCGTAGGAGGAAGCGGGCCCAAGACTGGTCGGCCAGTACTTGGCTGTGTCTCCACATTCTCCGTCCGTTCATCCCGTCCTGTCTGTACACCGTCTGAGAAAGGGCAGGGTCCGGCCGCCCCATCAAGAGGTAGTTTGGGGTGATGGGTTCGATGTCAGCTACGTTGCTTGGAACGTAGCCGAGGGGCTTGGAGTTCAGAACTCCCTCTTCTCGAGCCCTCAGGTAGGCCACTGATCCGTACGCCACTTCTGAGGAGTCGCTGAAGACGTGCAAGTCTATCTGACACGTCTCCAGTCGCACAGTAGAAGGGAAGTAGCTCCGCGGGATGGCCACCTCGCGGAGTAAGACAAGTTCATCCTCCCACTCTCTCCATGTAGTGGCTAGGTGCTCAGGTATGGGGTCGTCCCAGCCCTGCTCCTTGGCCCACAGTTCTCTCACCAGTATCTTCGCCCGGGTGGTGTAGGGGAGAATACACCCCATGGGGTCGTACTGGCTAGCGAGTGTTCGGTACACACTCCGCCGAGTGGTCAGTCTAGTCGTGGACGTCTCCTGATCCGTCCTCAGAGGTGTGTGTCGGTAGTGAAGCGAGTCCGTCTTGAAGTGCCAGACGAGGCCCAGGGTCATCTCTTGCGCTTCGCCTGGGGTGTGCGCCATCCAGGTCTCGCTGCTAGCGGCCTTAGTTTCTGGAGGGAGGTGTTGGAGAACTTGAGGGTCGCTACTGGCCCACTGTCGTAGGTCGAATCCACCTTTGGCTAACGAAGCCCGTAGCTTCATTAGGATCAGTGATGCCACAGATTACTTGTAAAAGTAATCTGATTACTGATTACTGATTACTCCTTTAAAAAGTAATCTAAGTGCATAATCACTCATGCGATCCGGATATGGCGCAAAACACACAAAAAATATCCTAACCCACATAAATGGCACAATCATACTCCCTTATTCAATAACAATGCACTCTTGATTGAAAAACGACCTATAAGATTCCCTATATGGGAAGAGCAAGGCATACACTCATTAGGGGATGTTTTTAACAAACAGGGTTTGTGTAGCTATGGAGAAATATGCAAAAAATTTAATCTCACCAAGTCCACATGGCTTTTTTACATACAGTTACGGCTATGTTTGAAGTCTCACAGTGTTCCATTAGACATACCAATTGAACACCACAGATACCACAAATTCTTCTATGAAAGAGAGACATCGAGTGGTTTTGTTTCAGATTTTTATCATCAATTACTAACGTCCTCGTATGAAACCCTCCAACTAGACTCTGTCTGGAGGAGGGATATACCAGACCTGGAAAGCGACTTTGATTGGCAAGCAGCCTGGGCAAATATTCGATTCACATCAAGGAACCCGGACCATCAACAAATCAATCTTAACTATATTCACAGGACATACTTGACTCCTATAAGACTGAAAAAAAATGGGTCTTATACAAGACTCCAAATGCTCCTTATGTACAAATGGGGACGAGGGGACATGTACTGGGACTGCCCACCAGTTAAGATATTCTGGAAAGAGGTGACCCAGCAACTATCAAACCTCTTAACTTGGAATATACCTGTACACCCTTCTGTACTACTGCTGAATGATGTTTTTGAGTGGGCAGTACATCCACAGCTAAAGAGATTGGTTTTATCGGGTATCACAGTGGCTAAAAAGCTGATAGCATCACGATGGTTCCAACCGGAAAAAATGTGCCGAAAGGTCTGGATTATTACATATCTCGATGTGATCTATCAAGAAATATCTACAGCAAGAATTTTGGGTCTCAATGAATCCAAAATGACACTGTGGTTAGAAGTGGTGGAGAAAATAAAAGCTAGCATATAATGGTAATGTCTGGTTAGGAGCAAGGGAAAATGGATGGATTATCCAATGGGGGGTCCAGAAGGGGGGGGGTACGAGCTGGAGCATATGTGTGTAGGTTTTTAGATAACAGGTATTAAGGGTATATCCTATATAAGACAATTAAATAAAATGTGATTTCATTTCATTGGATGTGCACTGACAAATAATGCTTGTATATCTTATCGTGTGTTGTCATGTTTGTTTATGTGTTTGTTTAAAAAATAATACAAAAAAAAATACAAAAAAAAAAAGTAATCTAAGTTACTTTACTGATTACTTGATTATCAGAGTAACTTAGTTACTTTGAAAGTAACTAGGTTACGAAGTCGTCCCCCCTGCTGCTGCCACAACATAAGAATGACAAAAATGTTTTGAGTAAAATGTACTCAGTTTGAGTAAAATGTACTAATAGGGCAGGTAGGCCTATCTATAGATCTATAGATTTCACAAAAGATAAATGGTCAATAACACCACATGTAGGCTGATATGTACCCTACCTTTGAGGCCTGCCCTATTCAGATATGGTTCTAATGTTCCTAGTGAAACAGGGGAGAGGGGTGAGTAAACCAGTGATTATATCTCAGTAACAGAATCTTCTCAAACCTCTTGTCAGAAAGTCTGTTCCTTCTAGGCGTGAGCACCAACCCTCCCAGACTAAAAAGCCATTCCACAGGAGCACTTGATGGGTTGGAGTGTTATACTTCAAGAAAATGTTCTTTATGTTTGAATATCTATCCAGTATCTGAAGCTCATGCTCTTAAAAAACAGCCTATTAAACGGTACTGCTCCTCCTATGCTCTTATTATTATTATTATTATTATTATTATTATTATTATTATTATTATTATTATTATTATTATTATTATTATTATTATTATTATTATTATTATTATTATTATTATATTATTATTATTATTATTATTATTATTATTATTATTATTATTATTATTATTATTATTATTATTATTATTATTATTATTATTATTATTATTATTATTATTATTATTATTATTATTTATTATTGTGTGCTACTGACAACCTACATACTGCAGTATGGTGTTCCATGTTCATGAATAGTGCAATGCAAAAGATGTTTAACTCAAAGGTGGAACATACCTGCACTATGGCATCTGGAAGGCCTGCAGTTGTGTCCTGCAGGGTGTCCTTCAGAGCGAGGGTCTTCTGCATCAGCACTTCAAGTGTGGGTAGTAAAGTTTAAATCCAGTAAAGAAATCCAGCTTTTGCTGTTTGGCTGGTGCACCTCCCTGTAGAAATCGATGCTTCGTCTTCGGTTTTTTTTCTATCCGTTTGGTCGTGCTGTGGTTCCAGATGCGGTAGACATTATTTTGTTTCCTCGGCATATTTAGTGAATGTTTTTTTCACCCGGCTTAGCTGATACAAACGTGAAGTAGACTGACTGAACTTCCAGTGCAACAAAGTGTTACCAGCGCGAGCGTCTCCCTGCTAGCTCGCTAGGTTTTGGTCAGCCTTGATAATAACAATAACAGCCGCGCCCACCAGCATGGTACAACACGCGAGGTTGCGTGCTGTGACGTCACTCCCAATACAAGGAAAATAGCTCAAACGTATTTTTGACTGTCGAAAACGAAAGAAAATACTGCATTCCGCCTGCATTATGATGAGATAGTAACGAAATAGTAACGCACAGCCACTTGGACAAGTAACTGCAATCAGATTACTGGCTTGTAAAGATTAATGCGTTAGATTACTATTTTCGGGGGAAAGTAATCAGATTACAGTAACGTGTTACTTAGTAACGCGTTAGTGGCATCACTGATTAGGATGCTCTCTGCTTCTTCTGGCGTGGATACGCTCTGTAGGCAGTTGAGCTTCGCTCAACGCTGTGTCGGACATCATCGTCAGCTCCGGGGTCTTCGGCCACGTGCTTCTGTAACGCGAACGTGGCGCAGCACGGGCTGCAGGTGGTGCCGAAGGGGAGTACCTCCCATTGGTATATCGAGGGTTGTTCGTCGTCGAGCCTCTCTCTCCACAGAAACCTCAGTAAAGGCTTGTCTTCCTCCATCAGTCGAACTTGTAGGAACATCCCTTTGATGTCGCCGCTGATGGCCACTTTGTCCTGACGAAAGCGTATCAGAACGCCGAGGAGGGAGGGTCCGAGTGTCGGGCCGGGCAGGAGTAGGTTATTCAGATTCTGCTGTCCGATCAAAGAGGCTGATCAATGCCTCAGGCCCCCCCCCCCCCCCGGTACCCCCCCCCCCCCCCCCCCTCTGCCCC